>NC_134367.1:65279264-65587311 GCF_035582795.1 Mycteria americana
ACTACCTTCTTTAGAACATGAAGGATTATCTATCCTAATTGACTCTGACCATTTTTTCAGTTGGAGGTAGCTACTTAGATTTGCAGGCTCTGCGTTTGCTCATGCAAGAACAAACAGGTCTATGAAGAGGGTAATATGGGTACTGCTTCAGTATCTGAATTTCTGATGACTGCTGTTGCCTGGTTCTCTATGGCAGTTTTCTCATCCTTCTGGATTTCAGTTGTCTGCAAGCACTTTTCCCAAACTCTGCATGTTGTAATAGTTTTGCCTCAAGATAATTCAGTTCAAAATCTTTTCTCCAAAGTTACTGATGTGATCTGGTATGGTTTAAGGGAGGATTTCAAAAGTGTCTGTAATATATTCCTTTACCTTTACTCCAGACGTTCATTTGTCAGAATGGACCAGCTGTTCAAGGCATGGCTGTGGATCCTAGGGTCTTCCTCTGGCTGTATATCCAGATCGGCTATGCATCAGTGCAAAAGCAAACTTACCTGGAGACTTTTAGCATTGAGGAGGGTTTCATGAACAGATTGTCAGCTTCTGTTTCTTGGATTTTACTGATTGGCACAAGCAGTGGTGATAATATTGTTTAAGAGATTAAGATACAGCAGTTGTATGGATTTTGGTCAGTAAAGGAGGGCAGAAATTACAGTTGGCAGGTACAGTCAGGCAGTACCACTATTTCATGTTGAGCATAAGAACCACCATTCACTCCAAAATACAGTTTTATAAGAAAACAGAGGGTGAGTGAAATGTTTCATCTGCAACTGTTGCTGGTCTGGAGATAGAATTTTGAATAGCTGAAATTCAAGTAATTGGCTGGTAAAAAAAATAAATAAAAATAATTCGTTCACGAGGTAGGACCACTGCAGGGGAATTAAGTGATTTTCTGTGTAAAAAACATCTACAAAACCAAATGATGGTTTCTACACCATCATTTTAGCCCCTTTTTGTCAAAAGGGAGTACCAACAGTTACCTTGCTTTGCAGAGCATTCTGAAATGAAACTGCAGAACATATTGGATGAAATCACTACTTATGAGCTCATTAGGACTATTACCAGAAATAGTAGAACCGTGCATCATATGGCACAGAAAACCTCATGTTTTGGAATATTTACGTGCTTAAAAATTCAATGCTTACGAAGGGATGAAGTGAGGTGGCTGCCCCAGTTTCTCCTGCTGGAGAGTCGTCCTGTCTCTGGTACCTCTAACATCAGTTTTGCCGTTTCTGTTCAGAGGAAGTGTTCTTGTTCACTGAAGATCTTCTACACACGAGGAAATCTGCATAAAATGCTTTCTCCAGACAAGAATTTACAGCAACCTTTATAACACTAATACAACAGAATGAAAATAATCCAAACAAGCACAAATCACCATGAGCAAGCATTAGATGTCTTCAAATCAAAAATAATTCCAGTAAGTCTGCTACCTGTTTTTAAGCTAACTTTCCATCTGAGTTTGCTACTTCTACACAGCAACACTTCCCTCTTTTAGAAAGCTTTCCACCAAAACTAGAATGGTGCTTAAAACATCAACAGCTCATCTTCCTTCATCTCAGCAATCCCAAGCCTTTTCATAACTGAAATAGTGAAGGAGCCAGGGGCTCCATGGAGTCCACAAGAGGCCTTACTACTGCCACTCAGTTTTCCATGGAAAGTACTCAGCCACTGCAGTATGTGTCCTAAAACAGTCAGCTTAAGAAATATTTGGATGAAAATTGTAGAAAAGTTTGACTAGAATAAATACTTGTAACCTCTTGTGAATTTGCTGTGGTATTCCTGACTTACCACAAGGAGCTGTGTACTAAATAAAATCAATAATTTGGTGGCTGGTCCCAACATCTGCTGCATGAAGCTGCTCTGTTGTTTTGTCACAGCTATGGCCCTGTTTTCTCTCCTAATTTGTTGTGCTTGCTCAGTGAAATTGAATCCCACGTCATTTCAGGCAAGTCTTGGAGAAGTTGTTTTCCTCGGTGCAGATGGCTCTTTCCTCCAGATGTGACCGGCAGCTAAGAGCTGCCTCATTTTTTTCTTAACCCTTCTGCCCATCTTGAAATCACGCTGGTGCTGTGGCCGCAGTAGTACCGCAGTTCTTGCCCCATATGCGATTTTCCCGTGACTATAAGCTGTCGTGCCTGTCAGTCACAGCATGCACCACACGGGCTCCTGTTACCTAACGTAGGTTGCTTTGGTTCGTTTGGTTTGTTTTCTTGTCTGTTTTAACGAGGACAAAGTAAAATTCAAGAGCGTGGTGGCCCCTGGGAGATGTCCCCGCTGGAAGCTCTCGTGGCAACTTGGCTCCGGTGAGGGTGCAACCCTTTGTGTTTGCGGCTGCAAATGTTCCAGCCTCACATCTTCAGCCCGATGCAGCCAAGGAAAACCTGTACCCTTGCCGTTTCCCTTCACCCTGTTTGTTTCACTTGGGAACACAATGAGCTGTCAAAATTTCCTGCCCTGTTTCCACAGAATCCTTCCTTTTGCTCCAAAAAGGATTATTTATCTAAAGCTGCTAATTGCATAAATTGTCAGAACAATTGTTTAGCTTGATTTTAAGGTGGAGAGCAAAGAGATGTAAAGGTCTGGTGGACGTAGGAAAGTCGCCCTCAAAGTCCTCTGTCAAAGCAAAAAAGAGTCCAGTGTGTTGCCATTAACGGCCCTTGCCTCTCAGAAGTTAAAAATCATGTGGTATGGTGTACATCTGGTGCAATCCCTATTTTTAGTATCTCTGTTGAGTGTACTTAGAGGTAATTAAAAGTAATAGGGAAGAATATAAATGTTTTCCAAATAAGTGAGCCAAGAAAAAATAGAGGAGGGCAGGTGTGGTTGATTTAGCCCACCACCACTTCCTAACTAATCTTTCACTAATGATGTGGAAAGAGACTAGATGGCACCTGGCGAAATACTTTGAAATAACAGATTCATGAGGTAGAGCTACTTGATAACATCTTTGACTCATCAGAAACTTGCCTTCCCTGAGGGTGAAGTTAATAATCCTCGAATATAAGGATTTTAGTGGCTTTTACGAAGTCAGTGGGGATGCAGATTTATTCTGCATATAGATTCCTATAGTGCCAGCAACAGCCCAAACTTTTATTATCTTTGTGCCACTTTTATTGGCACAAATAGCCAATCCAAATCATCAGTACTTTTCCACGACTTCAGGTCCTTGGTTTTGCTGGTTAAATAAAACTCACTCACATTTTTTTAGTTTGAAGAACACCGAACTGGTAGTAAGTTTGTCAGTCATCATGCGTAGTCCTTAACTATTTCAGGTACTCTTTCAGTGCCATCAGCTGCTTCAGTTGTTTTCATCTCCTTGAGAATGGTATTCTTCTTATCACCTAAACGGTTCTTTTCCCTCTCTGCTGCTAACCCACGCTGGGCATTACGCCAGGGTGATTTTCCTTTTATGAAATAGCTCTTTAGTACTCTGATTATCTTCCCAGAGGTCCTTCTCTGCAATTCTTCCAGGAGGAATTCAGCTTCCTCAGAGACGGTATTTCAGATGAACTTAAAACAGGTGTTTTGACTAATGGCATCAATACCTCCCTTGCTTTCCCTCTCTTTACTGGAGTTACCTTGCCTGAATAGTGTACATACGTGTCTGAGTTGACTAGTCTTTAGTTCTGTAGGAGAAATCGGCAGCACCACGAGAGGAGGCTGGACTATGAGTAAAATGAAAGTGGAAGGGGCAGGTAGCTGGGCCATAGAGCAGTTGGGGTGGAGAAGGTGACAGTAGCAGTGAAGTTTATTTACAATAGCTGTAGCTGTGTCTACCTGGTATCTCCCAGCTTTGTGTTATTGTCGCATCTCGCTACTGCTCTCCTAATTCTATGCCAGGATCCTCAATAACAAATTTTAAGACTGCTCCCAATATGAATCTTCTAAAGATCATGCAGTAATTGTTCCCAAGCAAAAGTTTCCTTTCAATGCACTTTGTTATCTTTTTACCTTTATTTGAAGTAATTTAGTATCAGGTGTTGTCTTGTATGGTCTACTTTTGGTAAGCCCATGTTGTGTTTTCTTCTGTGTTTCAGTTGTCTACCTGCCTTTAGCATTCTCCTCGTGAAAATTCAGGGTTATAATGTTAAGATCTGAGTTAGGCAATTTCTCCATACGTAACTGTGCAGGATTTTGTTATTTTCTAGTACTATGGTACCTCTCTTGATCTGATAGATTTAGTCTTTCATGTCCAGAAAGAAAATCAGTCTTTCTGGGTTTACAGTGTCATATGTCGGGGGTTTTTTCAGATTTGGGGAGTTTGAATTTCTCTCTTTTTTTCCAAAGTATCTGTTGATTTAGTCACAAGTGACATGTTTATCAATGTGTTAATGCAGGGGATTATTTGCAGTTTCCTGTTAATTCATTGGTGCTTACAGAAAAACAAAAGCCTCAATCAAGGCATGCTCTGAATTTACACCCGTTCTTAATTTGCTGATGCTTTTATTAGTGACAGGCTCAAGCCTGTCTGATTTTTTGGGGTTTATATAATGTGTACCATATGCTTGCCTTTCTTACTCTTTCTACACGACTCAGCCAAACTGATGGGTCTACCTGTGGCGGAGAGCAGTGCTTTTAAGTCAAGGTGCTGCCTTATGAGCTCTGACTCATGGGTGCTGATGAATTTTGCTTTGGTGTTTTACAAACTCTTTAGCTATTTGTTCCACCCTTCTGTCCTTTAACAGAAGGATCGCAGGGGAATAGGTTTATATACCTATTATATGTATCATTTATATACCTTTATATACCGTTGCGACAACTTACACGTGATTTTAAACTGCTGATGAAGGTATGCCCCCACTATTATCGTACCTTTGAAGTGCAACAGCTGAAGAGCAGGCAGAGATTTGTGCCTCCTGCCCCTGCTATCAGGAGGGGTAAGTGGGGTCAACAACAGCTTGAGTTGTTTTGGGCTGGTTCCTTAGAGCCAGCGGTTGGCAAGCGGGAGCTGAGTACAGGGAGCACGTGTTCTGTCTCCGGAAACAAAAAAGCAAAGCGAAAGAAAGGATGAGAGAAAATAGATTTGTATTTATAATCAAAAGTGACTGTGTTTGAAATATTCTTAATTTGAGTGCACACTCCTGTGTCTTTTGTACCTCTAAGGACCCCTAGAGGGCACGGAAGTTTTTCTCCACCTCGAATATTTAACTTAATAGTTCTGCTTGGCTTTCTTCCATTAAACATAATTGTAAGCACATTTTAAGTGAACATTAGATAGAAAAAAATAACAGCATCTAACCAGGTCCTTCTTTTACGCTGCAAGATGTTTTCTTGTTTTTAAACACAAGCAGTAGAAGCTAGCACTAGCAGCCAAATTCTTAAATTATTTTTGTTTAGATTAGTCAGAAGCTATATATTTGTATCCCAGAGGAAGCACAATTCAAACTAACTAATAATTCATAATTTTATTGCAAACTTTGAGAGGCCTACAGTGTGAGCTGTCTGAGGAAGCGCAGTGGGTATGCTTTCAGCACTATGGCTTGTGTTTCTGTAGAGGAGGAATTGGTATTGTGAAGAACTAGAATACTCTAACCTGAAGCTCTAAAATCTCCAAACTTCATCTTATTTAAGATTTTTAAATATTTTGGTCTTGTTTGCCTATAAATAAATTATTAAATTACAGTTCAAGGTATTTAAAGCTATGGAAATGTAAAAATGACATCTGCTTCCCACTGCTTCCTACCTACTTAGAGTGAGTTTTTGTAATTCTTATTCATCCCAAGTAGCATTTTTCTTCTTAAATGAATTTTTCCAGTTTCATCAGTGTTACGTGGTAAGTCAGGTACTAATCAATGTGAATTACACAGCAATACTAATTCTTAGTATTGTGTTGTCACCTTATGATATTTAAATTTACATTCTAAAGCTCTGGAGTAATGCTTATCTGAGAACATCAGGTTTTGCTTAAATAAAGCAGCTTCAGTGTTTGAGGAGAAGGCTGACATTTTCCGGAATGCTCAAAGAGCAGCAAGTAAAAAAAAAAACAAACAAACAAAGAAAACCCCTTAAAGTCTTCATATTTTGTTTGGGTTTTTTTTAATCAACTCATGATTTTGAGACCAGTCCCCCAGCTTTGGAGGTCAGTTGGACTGCAAGCCTAGTCTAAGGTTGAGACCTTTGTGTGTGATGCCATGACAGTCAGAATCCAACTGGTCTTGTCCGGGCAAAAAACTGGACCTCTACACTACTTCTGAAGCAGTGAGAGTCTACTTACTGGGCGAGAAGCTGTTCAACAGAATAAACACGGGGGGGTTGTGCCTTTGTTCTGATAAGAGGATCAGCTGTACGGCTTTACCCAATTACCCAGAGATGTCATGGGAGATGATTTTTTGGCCCTTAGTTTTCCCACTGGAGGAGCATAACGTCATCACTTTGAATAGAAAATAGATCTAGATGTTAACAGCAGAGAAAGGCAGCTGCCCCTTCTAATGTCTCTGGGGATTTTGTGTTTTGCAGGAGATGCACGGGTGAGAGGTCAGACAGGGGTTCTCTCCGAGCGCCGTGGCTCCTACCCGTTTATAGACTTCCGTCTTCTTAACAGTAAGTGCAACCCTTCCTTCAGGTCTGTATTTAAAAAAAAAAAAATCTGTATTGAAAGTATATGAACCAAAGTATCTCATTTCATACATATCTATAGTTCAGCTGTCTTCGTACAGTCAGCATTAATAATTCTATTATTCCCACCCAGTGTTTGTGAAATGTTTTGGTTGTATGAATACTGTCCATAATGCTGAGTCTGTCAAGTAAATATAGTAGTGCCATGGGGTTTGCTGGGGGAGGGGGGGCAGGGGGTGCTTCAGAATTAAAAAGATAAACCTCTGTGTCCTTTAGCCTCTTAGCCAACAGTTGGAACAGATTTATGTGATACAGTTATCCGGTCATATAGAATTGGCACAGAAGGGGAGCATGTGACAGCACTGACCAGTGGTTTACAATAACATTAATTTTTCCAACAATTAGAACCCAATCCAAAGCCCCATGGAGTCTTCTCATTGACGTCAATGGATTTTGGGTCAGGCCAGCAGTGAACATCTGTTAAAAATAATGTTAACCTCATTTTGATTGAAGTTATTTTGCCACTGTTGTAAATAAAGAAGGGCAAATCTAAAAGGAAAAAAAAAATCAAGATCCTGGGGTTTTTTTCACTTGATGGATTCTCTATACTGATGCAGACCCATTAGCCAGTGTGTAAAAAATAAAATGAAAAAACAGAGAACTCTTCGTCTTGGGCCCTGTAGCATTCAGCCTGGATGCTGTGTTCACTCCAGTGTTCAGACACAGGCAGATCTCAATGTGTCCTTGTGTACTGCACAGAGCACTCCATGTAACCTTTGAAGCAAAAGTTACCCACTGTCTTCATCAAAACAGACTGAAACTCCGACAATTGGATTAGTGATTACACTTTCAAGCTTCTAGCGATTATGCTTTTCATTAAAAAGCAATTATTAAACCAAAGTTTTACGTCTCCTTTTTGTAACTGCTTTCCCGAGTGCCTGGGGAAGGGAGGTAGGTGGCAAGGAACGGGGGAAGAAGCCCAGCCACAAAGGGTGAGGAGAAAAGAGGGGCTGATAGGAAGGGGAGGACTTGGGCTCTGATCGGCTGCATTCGCCCAGCTGGCAAAGTTACTGCCGCCTGGCAAAGCGCTTGCTTTCAGTCTTGCTGATAAAAGGTATTTTCTAGGTCTTAAGTCCGTCGGAGTGCTAGCTATGGCTGAGGTAGAAAGACACAAGGGGTAAGATACGTCCAGCAGTTTTCACAGGAAAAGGGAATAATGTACCGGTTGAGCAGAGCTCTGAGGATGATTTAGTCCTGGCTTGCCAATGAAAAATGTGAAGAAAAACCTGTTTTAGGCTAGCTGGAAATATTACTGTTGATGCCCTTATAAAGACTGAGAGAAAATGAAACACTTCATTCATGAAGTAGAAGTGAATATATATCCACATTTGAGTGTGACTAAATGAATTATTTCCTTTTTATTTTGAATACATACACATTATTTAACATTCTCATCATATGTTCTTTCCTCGCCCCGGTTAAAGAAACCAAAAACTTTTCAGCTCTTTTTTCTGGCGAGAGGGCTTTCACTTTTATCCCCTGTAGATGAATCCTGCCATCCTTCAGATCCTGCCAGCTTCTGGGAAGTGCTGGTGCTGTCCGTGGGCTGTCTGTGGAGAGATCCATGGCGAGAGATGTACCGGTGAATACTCAGCCTTTGATCATACGAGGAGCAGGGCACTCCGTATAACCCCTCTCCTGTAACTGCTGAACTTAAAAGCGATGCCTCTCTCTGCATGCACCTCTGGTCCCACGGAAGTGGAGAACTTGGGGTTTTTATGTTCCTGTGCTCTCTGTCTCCGAGGACTTCTGACTTAGTCTTTCTTTTTACTGCTTTTCCTTAATCTGAAAGAAGTCACTATGGCTGAGCATGATCTCTGTGTAAGGAAAAGCAGTGATCCTGAACTTGGATTTTCCATTGTTTTCAGTTTTTTATGTATTTACTGCTTTCTGCCTAGGGAGTGGTGTTGACTTAATTTTTCAGGGCAAAATTCAGTGAGATTTCTAGGCACTTGACTACTAATTTTGTAGATGGCAAGTGCACTGGGCCTGGCTCACTCGGAGACCTACAGGTAAATGAAGACGCTCAGTGTCAGAGCACGCAGATGCGTGTTTTGCCAGGAAGTGAACAGACTTTTATGTTATTTGTTCATATACATCTATCTGTCAAATCCATTTCTTCTGTGCATACCGTATAAGCAGCAAACCCCGTGGTGCTGCACATCCTATCAAAAAGACACATGCATAAATGTCACTACTGCAAACTTTTTTGAAACATGCCTAACTAATGCAGTAAAATTTTGGCACCGGGTTACATTTGTTTGGGGGCAATAATTGACAGGCAGCAACCGTATCCTGAAAGCTGTTACAGGGAGGGAGATAGGAAGAGAAAATTTTGTGATAAATATCCTCAGAAGTTATGAAGAAATGCGTCATAAACGTTAGTCCAGCTTCTCACTAATTCAGACAAACTGAGCTTAAATAGTAATAGTTCCCTCTACCATCTGAAATACTATTCCAAATAACAGTACCACCCTTGTTTTAAAGTAAGGGAAAACACTGAAGCTCATTCTTGAACAGAGTTGGCATTCATTTTGAAAAATGACATTTAAAAAAAAAAAAATCAGGGCATTGCTATTTAATGTCAGACTAAAGTTTACGTATATGTAACTTCGTTAACATACTTGCAGATTCAGTCTAACTAGTGGATTTTTCCCTCCTATGGCTATTAAGGGTTAACACCGAGTAGACCATATCTTTTGTTTTTTCTGGAGTCCTGCAGTAAAGTTGCTGTGTAATTTAAGACACCGTTAAGTCTTTTTGGATAGGAAAACTTCCTGCGCTCTGAAAATGGGATCTTCTGTAGCCCTAATGAAAGCCAACTGGATTAATGTTGGCTTCTTGCTGTTTGAGCTAACGTCTGTGATGCCATCTACACATTCTTCTGGTGCCTCTCTGCAATATATAGAAACTTAGTGAGTGTTATTTCACCTTGTCAGTGCCAGGCTGTCAGGACCGTGAGGATTTTGCAGGATACTGTCTGGAGGAAATGGAAGGCTTTAGCATCTTCCTGCCTTTTCTCTGCCTAGTTGCAAGCTTTCCTTGAGGTGTAGTTGCACTGGTGGGTTTGGGGACTCTTAAGATGACTCTGGAATACAAAATGGAATGTAAAATATACCCGTGTCACCAAGAACTCCTTGGTTCTGCCTATGTTTGCCTCAGCCTCTTGAGTCAGTGCCTGCAACTTGTGGAGACCTGCATGACCAACCAGATACTCGTTTGTGTTGACGGCATGGAGCCAGAAGCCTGAGGGGAAGCTACGTAGCAGCTCCTCTCCCCGGGGAAGCTGCGGCAGCCAATACTTGTTAGCCAGCCCGGTGTGAAGACCCACAGGAGGCAACCCGGCCATCCGTTTTTCCGTCCTGCTGTAATAAGGCAAGGGGACCACCTGCTCCTGATGGCTGCAGATATACCCCAGAAAAAAATAAGCCGGACATGGCAGACTTGAGGCTTCACGTTCACTAGGGTGCTTACGAACAAATATTCAGACTTTACAAACGCCTAAATTAAAAGATACAAGTTTTGCACAGCCCTATAGGTTTATAGGAAAATGGGGAGAGGGTTTCCTCTTCATGCAAATAAGGCATTCCTTAAAATGGGAGCAGTGGAAGAAAAAAAAATTAGCCTTAGAAACTTATTTTCCAGAAGGAGTAATGGGATGGAATAGGCAATTCCTAGGTGCCATCAAGCAGCTGAATATAATGTATAAATGATGTAAGATTGATTCCAAACCAAACCTCACAAATTTTAGGAAAGTTTGACTCTGAACTCGGTAGCTTTAACTTGTAACTGAACCTAATGCAGGTTGAAAATAACGGTGGCAGTTTCTTGGCACTTCTGCATTTCTGTAAATTAAATGAACCTTTTTGTGTTCACAGGGCAGAAAAGGAGTTAAACTGAATATGTGCAGTGTAATAATTTAGAATTTGAAACACTTCAGCAGTGAAAATTAACTTGATCCAATTTTCCTTTAAGTGAAGCATAGTTTGGATTTGAGAAATAAAGGACCGTAGGCTAAGGCAGCAGTAATTTAGTTCTCTGATTGACAAAGTTGTTCAGTGAGTCATTGAACCAGATCCCTCCGCTGACAAATATGCATTGATTGAAATGGATTTCATTATCCCGTGATGGATTGTGCTGGTGACTGTGATGGTACATTTCTTTATTGCATTAACCAGAAGTTTGAGGGAACTCCTTGTGACAAATCTAGAATTGTAGGTAGGCTTGCAGCAATAACCAAGAAGACCTCACCCTGCTCCAGTTATATTAAATGCTTTGTTCTATTGCCACATGAAATTAAGTAGAGTAACAAAATAACATAGTTTACATCTGAAACGAGTAACTTTTTATTTACAAATTTGCTTGTCAAGCTTTAAGTCAGAAGACAAGGGCATTCTTAAGACTTAAACAGTGGTTCTCCATTTCCCATCTTGTTTATGCTAAGCTTTTCACTGGATTGAATTTTTTGCTTCCTAATGACAAAATTATTAGCCTCTAATTTACTATATTTAAATAGGTCTATCATAGAGGAATATAATTAAAATTGTTTCTGCTTGCATTTTTAACTTTTCCTGAAAAATTCTCCATTACGGACACTTTCTTTTTGTCACAGTATCAGTCATACCATTGCTTTCATTATCTTGCACCCCCTTGTTTTCAGTAAGCCATCCACAGTGTTCTGATAGAATTCACTTCTCTATATATTGATCTAGGATAACAAGGGAAGGGAAAGGATGTAGTATGCAAAGTGGAGTCTCTGTACCAAAATGGTGTTACCCAAAGAGATTTCTGTTTCCTTACACCCTGTGCAACAGGAACATAGAGCGGGGTCTAAGAACATCTAAAAGGTCAAAACACGTCTGTAGACACTCCAAAGGTATATCTGCATATTACCTACGATCTTGGTATTGTCATGCAGGCAGAAGTTGAGTCCAAAAGAACCCCACCTGCTTGAAGCTTAACTTAGCAGATTAAGTTAGTATAGATGATGTACTTCTAGTACCAGATGGTGATAAACAGTGATATTAGGTAATATTCAGTCACTGTCCTTGATTTGCTGTCTGATTTGAGTCAAGCAAAATCCTCTGGTTTTCAGTTTGTTTGCAAATAAAGTGATGCTTTGCAGGCATGTGATGAATCAGGTACTACAGAAATGAAAAGTGCTGTCAGGGTTAGTAAGGGAAGATACAAACTCATGAAAAAGTCTCCATCTCAAAGAACCCAAGTCTCTGGATGTTTGAATCTGTGGTTTCTGCCTGTCTTCGGAAGGGTCCATTTGCAAAATTTACATTCAGTTTTGGGTTTGGATTTTGAACAACTCCAGGGCTTTCAGGTAGGGCCCATCTCCAGGGAAAATAAAACTTAACCACAGCCACCAACCCAAAACTGAACCATCAAGTAACCTGAACCCAAATGAGTGAGGTTAAAAAGAGTTTGGTTAACTGTCTTGTTTTGTTGCCTTTGGCTAGAAAAAGAAGTGGGAGTGAGAGATGCCTTTTTAGATATTTCTGACCCAGGTTAAATTAGGACACTCAAAGTCTTGTGAGGAAGTTTCAAGGGCTGATTGGATTACTCAGATCCCAACACAGCCCATGGAGATGAGTCCAAAGTTCCAGATGGTTATTAAATTAGAAAGGGAGAGATCTTACGAGGTCTGCATCATTTCTACATATCTCCCTTAGTTCTTCATGGATAAGCACATCCAAAAGATACTCATCAACATCCTGAAGGCATATGGGCTTCTTAATCTGGTTAGCTTGTGTCTGGTTTGAATGGGAAGAACATTTCCAGAACTGGCCTGTGGCCTTGCTTTCAGTTTCCTGTTCAAGGAAAAGGAATTGGGATTCTCTTAATAATGTTTCAGCACAAAGATTGTTCTGTTTTCTAGTAACACTTCACTATATTCAGAAATTCTTTCTGTCATTGGAAGTCAGTCTCGTTCCCTCCTTTCCTCTTTTCATCAAATAACAGCAAGATTTTTTTGGTTCAGGGTGTTGTTTTGGGTTTTTTTGGGGGGCAAGGGTGTTTTTAAGAGTTGTTGTCTGCAAAATTTAATAACAAGGTAGATTGAAAAGTATATTCTACTTCTTGTCGTTCATGCTCCTTGTTTAGCTTTTACGCTACATTTGTAGAAAGTGAAAGCCAGAATGTAAAACTGATGCACGTGCCCTTGTATGCTAACAAAACACAGTAGTTTGGGTTATGAATGCTTCAGGAGAACTCATGAGAGCAAGCAGAGCAAACAAACAACTGGATGTGCTTCACACACAAAGTCTTAGTGAACACTGACCTGATTATACAGGTTTGTAACTTATTTTTTTAATACAGATTTGGGAGTCAGTTCAACTGAGAATGTCCCTTTAAGTTTCCAAATGATTCGTGACCCATTCTGGCACCCCACCTTCTTTTCCCTGATTAGAAAAGGGAAAGGGTGTACTGAAGATAACACTGAGGATACTTTCCAAATGACCAGAGGAAAAGAAAGAACAAGGAGAAGGGATCATTAAGATGATAAATGAAAGTTGAGTTTGCTGTTATTACAGGTTATGTTGCTTTTTCTCAAGGGGAGTGCAGGGGGAGGGGATGTACCATTTCCTGTTGGAGAAGCTATAATCAGCTATAGAACATTTGCAGTTTTAGGAAAAAAAGGTCCTGACTGCGCTACTGTACGAAGATTGAAGTGGAAAAGTGAAGGTTCATACTGAAATGATAACGACTTTGTGGCAAAATGGAACACAACATGCTGTTTCCTAAGAACTTGTAGGAGGCTTAATAAAAGATGCCAAGATGTTTGTTTGCATAAAGATGATTGATGACCCCAATAAAGGCTGCAAATTTTGAAGAGAAGCACCTCTAAATTCATCTTAAATTTGGATTTAATCTATTCCTCTTCCTGTTATTAAGGCTAATATTCTGGTACCTAACTGGTCTTTGAAACCCTAGTTTCTCCAGAATTTGGGGTAGTGGGATAATTTGGTATATAGGTGGGATAACCTGCGTAATTCTTAAGTTCTGTAGTCTCTTTCAAACAGTATCAAAAGGAATATATTTTGGGATGGGGGCGAAACTGCATGACTAGTGTTCTTCAAGATGCCAACAATTTTGCAGGAACTTTATGATTTGGAAACTGAGCTGTTACAAGCCACCACCACCTCCAGTGTAATGTTCAAAGAGGAGGAAACCCTGTAACCAGGTGACCTAGAAAGTTGGAGTCCCAGAACCTCTCACATTTCACTAACTACATTAGCCGAAGAAGTACACAAGCACCTCTTCTGTAAACAGGGCTCTGCATTGATTTTGTGCACTTGTGCAGGTGGTTGAAGAACGGAATCCTGACTCAAAGCGGAAAATTTCAAAGATCTTTTGTTTTACTTCTTCTAATTTTCTCCGTTTCTCTGATGTGCTCAGAGTCCCCCTCTCTTTCTCACAGCTCTTCCTAACTGAAAAAATATGTTTACCCAAAGACAAATTGTTTCCCAGAGTCCTCGCTGTTTGCAAACTGACCAGACAGTAAATTGCAGGTCTGATCCTCTCACCTTATCTTCCAGATACTCCAGCACTTTTCTACCCATCCTGCCTGACTCTTCGTATACAGTTGTAGAGCAGTGGCTGAGCACAGAATGTCTTTGCATCCTCAGAAGAGGAGAAAGGGTATTATAAACCACATGAGTCAAAGGCAGGTGCTTGAGGACCTGATTTATTCTGCATCCTTTTGGAAAGAAAGAGGAAAACCATTTTCTGCTTCTGAGTCAGTTGGCTTTTGAAAATTAATAAACCTGTTGTTAGCCACTCGTGCTGCTGGGTGACCTGTTTTTATTGTACACTGAGGTGCAATAAAATAAAAAAAGGCGATACTGTGAAGGAAAACTCAGAGGCCTTATTTGAATGCATAACCAAGTTTGTTTACTTTGAAAGAACAATAACAATGTAATGAATGTCTGGTGCAGAGTTAAGTACATCCTTGTCCAAATTTGATTTATGTGATCGTTTCTGGATGTTAACTCAACCATTGTTAACATAACCTCCATCATTTTTATATTCACGCTGCCTGTGGGCACACGCTAGCGCAGCAGTGTGAAAGAAATCTGAAAGAAAACTGGTAGCAGTCCCTAGTGCAGGAAACCTCTTTCCCTGAAATAACAGAGGTTGGGGTGTAGTGAGCCGTAGATCATGTTAAGGCGAGCAGATCTGTGTAACTGGAGGAACTTTGTTAGGAGAGAGAAGGCAACCATTGATTCCTGTAGCTTATTAACCTCTTGAGGGCCACGTGCAGTATCCAGACATCATCCGTGGTCCAGTAGCGTGTATACGTGCTGCAGATATCAAATGACCCAAGGAAAACTGCAACCAGTTTTGCTGCCTGCTGAAACACGTCAGGAGATACGCTGTGAGCTCAGGCCACCTGTGTTTTTCAAGGCAGAAGTTAAGCTTTGTGAGGAATGCTTATATGGACGCCTCTGTAAATGTGTATGTCATTCATACAATAACTTTGTTCAGTATACAAAGAAGGGATTCTCCAACCAGTGTGCTAGGCAGTAACTCCGCAGGATATGAGAATGTGCATCTTTCCAGAGATACAGATGATACTTTTTTAGGTAAACAAAACATTCAGAAGTTGCCACAATGATTAAGGATAAACACAGTTCTCAAGGGGAGTTTTATGGGTATAAACAAAAGACATTCTTGTTTGTCTTTCATGTTCATTTCAAAATTGCACATAATTACTAAATCCTTCCCGTGTGAGCCTTGCAGCTTGTGGTCTTTAACTAGATAATACAGCATAGGTTTTAGCACCCATAGTTCATTTACTTGTAATTAAGTTTAACCTAATTAGAAATAGCTATCAATAACTCTTATGTTTCAAAGTCATTATACGTCTTACATCAGGGGTCATCATTGAAATTTTGTATTTACCATTTAAATTGAAATTTACAGTTTTCAATAAAGAAGTGGTATGTTCAGCGTATTACTAGAAGTCATTCACATAAACCTTTAATTTCATCCTAAAACTGCATCTTGATTTTGTGTCAGCTGGTGGATCCTATATGCGAGGAATGGCTCCTCACTGCTGGGAGATTCAGGTGTGACTGCTAAGCTGAGGACAGAATTTGAGCATTCACTCTCAGCTGCTTCTCTTTTCATTGTCCTTTTTCTCTCAACTTCATATGGCTGTGCTTTTTTGTTTGACACTGATCTTGGGAGGGGAAAAATGCTGATGAGATTATAATAGTTTGAGGTGTGTTGTGCTCGGAGAGGGGCAGAGTCTTAGTCCAATTTTATGCAAGACACCATCATAATAAGGTACATTATTGCGGATGGCAGAGTAACCCGTTAAGGGTCATAGCAATCATCTGACAAGTCCTGTGATTCATAGACAAATCGATTATTACTGAAATGACCCAAAGGATGTGATTTTAACATGATATCCTTTAAGTCAACATCTAGAGTTTGCATGTGGATAGACTGCAGTGTGGGATTTGGGCTGTTCCTTCAAGAGCCTAGTTTTGAAAATACGCTTCCTACTGTTCTTTATCAGTATTATGAGCTCCTTCCCTTATGAATGAAGATACAGGGCAACAGAGTAGTGTGGGTAATCTTTTTTGCATAATATATTGTAATACAGTGCTCATGTGAAGCAGCAAGTCATGCTTCAGATGTGCTGTCTCCCGGTGATTAAATTTCAGTTGAGACTCCTGACAACCATATGGAGCAATGTGACAAAGCAGTGGCAACAAGTCTGATGGTTCAATTCAGAAAATGTGTTTCACGATAAGAAATTATTTCTTTCAACCTGGTGCTTTGGGGGGTTTGGTAAGTATTATTTGTGCTACTGAAATAATCTGGTAATCCAAAGGATAAAATAACCACTTCTTCATAATCCAATGTACGGCTGCTTGTTGGGACTCAGGCCAAACCTTCACCTTCAGATCATCCACAGCGACTCTCCATGTGAGTTTTAAAGACAGTTTAGGGGAACATAGGTGGTAATTTAAGTCATCTGTCTTTAACTGAAAAAGCAGATACTAACTTAGATAAAAATGAGTTGGAGCAACTACTCATTTTTAATGTACAAAAGGGAAGTTTTCCATACTTTAAAATTTAAACTTGTTACCTGAAAGCAGTGACAGTTTGGAGGCAAAGATGGAATGAGGAAAGTTGGGAAGTTGAGAAACAGCTGACAAAAGTTTAAAAACTGAATTAATTTTAAGAGTGTTTTGTTGTTTTGTTATCCAGGAATTAAACTGAATGCCAGCTACTTCTTAGCAGCACTATATAAATGAAAAGAAATGCAAAAACAAGTCTGCCAGTTCCTCCACATGCGCTGTCACTGGGTAACTGTTAGCACCTACGTTAGTCACTCCTTCAGCGGGCCATGAAGTTGTTCCAGCTTTTAAAATGTGCGAGAGAATTAAGGCAGATGCTGGCACATCATAAATGAAAATCTAACCTTCAGGCTGGTACAGTAGTGACATTGTTACTGTTTGCATTCTTGAAAACACATGGTTTGTCAAGTTGCAATAAGATTATTTTGTGCTTTTATATTATTAAAACTCGGTGGGGTCTTTGGGCTGCCCACGGGAAGTGTGAGACTTACAGGTCTAACAAAATATATTAATTATTGATACTCACTATGTAAGTATGTAATTTTTTTTGTTGTTACTTTGTGTTGCTCAATACCTGTTGGATTACTTAAGGAAGAAATTTGCTCGCACATCTGCTGTTGGAGAAATGAAATACCGAACCATCTATGATCCAAAAAAACCTTCACGACTTCTCTGAAAAACCTCTCAGAATAATAATACCCATAAAAACAGCATACAAAGTCATATTTTAATTTCACAGCAGAACAAACGCCCAGCATTTTTTGCATAAAAGGAAATAGCAGAGTAGAGAGAGTCATCTTCAGTCCACGGATATTTTTCCTGAGCCTTATTTAAACCTGAAATCCAGTGAATTGCTATGCAGCTTCTTATCTCAAGCAATCATTACTGTTCTCTAAACAGAGTGCTTAATCTTCAGTTTCTTACAAGGTTCCTCTTACGAAAAAAAACCGTGTTGAATCTTACGACCTGCAAACAACTGTTCAGCTTCTGTCCTCCCTTTTTCCAAAACTTATACCAGACTGCAAAATGAAAAGACCACAACTGTACGTGAGGTTCTGTTAAAAGTTCAGATGAAATTACCTAAGTCATTATCAGTTTTAGGAAGCCTGCGTATTGTTCTTCCTAACAATAAGGTAATTTAATTACTCAAATTACTGATTTAATCACTGTATAAAAACTGCCTTGGTTTTTGTGTCACATTTAGCCCTATATGAAAATCTTCTAATACAGCATTGGGGAATTGGAATTATCCCGGTACTGAGTGAAAAGACCATATTCTGTTGTGTAACCAGAAATGCGTGTATTGCCTGAATATACTTGCTTTCCTAATTGTAGAACTAAAATATTTTCTTCATTTATAATTTGCTTTAATATCTAGGAAGGACAGCAGACAATACAATAGGATTATTAACCTATTCTTACTTCTTTTTCTCTGTTCTCTCATTTTCCAAAAGTGGGCCGTACATTCAGACTGTATTCTGAGGTCTCTTTTGGTGTCACTTTTTTGGTTTTATATCCAAGATCACCTTGTATGCTAGGGCTATGCAGTTTTCATATATTCGGGTGACACTCCTGTGAGGTAGCAAGGTAATGCTCTTTTCATTTGTGTAGGTAGGGCACAGAGGCACAGAAGAGTAGGAGCAGCTTTCCCATACCCGACTCTCCCTCGTCATTTCGGCTCCCTCTGGACATCTACAGTTAGGTGATATATCATCCCCCCCAGTGACTGAGCCTGGGTCACCTTAAAGTCTGTGGCAGGCAGTGTACTGAACTCAGGTCTTCCAAGTCCTGCGTTAGTACTCTTTTTACTGGAACGTATTTCCTTTCTGAAATAAACAAATATATTATGCTGAAGTATAGGGATTTGAATACTGCTCCTTCATGTGGATTGGCAAGAAGCATGAACTTTATGATTTTTGTATCACTATTTTAAAGCTTTTGCTGTTTCTCTTATTAAATAATTGAGAATGTCATCCTTCATCTTGGGTTTCATAGTTCCTGTACTGATTGCTTTTCGCAGATACTACACTCTCAGGGGAAATCGGCACCAAGAAAAAAGTGAAAAGACTGTTAAGTTTCCAGAGGTATTTCCATGCATCCCGGTTACTGCGCGGAATTGTACCACAAGCCTCTCTGTACCTACTGGATGAGGACTACCTTGGGCAAGCAAGGGTAAGACAGGTCTCCAGATCTCCATTTTGTTAAATAACATTCCAGAGAGTGTCAGTTTTGTTTCAGTGTTCAGATAAACAAATGTATGGCAGATCTCTCTTGAATGACCCACGTTACTTGCCTGCCTCACAGCAAACAGACTGTCTGTTCCTCTTTTATGGTTACAGCTTTAAAGGCTTAGTCTCAAAGCAACAAGAAAATGTCTAAATCTATTCAGCACTTTCAGATTCTGTCAACTGAAATTATAATCTGGATTTATTAAAGGACGAAGGATGCCTAGCTGAGTTACTGATTTAAGTAAGTGCAGCCTCGACACAGGGTTTCGTTCATCCGCTTGAAAAAAGACAGCTCTCTCTCAGCTGGTATGGAGCAGCTATTAGGCAACCCACAACAGCTCCTCGGAATGGCAAAGGCTAGGAAACGGGGAACATTCACTGCGAAGAACTTCACAATAATCAAAATATAATTCTCTTATTTTGCAGCTCTTATACTTACTTTGAATGATTGTCGTGGTTTAGCCAGGCGCAAGGCCATTGCTGTTATCAAAATGTTCCCAGGCACAGCAGAGTAAGGTGATCAGCGGTACAGTAGCACGGCAAGCAGTGAAAGCAAAAAGCAGCCACTAACGAGCCCTAGACTCTGACATACAGTAAGGCAAGCAAGCCTATGGCAAGCAGAGAAGCCTGCTGATTAATAGCTAAACAGCAATAACAGCTATAAATTCTATCTGGCACATTCCAATCAAATCTGTCATTATCTCAAACCCTTCGAGCCCCACGTTGGGCGCCAAAAAGGACTGTCGTGGTTTAGCCCCAGCTGGCAACTAAGCACCACGCAGCCGCTCGCTCACTCCCCCTCGGTGGGATGGGGGAGAGAATCGGAAGAGCAGAAGTAAGAAAACTTGAGGGTTGAGATAAAAACAGTTTAATAGGGAAAACAAAAGCCGCGCACGCAAGCAAAGCAAAGAAAGGAATTAATTCACTCCTTCCCATGGGCAGGCAGGTGTTCAGCCATCTCCAGGAAAGCAGGGCTCCATCACGCGTAACGGTTACTTGGGAAGACAAACGCCATCACTCCAAATGTCCCCCCTTCCTTCTTCTTCCCCAGCTTTATATACTGAGCATGACGTCATGTGGTATGGAATAGCCCTTTGGTCAGTTTGGATCAACGATCCTGGCTGTGTCCCCTCCCAGCTTCTTCTGCACCTGGCAGAGCACAAGAAGCTGAAAAGTCCTTGACTAGTGCAGCAACAACTAAAACATCTCTGTATTATCAACACTGTCTTCAGCACAAATCCAAAACATAGCCCCATACCAGCCGCTACGAAGAAAATTAACTCTGTCTCAACTGAAACCAGGACAATGATATTTTCTAACAAAACTTGCAGAACTGATGGCATTGGGGTTATGTGCCTAGGCAATTTTTATTCTCTGCAAGAGAAGGTTATGTGCCAGGTGTTAGGAAGTAATTAAGAATCCAGGAGTGGTTTGAATACAGGGAGTGAATGCACATTTCATTCACACATATGCCACTGTAGGTCGTACAGTTAGTCCAGACTCAGTCTCTTGACTGAACCGATGTAACTGTAAAAACACTGTATATGGTGTTAATGATGGATTCTTCTGCGTGGCTGAGTGGGCTTCACAGAAGCACTGTATCTAAGTTTATAAAAGCTATTCCTGTGTATTGGTTTGTTTAGCAAAATGTAATTCATATTCACCATGAGAGCTAAGATTGTGTTTTACTGTAATAAAACCTAAGAGAATTTGTGCTGAATTGATTTTGGGGCATGAAAGAACAATAGAAAAGTTGTGCAGTAAAAGGGAATATTTTCATAATGTTTTGTTTTATATTATTCCATGTTTTGAGCTCCAGTTAGAAGGTATTTTTACTGTCAAGTTTAAAACCTCCTGTTAAATGTGCAAGTGATATTTTATGCAGTATAGCTAAATTTGGTTCCTGATGTCTGATATTTCAAATACATCTCTATAACTTTCCTGCACAAAACTTTAAAGCTGCAGCAACCAATCCTGTGATTGATTAATGTGGAATAATAATTTGAATCTGCTTTACAGTTTAACATACCAGTCATTTGCCTTTTCATATTTGTTTTTTCTAGCATATGCTATCCAAAGTGGGAATGTGGGATTTTGACATTTTCCTGTTTGACCGCTTGACAAATGGTAAGTAGTTTTTTAAAAGTTTTTTAGTATCTCTCATATACGACTATTCTAAAAATCCCTAATTAAATAATTGCTAAACTTTTCCAGTTTAGATTACCGAAGATAAATTGGACACAGTTAACTTCTCCTAAAATCATATCCTTGAACATTTTCAGGCTTTTCCCAGAGCGTTCACAACTATACGATAATGTTTAAAGTGTGTTTTTGTATTACTCTAATCTCCTACATTTGTTATGGTCACCTTTTCAAGGAGGTGTTTCAGCTTCCTTTACCTGGGAAATTCCAAAAGTACTTTAAATATACCTATTAGATACATTGGTCGATAAGTCCATAATCAGTCAATTTGTATCAACATGAAATACCTTTAACTGAAGATACCCTTGCTTTGTTCAGCAGCAAAAATTAGGAAACTCATTACAACAGTAAAAATCTGTGCTATGTTTTGTCTAAATATATCCCTGCAACTCCACCCCCCCACCCAATGTCTAGGCAATACCTCTTGATCAGGTAAGTGCTGAAGAGGGTCATGATCACACCTTTCTCCTTTCTGTATTGCTCACCCTCAATCTAATTAGGTTTGGCTGGGGCAGAAGGTGTAGAAAAAAGTTGGTTTAGAGAGTAATTCAGCTGAGTGACTGGCAGTGAACAGTGCAAAGGACTGCAAATGGCAAGGGAAGCAAAAGCATAATTCTTCTAAATTACCTTTCTGTGCCCCTGCTCAGTAGTCAAGGCCAAATAAGTTTCCATGTCCTCTTCATACATTTATTTATTTTCTTTCCTGAGTTACATTACATAAGAAAAGACTCCCTTCAAACATTGTTTATACGTTGTATGGGTTGGTTGGTTTGGGGTTTTTTTTCCAACTTTTCTGGAAACTGCTGCTGAATTATGCAGTGCAAACTTTTTAAAATATTGTGTGTATGTATAGTTGATCGTATAATACTAGTTAGGCTCAATTTTGCCAGCATTCCCAGTATTGGATTCACAGTAAGACCAGCGTAACATTACAGTGGAACTTGAGACCATAAATGCTGCAAGTGATTTTTCCCTGTCTGCATCATCATTATGAGATGCAATTGTAGCTGAGCTAGGTACGTGGGTTAATTACATGTTTGTACATCCATGTGTAAAATAAAAAATGTAATTACAAACTGCTGATTTTTCAGTAATTAATTAATTAGTACAGTATGGCAAACTGATGTGGCAGAAAAGCTGTTCTCCTTTCTGTCGTTTCTGGAGGTAGACCTGGATTATGAAGCTGATGTGGTTCTCAAACAAGCCTGTCAAAAGATTTCCAGTTAAAACCATGTCAATTCGCCTTCTGTGTCATGTGGAAACAGCAAACATGACTTTATGGCATCTAGACACAAGAATAGCACTCTACTGGTACAGCCATACCATCAAATCTTGATTATATATAGGAGTAATTTATATAAGCTACTTTTGAGTATATGACTGTCATCTAAGCTCATCTGATAGGAGCTAAGGTGATAGGAGCTGACAAATAGTTAGGAAATTACCAAGATTTTTAGTCTTGCTTGGTTCGTAACTACATGTTAAGGGAATCTAAGAGTTGTTCCTTTCTCCTTTTAGGAAACAGTCTCGTAACACTGCTTTGTCACCTCTTCAATCTGCATGGACTTATTCACCATTTCCAGTTAGATATGGTTACATTACACAGGTTTTTAGGTAAGTGCTCACCTCAAAGCCATCTTCAAATGCAGTTTACAGCTTAAGTAGGGCATCAAAGACGGCACTGGCTTGGTCTGCGTATCTATGTAAAATCACGATGTTGTTGCAAATATTTCAGTAAAACATTTCTGTGATATATATTAGCATACAATTTACAGGCACTCAGGTACTTGCTTCAGTACCTGTTAAGTCAATGGAGGGACTTCAAAAGGCTCTGCCTTGGGCTGAAGCATCCCAGTACCACAATTGCACTGGTGATTTAAAAAAAGTATGCCATGCAGAGATGTGGCCGGCTGAGTAGGCCCACACAGACAGACAGACATACATTGCAGAACCTACCCATGCACAGTACAATTGTGGTGCAGTGTCATTATTTAATGACTAATAGACCACTGAGACCCAGGGCAGTTAAAAGCTTATGTGCAAAATTTAACAAATTATATCAAGCTGTCTGCACTGAATAGTGTTGATGAAAGCCCCTGCTGCTGTTACTGCCAACAGAAATATTAGCCCCATGCTGTCAGCGAACCAAAAGAAGAAATTGGCCAAAATCAATTACTTTTTGCATCATGTTTTGAATGCAGCTGAATGCCGGGTTGTTAGGCTGTCAGACAGAGTTTCAAAGGCAAGGTCTCTTCTTTAAGACTGCATAGTTGTCGCTTCTGGAAAGCATTCCTCCAGTGTGGAGACAGACAAAATCTCACTGCCGTTTCTGACCCCTGTGGGCGGCCGTGAAGTGGACGCTCGGATAATTAGAGCTAGCCGTATGCAGGGTTTAAAGGATTACCCACTGTAACGTCGAATGCTTCTGGAGCTGGAAACAAACTGAAGGCCAGGACTGTCTTTGGTGTTCCCCGTGCTGGAGACAAGTGCCACGGGAAATTTGCCCGTTACCTTTCCGTTTGATTACTTTGATAGTGTCTAGGAGAGCGCTTGGGGCAGGATCACGTGCAGCTTCCACTGTTCACGTGGTGTTGCCCCGAGACCACCTAATGGTGCGGGCAGTGCTGCAAGGAGCAGATGAGTGTGAAGCACACACCTCGATGATTCTCTGTGCGAGTGAAAGCTGAGAGTTAAAAGGTTGTCGCTCAGTCTTCCAGCTGGACCACTTCCAGCACTGCACACTAAAACAAGAGGGACTGGTGTTTTAAAGCGGACGCATAGACGCGACTAAAATTATCACAGAAGATTTCGCTCCGAATACCCCAATGCTTTATCTTTTGATTCTCTGTCTGGAGGATGGAGGAATGCCTTTGACCATTGCTAGTCACTCAAATAATAAATGATGCCAGGGTATCAGGGCCTCAGCCCCTGCAGCTGTAAAATAGGTGGTACTGCCTTAGTGACATTACTCCCCTATGACAGCAGCGTAAATAATTACACTCCGTTGTGGATAAATTTGCCTCTCTTCCTTATTTATTTTACTCCTGAATGAGAGCCTTCACTAAGGCAAGAAAGAGTTGATTTATGAACTAGACCCAGTATATCCCCTTGGGCCTCACAAATCCTTTCATGCATTTTTTCTCTAAAGGTATCCCAATAAGAGCACCAGTCTAAGTAAGCTACAGATATTTGAAGAAACTCCGTAGGCAGCTGACTGTAAAACCTCAAATTGTATTTTAAATCCAGTTCCCACTTGTGGCCGTGGCATTCAGAGACAAAAGGATCTTTCTTTTCTGTTTTGGTTCCCAGTTATGGTTCAAGAAGATTACCATAGCCAAAACCCGTACCACAATGCTGTCCATGCTGCTGATGTCACACAAGCTATGCACTGCTATCTGAGGGAGCCCAAGGTAATGGCAACCTTTCACACTGATGTTGCTTTCACATAAGTCTCAATTTTTTTTTCCCCAGGATTGGAAAAAAACCCAGAAAAATATTTTTAGATAGCGGAAAATGATTGCGTACTTGAAGTCAGGAACGAGGCAGTGGCAGAGTCAGCTACAGATTACAGATGCTTTAAACAAGCTGCTGGAGTCGCTTGTCATCAAGCGGGCGACATATCGAAGTGCTGTCATACGAGTTCCGGCAAGTCTGGCCGTGACCGTGGGTACCGGCCATCTGCGAGTGGCTGCGGTCCTCCCAGCAGAGCCAGCAGAAGGCAGCGCATGCCCCTGCCTCAGTCCCTTCAGGCCATAAGCCCCTCACATCGCTATTTCAAAATACCAGATTTGGCAGTGCAACACCAGAAAAGGGGAAAACGTTCCCTTTGACGGGGTCTGTTGCGAGGGTGTCCTCTGCGCGAGTGAACAGCGGCTTTTCCCTGCTGCAGCAAGCCCTCACAACGTGATGATGTGACGTTGCTTTACGCGTTACTGGGAGGCACTGCAATACTGTAATGCTGAGCCACGGTGTAAGAATATAGCTAATCTTTCCTGGCTTGACTTAAATGAAGGGAAGTTCTGCTAGAATTAGCAAATTGTTAGACCAGAATATAGTAATGGTAAGCGAGGACAGGAGCAGGCCCCCGCTTTCCTGTATTTCTATCTCCTGCAAGATCTGCAAGTCCCTGCTGTCAAAAAGTGCAGAGGACAGCCAATATCCAGAATCTGTACCATACTGCTCTTCATTTCTCGTCACAGGATGCTTCTTTCAGCTCATAGACCTGACTCTGTACAGACTCATCGGGCCGGTAATAACTACCTCACGCTCAGAAACAGAATATGCTAAGACTTCAATTTTTTTTTCCCAATGATAACAAAATTTGCTTCTGAATGATAAGCTGTATAGTAGAAAAAAAGCTGGGCAGGTTTTCAAGTTTGGATGTCTGAAGTTAGAAAGGTAAATTATGTTCTCTAATAAAATACCTATATTTGAACTGAGTTATCTGACAGGCAAGTTTGAAATTTCAGAAGTTTGTAAACTCTGCATTTTACAGCACGGTGCTGTGCTAGAAAAATGAAGCCTGATGTATTGTTGGTATTATTAAATACTGTGTGAGGCAGAGCCCTTATCATGTATGCTAACGTACGCCCACCTGCTAGTATACTTATTTACTTTTTAAAACTGAATCTTTTAGACTAAGCTCAAGCACTTGATAAAGAGAAAAGAAGTACAAACTGTAATAAAATATGAGTATATAGTCTGATGTCTTTATAGATGTTTGTTCAACAGTCACCTTAAAAACGTTGTTCACAAAATTTATTTTATATTTGACATTTGTGTACTGTCCTACAAAACTGAGCAATGCCGTGATGTTAGCTGATTCCTTTATTTGCCAAAAGAAAAAAAGAAGTGTTTACTGTTCGTGTTCTTGCTGCGATTAACATGTGTGATTCAGCTTGCCAACTTCCTCACGCCGTTGGACATCATGCTCGGACTGCTAGCTGCTGCGGCTCATGACGTGGATCATCCAGGGGTCAACCAGCCCTTTCTGATCAAAACTAAACACCACCTTGCCAGCCTGTACCAGGTAAAACTGCTCCTCAAGTTGCTAATATGTAAAATGGTGTCAAGGGGGGGGTCTGAGCAATTTGCAGTGACCTTTCATGCCGAAATCTGGCAGTGAGGGGATGTTGATCGAATCAACCTGCACTTTAGAGTCTGGACAATTTCAGTTAAGCTCCTCACTGGGTGTCTCTCCTTACAGCAAAGCTGATACACATGAGAGAGAAGGTGGAAACGTCAGATTTTTGTTGAGGACATTTAAGCCAAATCAGTTGCCTGGGTTATTTCTGCTATAGATCATCTGGGGTAAGGAATTGTGGGTACGAGATTTAAAATCACGGAGAGACAATTTGTACTTCATCTTCCTTCAGTGAGCAAGCAAACAGCAGGCATGTTCTAAATCGGCGTTGCATTAAAAGAAGCTTTTCCTTCATGTGGCTCTAGTAAAATTAAACACTTAATGAATACTGCAATTTAAAAAAAAAAAAGGCAACCAGAAGATAGAGGAAACCAAGGGAAAAGTTGTAGATATTTACCCAAACACGCCTAGAGATATAAAGAAAGAAGTTAAAACAGCCACCTCAGGTCACACCACAGGCTGTCTAGACCAGTTTCCTGTTTCTAAGAGGAGCCAGCAAAAGATCTCAGAGAGAAGCATAAGCCTGGGATAAGTACAGAGTTGTCCTTCACCTGGTATACATCCTCCCAGCTCTGGCAAGCAGCAGTAGAAGACTTCCTGAAACAAAAACACAGAACCTCTTGTTCAATAACTATCAGTGAACCTATCCTGCCCTGATTTTTGCGGTCCTTTTTGGATGTATTTGTAGTTTTGGCCCATGGCAATCACTGTAGCTCTGGATTTTATCTACAACTGTCCTGCGTGTATAAACTTTGCGTGCACGTATACATGATTATATATGCACATCTCTACTCTTTACGTTATACTTACATACACACACCGTTAATGCTGTAAATCATTTTGGTTGCACTAACCGTAATTCATAGGTAATAAATGGAGATGGTGTTGTTTTGTAGCCTTCGGAAGAGTCAACTTCAGCCTTTGTAGTAAGGTATCAGAAACAGACTGTCCCAAGTTAAAAATTAACCTAACTGAAGAAGACTCACTGATAGCTATGTACCTTTCTACACATACCTAGCAAATCGAGAGTTGTCATACCCATACGTGTGTGGTACATTTTGCTCCAGTCTTTTCTAAATGTCAGGCCAGCTGAGTGGGGAGGGAGAAGAGCCAGGGGACTAAGCCAGGGGACTTTGGGAAGGTTATGTTAAGGATCCTTTGAAGAGAAGTGGGTAGAGCCATTCCACAAAAACCCTGGCCCTACGAAAAGGCATAAACAACTCCTTCTCAAATTAATAGTGGGAAATGGTAATATATAATTAGGTTGAAAATCCAGGCTAATCTGAAAGAAATGTAGCTAAAATAAAAAATTACTTTCTTGGAGAGATGGTTTCTGCTCAGCTAACTGGGCTTGAATATACTTTCAAATGTTGGTTAGAAAAGGCAGTGACAATACAGCAAATGCAATCTTTCAACAGCAAATGTGATTTTTAAGTATCCTGTTTAGGGATGTTCACTGGCAAGTTTCACTTTTATGACTTTATCTGAAATTGATCCCAGATTGTTTCCGAAGATTTTAGTAGTATACAGTACATGAATGCCAATAAAAATAACAATGCTGGAGAAAAAGTTTTGCTGAAAACATTTTTAGTCAAAAATTCTGATTCAGTGAATAGCCTTTAAAACAATAAATTATATTCTTCTCAAGATTAGTATTTTAACATGTGCTTGAAATGGAAACAAAAAAGTTCTAGGGTTTTTGGTTTTTTAAATAGCAGAGCCACAGAACGGCTGGGACTAATCAGAAAAATGATCAAACAAAAGTAAGTTTTAACATAGTTGGCAGTCATCTGTCACTGAGCCAGTAGTAACTGAGACTTACCGTTATCTGTTTATAGCATCCCTTACGGTTATCTGTTTATAGCATCCCTTTGCTCTTGATTGTTTGTAGATTTAAATTAGAACTTTACATTTGAATCATCTGGAAAATAAGGTTTTGCAAAATGAGGTTGGTCAGTATTTGACACAGATGCAAAGTGTTTGTCAGCTTCTGAAGGGCATGTATGAGCAGAATCATGTTTCAGGAAGATAGGTGTCATCACCAAGGAGTTCAGAACTTTCAATATTAATTTTCAAATTAAATCCATATTTTATGATGCAAGACTTTTTTTTTATAATTGATAGGGTAATTTCCACAAGAGTCTATTGCACGTGAGGCACCATAATTTTCCACAAAAATAAAAGTGCCTCATTCAAGTCTCCAGCATTATAAAGACAGATGAGAGTGTAAAAGGTGACAGTAGGGACCTGGAGGTCACTTAGCCTCCTGTGAGGAGCACAACAGCGTTCCGTGTTATGTGATGCAGACTTCGCTTCTAACTCTTATTGGCCACTAAAATGAAAAATAAAAGTTTTATTCTTGCTTAATAATCATTGTCTTAGGTCTGTGTAGCCCTAAAAGTCGCAAATAACTCAAATTCTTATCGACAGATTTGGCTTATCCAGCATTATTTCTGCTTCTTTTGACTGAAAGCAGCATAAAATTCAAGGTTGCTCAGCCTGACACGATCCTGCCTTGTATTTATCCGAAACTCCACATCAAACCTAACACCAGAAAAAGTCATACTGCCTTTTTTTTAAAAACAAGAAACTGTATTTTACTGAAAATTTTTTATGAATTTCCTAAGAAAACAAATAGCATTGATATAAATAAAATGTTATTTTATAACTTCAGTAACAGAGAGTTGAGATCTATCTTTGTCTGGCTCTCAAATGAAGGGTAATAGTTTAGAAGTCTGCAATGATCACGTACAACATCTGTAGTACAAAACAGGTTTCAGAAATCTATGAAAGAACACTTTACAACTTTAATATAGCTGTATATAAAGTAGAAATAGGAAAATATGTTTTGGGCATCAATTATAACAGTTCTATTTTGCAGTATTAAAAGCACCATTTCTAATTAAAGTATCATTTTCAGGTAGTTAACGTTGTGTAGTTAAACCAATTGCTCAATGACTAAGAATGAATGACCAGACTGAAAGAAATTTAGATCCCCTTCCACTCTGAATTAAAATTGAAGTTGTCTCTGCACCTAGTTAATAGCAAGTCTTCCTCTCTTCAAGTAATTATTCTTTTCCAAACGCATATGTCAAGTGCGGTGGTTTGAACGGCTCAGGGAAAGTCACGGATTGGAGATTTTGTGATAGTCTAGGTGAAAGAAACAGGGTTTTTTTCCTCAAAGTCCTGAAGTCTGTGTTACAGCAATCCACTAGTTTTAGGCAGTAGATGTGACAGAGGCTTCCTAGCGTGCAGCCTTTAAAACAAACCTGTGCTACTCAGTTTTTAAAAAATAAAATGTCAGAGAAAGCAAGCTCTCTGGAAATCAGAGCTGAGAACCCCAGTCTGCAAGGCAGCACATAGACTTTTCCCTGCATGGGTTGTCTCCCCACCAGCTTCGGCAATCAGGTAGCTGGTGGCAATTAGTCTTAATAAGGCTGTGGAGTGTTCCTAGGTGGAATAGCTGACTCAACTAATTGTTGGAAGCAGCTTCAGGGTTCTGGCTGCTTGCATTTAACAGGGGAGTCATCTGACTTCATGCTCAGTTGTTGCTTGTTAACTTGACCTTTCCATTTTCCTCCTCCATGTGCTTTATGTGTGGGAAACTGGATGGTGCAGCAGCTTTGGCTTAAGTTCTCCTTACAGCATCAGGCAAAGAGCAGAAACTTACAGAAGTGGAAATACTCTGGGATGGATACCTGAGTTTGCTTTTTCCTTTGAGTAACTATCAGCTAGATGCAAGAAAGTTCTTGGATACCTACACACTCAGCCCTGTTCTGGCTGGCCTTCAGCCTGGCCAAAGAGCAACTGCATCCATGGAGTGTCATTCCCCAGTTGAGGTGGGTGCTGCTGAAGCCGCTCCTCCCAGCAAGTAACGCTGCCGTGCTGGAAGGGGCGGGGGGGCACAGGGTGCTCTGAGGGGGGATCTCCCCAGCTGGGATGTTTCAAGGGTGCAGTCAGACCAGGGCTGCAGAAACTGTGCATGCAGGCACTGTCTTAAATGTAAGCCTTCCCAAAAGCCGAAGGTGACGGTCAGGCAGGGTTTCTCTAATTTACCTTAGGGTAGGAAGATGGCAGCCTGTGGACTTGGGGCGATTGTTGGGACCAGGGTTCAGCTCTGAGACTGGGGAGGTGGAAGAAGCAAAAAAAATTATGTCCTATTACATTCCCTTATTTTTCTTGGTCAGAGTGTAGGGTTGCAAAAGTCCATCCTGATATATTTAGGCAAAAAGAAAAGAGGGATGTTTAAGTTGGCTAATGAAAAGAATTGTTGTCAAAAGTAATTTAGATGCTGCATAGCTGATTCTGATTTCTGAGTCTGTCAGCTCTTCCAAGGAAAAGGGGGTTGGTTTTGTTTTGTTTTTTCCCCCAGTATCCATGATTTCTGTTAGGGAAACAAAAACAAACAAACAAAAAACCCTAAAGAAATACCAAAGCAACATATCAGTGATTGTGTGAATTGAAAAGCAACAGACCGTACTGCAGAAAATATTGTAATAGGAAATCAATCCAACTTGCACTCTCACCTTTGCACTAATTTTGAGCATGAAATTTCAAGAAAGATACTGACAAGATGATCAAAATGCAAATTGGATCTTGGTTGCTGGCAACGTTTAGTGTTTTAACAGTCATTACATATGACAGGGTTACAAAGGAGGATGGGGAAGCCTTAAGGAGAAAATCCTCTTCAGTCCCTCTAGGAGACGTGGAAGCTGTGCATCGCATCCGACAGGAAAGGCAGCGCTAATGCAGCTGCGCCTCAGGGCTGTGGGGCTGTGCAGAAGGGAGCCAGAGGTTACAGGGGCCGGAGAGCGGGGTTCTGACCCCAGTTTCCCAGCTGGCAGTGATGGGGTGGAGTCCTTGCTCCGCTACCTGCCCACAAGGCTTGGTTGCGTTGGGGGGTTTTTTTAATCCGATGCCCATCTATTGCAAAAGCTGTAAACTGCCCAAGCAGGGCTCAGATGCCGTAACTCCCCTGAGAGCGTCCCTATTGCTAAGTGACAGTCCTTTCGTTCACGCTGTGCCTGCTGTAGTGCATAAGTGAGGTCTGTGCCGTTCACTGGAGGGGTGCTCCGCTGGGCTGCTGCTCTGCAGCAAGCAGATGCGTTTGTGAATTAGAAGAATTGTGTTAGAGAATTGTGTCACTTGTCACTTCTGAACAAGTGACATTTCTGAGGCGTTCAGTGGTAGAAAGTACTCTGTGAACTAAACAAGTGTGCTGGTTTTGGCTGGGGTAGAGTTAATTTTCTTCATAGAAGCTAGCATGGGGCTGTGTTTTGGATTTGTGCTGGAAACAGCGTTGATAACACAGGGATGTTTTAGTTACTGCTGAGCAGGGCTTGCACGGAGTCAAGGCCTTTTCTGCTCCTCACCCCACCCCACCAGCAGGTAGGCTGGGGGGGCACAAGAAGCTGGGAGGGGACACAGCTGGGACAGCTGACCCCAGCTGACCAAAGGGCTATTCCATACCATATGGTGTCATGCTCAGCATATAAAGCTGGGGAAGAAGAAGGAAGGGGGGGACATGAGGAGTGATGTTGTTTGTCTTCCCGAGTAACCATTGCATATGGTGGAGCCCTGCTTTCCTGGAGATGGCTGAAGACCTGCCTGCCCATGGGAAGCAGTGAATGAATTCCTTGGTTTGCTTTGCTCGCATCAGCAGCTTTTGCTTTCCCTATTAAACTGTCTTTATCTCAACCCATGAGTTTTCTCACTTTTACTCTTCTGATTCTCTCCCCCATCCCACCGGGAGGAGCGAGCGAGCGGCTGTGTGGGGCTTAGCTGCTGGCTGGGGTTAAACCACACCAACGAGTGATGATTGGCAAATGCATTGTGTGTTAAGATAGTAATATAAAGTCATCAGACACAAGACATGAAATTTCTTGTAATTTACAGACAACCTAGAAAGCTGGGTTTCTGTTCCCTAGGAATTTTTTCTGACCTAACTTTGGTTCCACTTAGTTGGAAGCAAACAAACGAAAAGGACTCAAAATTTGTTGCAGACTAAGTTGCTGAAGCCTGCAGGTGCTCAGTGAGACTGGTACTCCTCTTGCTTTCACTGAGCGGCTGCAAGCAGCTTCCAGTTCCCTGACTCCAAGGGAAATTTGGCAGTTTAGTTTTCTTTTTCTTGTCTGCTCTGCATTCAAACTGCAGAAGCTGAGAAGTCAACCCGGGATCAGTGGGAGGTAAAAATATGATTTTGCACTCATGCTTTAATTCATTTGTTAATAAATCTGTTAGAATGCAAGCTACCTCCCACTCAGATGCGATTAGCTCCTCTGTTCACAGCAGGACTCAAAAACTGTGGAACAACAGGACTCTAGGGCTGACCTTAGCTAGGAAACATTAGAAGCACAAGGTCCTTAACTTTAGAAATCCAGACCAATTCCTCAAATCCAAAAGGTGGCTAAAAAGCACAAATTTTAGGCTCATGTTACAGCACTTCCAACCAGCTCTAGGCATCATGTGATATGGCAAATCTGTATCTGTACCCTGGATACCTGCCTAATCCTTGAATTTATTCCTTTTATTCCTCCCTAGAATGTTTCAGTGCTAGAAAATCATCACTGGCGATCTACGATAGGCATGCTTCGAGAGTCACGGCTCCTCGCCCATCTGCCCAAGGAGGTGACGTAAGTGTCCGCTGGAGGAAATGCATCACTGAAACTAGTCCATGGCTTCCATCGCTCTTCTTAAGAGGAGACTGGCAAAGAGGCCCAGGCTTCAGAGTAGGCTGAACTTGCCACCCTCTCTTGGTGCCAGTATGAAATCATGAGACAAAGTTATACAGCAGAAGTATTTTCTAAGGCTTTGCCACTTCTGCAGCACAGGAATGGCCACTGTCAGTGCTGGGAACATTGGGAGTTCCGGCAGGAGTGGACCTTTTCAGATCCATTGTTGGCATTTTTCATTTTACATAGCACCAACCAAATCTGGAAAGATTTAGTGATTAAAAAGCGTGAAATAGAGAGAAAAATGAAGGAGTTGGTCGAGTAGCATCAAGACTGCTCAGGACTTCCACACCAGACTGAGGAGGTGTGGTTCAGTCTGCACTGTCTTTTTGGAAGAAGCAAAATAAAAAAACAGCAACATGAGCACCTTGGCCAAGTTGATGCTAACTTTTTACTTGCTGGTTTTGTGCAGTGTTACTCCCACCAAGGAATGGAGATTGAGCCAATGAACAGCCTGCAATACTAAGTTTTAATCACAGGTGACCTTACCAAAAATATAAACAAGTTACCTGGGAGCAATCAGCTCCATATCCCTCCAGAAATCCTCTGCATCAGACCAACAACTTCAGTCCTTTACAACTTCAGCTGCAACTTTAAAGTTGCTGTATTCAGCACCCAGCTCTGAGCAGCTCGAGTAAGATGTGAGCATTTTTCCAGATGCATCTGCTGTTGTTTTGATTTTTTTTTTTTTTTTTTTTACTTTCCTAGCACTTTTCAGAAGATTTCAGAACCACCTATGCCAACAAGCATTTTCCTTCTACGTTCTCTGTTCCTCCTGAACCCATTTAGGCAGCTAGAACAGTTGTACCTTGCAAACCCCAGCAGAGACTGATCAAACAGATCAGACTGGATCCATAAAGAGGAAGCTTTATGCTAGCTATGATCCGTAGCAGGTTGTTTTGAGCTATTAGTATTCAATGGTTCCATGAGTGAAGGGGCTTATTTTCCTTATTGCAGACAGGACATCGAGCGGCAGTTGGGCTCCCTGATCTTGGCAACAGACATCAACAGGCAGAATGAGTTTTTGATCCGTCTGAAATCTCACCTTGACAATCGGGATTTGAGGCTGGAGGATGCACAAGACAGACATTTTATGCTTCAGGTAACTTCAAAAATTATTTTTCCACTATTGTATTTTATTCATTTTTCAAGTCACAGTATTTCCTAGTATATGTTAGAATAGCATACAATAGCGTGTCTGGGCATCAGCGTCTCCTTACCTATCACCACAAACGCTTCGCTTCAGCCACCTGGTAAGTCAGGCAAGCATAAGGTGCCTCCAGTATTTCCTTATGTAATTTCCTTCAGTTAAAAAGCTGTGAACGCAACAGATACAGGAGAGCGTCAAATGCTGAGAAGTTAAGATAAGCTATTAATTATTTTATTTCCAGACCACTGCGTCTCTTGCCAGGTAATGCTTCGATTGTATTTTCCCTTCTGGCAAACGTCGCTTCCCCGTGTTCTTTCCTAGCGCTGTGCAGGAGAGCCCCCTTGTCGGTGTTCTTTCCAAGGCAGGCTGACATCGGGTGCCCAAGTCCCGTTCCTGCGATGGATGTTCAGAAGCTGCCTCTGCAGAGACAGCTGTTGCCATGGCAGCAGGTGCTTCTCGAGTGGATCTGCCCAGCTAATGAAGAACCCGTGTTTTACTTAAAAATCAAATAGGCTGGTTCTGCCAGCTAAGCTGCAGTCATTAACAGGCTCTTCAGAATAAACCTCTACCTATTAAAGCATTATTGTGATTAAAGTAGCTGCACATACATGCTTCTCTGGAGAAATGACATCGATGTCACTCTTAAATACATAAAGGAGTTTAAGTAATCATTATCATCAATAAAACAAACATCTAGTGTTATCACTTTGTTGAGGTTACAGGAAAGGTGACAGTTGCAAGGAAAGAAGTGCGGATCTGTTAATTCTTTCCCCTCCACCAGCGTGGGAAATGCAGTAATCTGCTCGCCATCAAATACAGTCTTCTGTCAGATTCCTGCATGGACCATGCAGGGCAGGGTGACGGGCTTATCGTATTTCTGGACAGATTAGGCAAGCGAGTTGTGCAAGGCACAGGGATTACAGAGCTCAACTATGGAAAAAAGTTTCTTATGTGCCTTCTTGAAGACAGGCACTAGGGCACAGACATGGTGAGATTTATCTGGTAGATTAGCTGTGGAAGAAGAAAAGAAAATGTCAAGAAATCTTGATTGATCAGGGTAAGTTAAAGAATGTTTGAAAGGTCCTTGTAATAGGCAGTAACATTAAGGCTAATCAATTTAATCCAGGGAGAAAAGTGACTTGGAGACTTCCCTCCTCCAGTTCACAGGTCTGAATTCATACAGGAAATATTTCTGTTTTCCTCCCGGGTGCCAGAATGATTTCTGACCTCTGTCAGGCTAACTGACTGTGTTCAGTCTGTGAAGAAATGAGGCACATGACATCTTGTTCCAAGGCAGTAAGGCAGACAGACTATTACATGGTTTACTTTTCTGAAGCTGTTACTTGATTTAAAAAACCTCTTGCCCTCCTGTACTCATTCCCCTGCAAAGCACTTAAATGTACTAGTTAACTGAGTGAAACCAAGCCAGGGGCAGTGCAGAGAGCCCTGTGCTTAGCTTTGTAAAAAAAATATGCAGACATTAAGACGAAGTGTAATTGAAGTGAGATGCAAAGTCACTCACTGAGACCGCACAGAAACGATGCCCGAATAGTCTTACACCAGCTTGGCTCTTCCCTGCCTTGTCATCAGCCATGGATGCTGAGCCAGGCAGTCAGCAGGAGCCAGCCTGAGGCTTTTGTTGGCTTATTCCTTGCAAGGAATATCCAAAAGACTTTGCAGCCTTGGAATTTGGCCCTCCTCTTGTTCTCACTATGGTAAAGCGGAGGGCTCAATGAAAGGTTTGTTTGCAGCTTAAAGAAATGCTCTTTCCTCAAAAGGCATATGTGGGTGAGGCTGAGTCTCTAAAAGGTGATCTTAACCCTTCCCAGCATCGCTGGTGAGGCCCGGGAGTTTCATGGCTGCAGATTTGCTGCTGAAGCACTGCTAGACAATAATTTCTTTTCTCACCGCTACTTTTCTTCTCTGCTTTCAGATTGCACTCAAGTGCGCTGACATTTGCAACCCTTGCCGGCTCTGGGATCTGAGCAAACAGTGGAGCGAACGGGTCTGCGAAGAGTTTTACCGGCAAGGTCAGCCCCTTTGCGCGGCGGTCCCCTTTCACCTTGGCCTTCCAGGGTTTTTGTGTGGCGAGACAGAGGGAGCATTCAGCCTACCCAGTTTGCCTTGAAATCTCCCTCGAGAAGGAGCTGTTGAAGAGATACTCTGCCTCATTTGAAAAAGGGGAAGGGGTAGAAGAGCAGCGAGTATTTCTTTGCTCTCGCTGCTCCTGTAGCAGCGTCAGGCAGGAGGGAGGGCTCTGCTGTGCCTCAGCGCTTGAAATTCGGCTGGAGAGCCCATGGCTGGATTCTTCTCTGAGAACCCTCCAGTCACCATTAGCTCTTCTGAGCTGGAACGGCGCCAGGGCTACACCGCACCAAAATCCTACCGCTGTCCACTGTGTTTTATCTCGCTTTTCACCCTCCCACTACAACTCCGACGGGAGCCTTGCCCTCGCTGTTTCCCGAATATGACACATGCCTACAAATGCAGAGAAAGGGTTCAAACGCGCTTCCCAGCACGCTGTTGAAAGGGCCAAAGCAGGCAAGCCAAAGCTCGGCTAGGACCTATTGCAAATGTTTTCAAACCCCTGCAGAGAGCGCAGTCAGGCAGGGGTTTTTTGAAACACAGTAATTACACCATTTGGCTCTATCTGCATAGGCAAGGTCGTGCTGTGCTACAACACAGGGTGCAGCAGAGTTTAATCACTGCTAAATTCTTTGTTCGGGGCACCCTGAGAGCCGAAGGCAAGTGGTGCAAACACTGGAAGAGCACGCAATGAAGCTCTCAATTCATTTAAAATTCTGCACTACAAAATTGAGCCACATCCGAGCTGGTACCTGGTACGCTTAGTCCCGAACAAGGACAAATAGGTCAGCAAGTTAATTTTCAGCCAATGTCAGTTTAAGCTGGTGAAATGTCTTTGACTTTGATGCTTTGAAGCAACATCAGCAACTGGTCAGATGCAGGTTTATTTAGTCAGATGTGTAGTCAAGGCATAATCAATATCCAGCTCATGAGGACAGGGCCCCAGTTGTGCGATACCTCACCTGTAGTGTATTGAGGGACCATGCTGAGAAAGACGGCACTCTCAGCTCTTATAAATGTTAGCTTTTTCCCCAAGACTCAAGATTTATTAGTATAACATCTAAAATATACCTCTGAAAGGGGACACTGGAGCATACGAGACCAGTTAGAAGTGTAACAGGGAGAAAAAGAGCACTTCATGTGGGAGAATATACAGAAACTGTGGTCTGACTGTCACTGGTAGCTGTATAATTCTGGTAAGTGATACAAAAAACAATATTAAATAGCGTGTATTTAGATACCATTATCACTTTAAAATGTTACTGTAGACCTCTCTACCCCCATACACACAATGCCGGGGCTTGAAGCTATTTTTTGTTTAGCATTTGAAAACCATCTCTCTCGTGTTTTGATTTTTAACTATAGATGAAGCAGATAATACCACAATTTGTACCTTGTTTAGTCTTCCTTCTGGAGTAAGTTTGAACATTTTTGTACCAAACTTTTATAATGCCATTTTAATAGACTCAGATCTTGATCTGCCAGTCATCTGGTGCATCTGCACTACATCTATTAGCAACTATAATATACAACTCAGGTACGTTTCAGGGAGCACCTGATGCCTACAGTAGCTCCTAACATGACCCTTTCCTATAAAAATGCTTTAACTTATTCTCAAATGGGCGTTTTAAAAGTCAAATAGGAACACAGGGTAAATAATGCAACTTGATTTGTTTCTATAAAACTGGAACTGGCAAGAAACAAGTTTCAAGAAAATGGCTAATGCTTAAGTAACATTAATGATCAGTTTCTCTGGTGAGGTTTTGAAGTTGCTTGGAAGGTTTTCCTCAGCATGAAAGTTCTCAGCAATTAATTCATGCAGTTACTTTTATAGCAAGTTGAAACATATGAAAATTGACCAGCATTTAAGCTCTTACCATGCAAAGGAAAAATCTTATTTTTGTTCATTAAATGACTTGTCAAAGATAAGAAGGGGTTGATACTCTTCAAGCCAGACAGGTCAACCATTGTGACCCACAGTACCTGCAGAGGGGACATTACTGGAGTTGGGTGCTCTGTTTTTTGGTCAAAGATTTTTGGAGGAGGTAGGGGGGAAGAAGAGGACAGACAAATCACACATTTGGAAACATGACAAACTGTTATTTCGTCTCAGTTTTGCTGAATTGTTCCTTTTGATTGTTTGTGAAGCTAAAAACATTTCCCTGGTATTTTGTAAATATCTAATTAAAACTGAAAACACTCCCTTCACTTACATTTAAGAAGTCATTGTATGCTGCAGAGAGAAGAAAGGCAAGGCTTAAAAATGCACACCGTATTTTAGATGGGGCTATAGAGCCCGAGTGGCACAATAGCATTTAAGTCAAAACAGTCTATTAGCAAGGAGAAAAGAACTTTTAAACAGCAGTGGATTTAAAGCAAAATGACTCTTTTTGGGTTGAATACAGTGTTTTTGTCTGATCTAGCAGGTCAGTCTTATTTATGGGAATGTTTCTTGTACCCACCCCTCACTGCATCCTTATTAGTAAATCAAATGGACAGAGTATCATTGCCTGAGGGCAGGTGTGCAGCGTAGCTTGCGCACAGCTAGTCTCCCTTCCCTCCCATACTGTAGACAGGAAAAGGTCTGTACCTCATGCAGTAACCAAGACTGTACCCTGGCAGTGTCTCGGAGAAGACTAAAAATCGCAAAGGATGAACGTGTTGCACTCACAGACAGAGTGTTTGTTTTTTTAAAAAAAAAAACAAACAACCCACCAGAAAACCAACTTAACTCATTTACAGCAATCTTTGCATGGTGTACTGATTGCATGGGGAAATGCAGTCTCTCCAGCAGGACGGGTGGTTGCTCTCTGGATGGCAATGGGCAAATAAGACTCCCTGAGCTGTTTTTCTGCTGAATTCTTACATCCAGCTGGCCTGTGGTCTTCTGTGACCACTCCAGCATACGCATGATCATTGCTATTGATTACCTTCAGCTACATAAAAAAAATCTCTTACCTATGTACAGAAGACTGTCTTGCGTGGCCATTTCTGCATCTGCAGGAACAGTTTCTACTGACTGTTTATAAGCATCTTCTCAATGCCGAATTTGGTCAATTCTGCAGCAGGAGCAGTCTCAGGTGGCATCTGGAGTGAGCAGATCCCCCACCCAGGCTGTTCTTCAACAAACTGAAACAGACCCCAGGGCCAGTCGCAGCAGGAGCTGCCTTGTAGGAGTCTTCAGGGCAGTCCCAGATTCACACCCGGAGACCTCCTGTTCCAATTAATTAGTCAAATACCGTGCTATGAAGGTGGCAAGGAGTTTGGTCAACCACTTCGTTTCAGGTCTGTCTGCTGTCTGGAGTCAGTCCTGTGCAGATGACTCTGGGGACTTCCTGGACCACCCAGGGAATTAGTGATGGAAGTTCAGCACAGCAGCACAGGCATAGCCCTGATACCCAGCTACACCACAATTATAAGAGAAATTTTTAATTTCATCCTTTTTCCACATTTGTAACTTGAATTCTGTAGCTTTTGACACATGAATACATGTTGCCCGAGCCCGTGCTCTGGCCCTTATTAGTTTGTTAGCGCAGACAAAGCCAGGCTCCATCACGCTGCCCTTTAACAACAATTTCCACAAGCACACAGTAGCAACTCACGCTACAGTACTAATGGAGATGCATTTCTTCTGAGATATATATTCTGCGTTTTTCTCGTAGAAAGACATTTGAACACTGAGTAAATTAACTAGAATGTCCTAAAAATCTTCCATGTGAAAGAATCTATTTTAAAAATTAAGGTCCTTAGAACATGGTAGCGCTCAGATTTAATGTTCCTTCAAAAGTCACCTTTCCTTAGAGAGATTTTGCTTTGTACGCACACTCGCTTTCTCTGATACCTAAAACAAAGTCCAAAAAATGAAGGTATTTGGACATTTAACATGGTCGTCATTGATGCAATATTCCAGCTGCTCAAACCCACACAGTTGCAGTCACTGTAAGAGTCTGACATAGGTATGGAGAAGAGATGTAAGTGGCGGCAAATTATTTTCTCTTCTTTTTTTGCAGGTGACCTGGAACAAAAATTTGAACTGGAAATAAGCCCCCTTTGTAATCAGCAGAAGGATACAATACCAAGCATACAGATCGGTAAGTGTTAGTTTCATTCTCTTCTCTCCGTGTTTATCTCAGCATGGCACAAGCTCAAAGAGAAACTTTTCTTCCCCCCCAGTCTAGTTGTTTTAACAGTGAGAACTGTAGGCACCATAAGAGTCACAATTCACATTCTAAATAAAAATGTTCAAAAAGAAACCTATCCAAGCCAAATATTCAATAGAAAGACAAAGGAGTCATTGCATAGGGAAAAAAAGAGGTCATTCTAATATCTGCAGAGAAAAATCGCAGCCAACACATGTAATTACACACGGGTCACTTTCTAGTCTGAAATCTCCTCAGAGAAGGATGCCGTCTCTCACAGATTTTACTGTTACACACAGAGATAGAGCCGCATCTTGTCATGCGCGCTTCAAAAGGAGCTGATGGCTGCTTGAGGTGTTATTGTTATTTCTCATCAGGGGTTTTGCCGCGTGTATTGCTGCATTCTCTTGAGGCACTCTGTGGGGTAATGCACTCATGGAATGAATTTGTTCCTCACCTGCTGTCCTTTGTGTGTTTCCCCAGGGTTCATGACGTACATCGTAGAGCCACTCTTTGAGAGGTGGGCCCAGTTTACAGGCGATACCCCCCTATCTGAAAATATGCTAAACCATCTCAGGAGGAACAAGGCCAAGTGGAGGAGTTTGCTCCACAAGCAACACAGCAGTAGTAGGAGCAACGACCACTCAGGTCAAGTGACTGGCAGCCAAGAACAGACTTTAAATGAAGAAGAAACTCCTTAGTGGCAGCTTTGCACTTTTCCTTATAGCACTGCTATCTCTGTCTTGATCACAGCAGCAAACAAAGTCCCGGGGAGCTAGGAGCCTGTTGTCAAGACCGTGGAAAGGGAAGAAATGGCAAAGCAGAAGCTGTAAGGGTCCTCATGAGCAAGCCCACGGTTCTGCTGGGTTCCTTTCTGGATCTCCTTCACGTTCCTCTGCCCCCTCTTCGTTCTGCGCATGCCTGATGCCATTCGTCACTTCTGATCATGAACTGCCTGAATGCGGAGTCCCAGTCAGCAGTACTGAAGCCGGGCTGCTTACAGCTGCCGTGAAGCAGGGAGGATTACTGCGAGAACAGGGGAGATAGAGGCACTCTTCGTTATATATTCATTTACCACGAGTCATACTGTGACATATGTATATAGGTCCAGAGCGCCATATGCTTTCCAGGCTGGCAGCTGGGCTGCACATCAAACCACCAGCATCTTCAGCATCCAGAGGACACTGGCTAAGACAGCACTCACAGAGGGCAGAGAGAGTCCGGTTATTTTAGTAATTAAAACAAAAAACCTTTTTAACTTTTGTATTCTGTGCACTAAACAACAGATCTATAAACCTTGGACTGAAGTTACTCTCCGTATACACAACTCCAGTGTAACAAGGCTCATTTTGGTAATCATTTTTATGCCACTTTGGATAAAAGACGGGCATCTTCTCATTGCAAGGAACAGTATTCCCTCGCAAATGAAAGGGAAGGTGTTGTACAGTCTAAACCTTTGAAACATGAACAGAGCTATCTTTTGAGTACTGTTTCAAGTAACATGTTTATATTCATATGTGTACATTTTCTGTAAATACAAAGCGCTACTGATTCCCATGCCAAAATACTGGAGTACTGTGGGATTGCTACCTGTAAAAACATTGGCACTGTGAACAGAATACTGTTAGTTTTAATACAAGAGAAAGCATTTGTAAATATGGTATAGAGTTTATTAATATACACCATTGTTTGTGGATAAAAGCCTTAACTTTTAGCATCCTTCATCTTCTGATAGCTGCCAAATTCATATGATCACAAGATATGATTCTGAACTGCCTTTCCACTATCCAAGGTGTATCAAAGGTCATTAAGGAATGAAGTCTGGCAGGATAACTTCTTGAAAACTTCAAACACATTCCATAGGGTCCGTGTTGTTAATCCATGGCACCTTGCACATTCGGTCTAGGCAAATGCTTCACAGAGCCTGAAGTTTAAGTTCAAAAAAAAACCAAAACCCACAGCAACACCACATCATTTGACAGTTCAACCTGATTACCATTTATTCAAGAGTGTGAATTTTTATTAAATAGCTTAGTGATCTACAAGGCACGACATTCTAATAGTTCTGGAGTCCAATTGTTTTCTCGAGTGATGTTGCAGTGTAGCTGATTTTTTTCCCCACATTCCCTCCTTAGATAGCCAGCATCGAAATGCATTTGTATTTTTATTTTCATTAAAAAAAACAATGCTTCAACTGACTTTTAGATCAGTCTCACTCAATGAAGGAAAAAAAATGCGTTGTAGTCAGACTGTTAAGAAAAATCCTCTTAACTATCATAGTAGCTGAGGAATTTTATATGGTCTCGTGTTTGTGAAAGATATATGGCCTTATCTATGCCATAAACAACCTCAGTTCAGAGAGTCTTTATAAAACTTTACTTAAGCTTCCATCATTTCAATGAGATTGTATTCTCGGACACTACTGCATTGCACCAAAGCGATTGTCCCCTTCTCCTCTGCCACCAGAAAAATGAATTGCATTCAGGTCAAGTATAGTGTTGTTGTAAACCCCCAGTACATCAAATCGGTATAGCTGTTTTCCAAAAGAACTATCAGATATGGCCATATAATCATGTTTGGACAAGAATAGCTTGGAGAGGCCAACGACGAGCGAGCTGTTTAAGTTGGTGTTTGAGAAAGATAATATTTGCTCATAAAAGTGGAAGGGGAGATATAATACAATTTTTCTCAATTACAGGGAATATCGACTAATCAAGTCAAGACGAAGTGTTCATGCTCATAAGGCGACTAATATGTTTAAAGGAAAATAAAAAGTGTAAGTTTTAGTAAAGGATGTTTTACTCTACCAATTCATTGGACACCTATCTTGAGAGAGAGGCTGAAACCCAGTGAAGTAGGAAGGTGGAAATCACTATGAGAACACAAAGCATCCCAAGAATGATGTTTTTCTTCTCTCTGCTGTTTTGTAAGCTATAAGCAGTAGAAAACATTCTTCTTCCTCCCTCTTCTAAATGGGACTCACATATTAGAAGTACCATAACAAGCAATGAGAGAGAGTTGTAGTAGAATAAAATTATTTCTAACTACAGGACATAAATCTCTTTTTAACCACCTGAGGGTGGGGGTGGGAGCATCACCACTTTGCAGCTTTTTAGGTGGATCTTTCCTTCTCCTGATGGATTTAGGACAATTATTAGGACATTACGCAAGCAGTGTAATGTGCTGCTTAGAAGCACTTAAGTACATACAAAAGGATGTAATTTCCCTTGTTTTGTCTTTTTACTAAGAAATGGAAGCCATTTTCCATCTAGTTCAAAGAATATTTTTAAAATGTTCTGAAGTTTACTTAAACAAACCTGGTGTCTAGCAGCATAAAAAGCTCTTGACAGATACATTGTCGAGCTGTTTCTGAGGAGCTTCCAGAAAATAGGTCCAACAGGAAAGCTTAGGTACAAATCAAGTTCTGTTATAGCTACAATAAAACCAAGAGCTTTTCTGTAACGGGAGCCTCCAGGGTCCATTACAAGTCTGCTCTTACCAAGTTAAAACTTCCCAACTTGGAAAAGCTGCTCTTAAAATGAAGAGGTTGTGGGGTTTTTTGGCGCACTGAACGTACTTGCTAGATTTCAGTCACCTTGTCTAATGAAACAATGCTTGAAATAGGTTCGGAGCGGCTCCAGAAATGCTTCTGTACTCGTGAGCCAAACCCGTTACACAAGATTGGGTCTGGGCCAGTTTGCCTCAGGTGCTCTAGACAAAAGCGCGCTGAAGAGTTAGGCTCTGGCAGCAGATGCCTGGCAGCCAGATTCACTGGGGTCTGTAATGCAAAATACTACCATTTGATTTCCCCCAGAAGCAGCCAAACTGTACCCGATACAGCCAATCCAACAGCACCAGTGCTCAGTATATGTAGTTGTGATATATATTTGGTATTATCTAGTTTGGAGGACATTTCTGTACTGGGATTTCTCCCCAGGCTGCCAACAGAATGCTAGATGCACAGAACAGAAAAACATCTATGCAGATTTTTGTCTTGTTAGCCCTATTAGCCACTTTACAGAAAGCCCTTGTAAATTATTTTTCTTTCTTATTGGGCCGGTGCAGCTAAAAGATTCTGAAGTTTTAAAACTGAGTTAGGTTTTTCACATAAGGAAAGCAGCAGAAAACTGCTAAAAGCAGGAGCTTAAAATGCTTTTATGCCCCACAAATACAATTCATTTTATTAAAACCTAGTTTCTTTAAATGCAGATTTCATACCATCAGAGGCAAATTCTGTATAAATAACAACAATAAAAGACAGTGGTAATAAAAGTTTTAGGCTGGTTAAAGTAATGCATACGTATGCATTTCCATTAAGTAAAGATTTTTACCTACCTTTGGGTTATTAAGGGTCAACATTCCAGCCACCAGCCAAAAGGGGAAAAAAGGACTATGGAAAATGCGTATCTTTGAAATACAGAAACAGAGAGAGGAGTAGCTGAGATTGAGTCTATGAGGAAAAAAAACCCACATGATCTGCAGTTCTCTCTAAGCTAATCTACAACATGGGTCAATTATTTTTTTATAAACTATTGGTTTTCATGAAGAAAATCAAAGTCTCTCCAAATGATCAGTGAGAAGGCTGCTACCACAGTAAATGAGATAAGCCCATTTTTACACTGCATAGCTGTCTCACCAGTTTTTCCAATCTGTGGTTGAAATTTCTATTAAAAGTTTCCAACAAAACAGAGACAGAATGCATACTAGCCCTTCCAAGTGGGCTCTCCTCGGAAGGGAGAAACACTCAAGTAGTTACATTTTGAGATACCAGTCAGGGTACCAGCCATAATTTAGAGCCTTATATTTTAAGTCACTCAGCTGAGTTGTCCATAAAGTACTCCCATTCCCCTCCTGATGCCACCATCCCCTGCTCATGGCCCACAAAAATCAATACTTAAATTTGAATTAAGATCCTGCAAATCAAAAAAAAGCCACCCCAAAACACAAACAAAACAAAAACCCAAGGCAAGCTTCATGCCATGAATATGTATGCAAATTACTTTGATTGGTGCAAACTATTATTCTTTTATTTGTTTCTATAATCCATCCAATATTTTAGGTACATAAACTAAGTGCAGAGCATAAGTTTGACTTGGATGTAAAATATATTCTGCTTATCTTTGAATTCAAGATTGTATATGTCATGTTTATTGTAAAGCATTTTATATATACATATTCACATATCTTATACAACTCTATGGGCCAAACACTGGTCCCACCAACTTCACTGGGACCAAGAATCAGCCCCCATATGTGCGTATATATGCCATATGCATCATTCTGAAAGGAAGCACTAGATTGTGTGAAAATGCTGTGACTGCTATGCAGTGATGCCAAGAGACTTAACTGTATCTTTTTTAACATACTGCTGTAAGTATTCATCATGTCAAAGAATGACAACTAATAAAAAAAAAAAAAAAAAAGAATGAAGTGTCCAAAGTTCTTTGGTAGAACCAGTTGATTGAAAACATCTCCTTAGTTTGCAGAAGACATTCTGGTTTGACAAGGCAGCAAAAGTCCTGCTGCATCCATCCTCCCACTGCCTCTCCTTCCTACCAACAAAATAATCACTTTCCTAGTGCACTGTTTCTGAGAACTTTTCTCTAAATTTACCCTTACCGTTGCTGTAGGAATTTAAATGGAGTTACCAGCAAGGAAAATCTTTCCTTATCTTTCTCCTAAGCATATAATAGAACGATTTTCAAACCCCAGGGAAAATGTTTCTCTGTTTAAGTATTTAAAGAAGAGGGAGTTGTCTTTTACTGTTGTTTCAGTTCCAATAACTAGTTCTCCTTAGTGTCATTGGTCAGTTTTAATCTCTGTTTTCTCATTTCTCAGTTGCAGACAATGTTATATATACATGCAAAATGACAGAGGCTTGTAAAGTTTAATTGAAAATACGGGAAATACTGACATTCTACACCGATAAATATTTCTAAGTGAGAAGTACCTGTCATCGCTGATGGACTTCTGCCACTACAGGGACTCTTCTTCTTGACTTTGACATGTTTCTAAAGCCAGAATTTATTTGTACCTCCAAGTCTTCAGTAACAACACCACATAGTTTGTGCAGAGCAAATGCTACAATTGAACTGAATATAGGAGCTGGAAATAGATTTGGTTTCAGTGTTATTTAGCCAATACTTTAAATTCAGTTTCTTAAAATAAAGACGACACCCTTCAGATTCATAACAAAAAGTGTTTTCATGTGTCCCCTGGATGCAAGCTGAATTGCAGAATGGATTCTAGACTGAAGCCCCTTAGAGATCTGTCCTATATATGGCTGGAGTTGTGATGGTTTCTCCAGGAGAAGGTTTACATAGTCAGCATTGGAAAACCACTCACAATTTTACTCATCAGATTTAGCAGTGTTATTTTCAAGAACAGCTAGGTCAATACATTTTCCTACTCTGCACAGGCACTGTCTGTATGGATGCTGATGTTTAATGGCTCAAAACAAATAATGCAGACTAGCATGTTGAAATGAATCACTGAACTTAACAGCAAAAGAAAAATGAATAATACGGCAATTTTTTTTGTCCTGGCCAAAGATTTAACTGTGGTTTTAAAGCTCAGGTGGAGAATCTGAGAAATACAACTATTCATTAAGAAAAGAAGCAATACAATATGCATGTGACAAACAATTATTTAGGTGACAGGCGGTCCTTTTCCCTAAAGGTGAGGAAGGCAGGGTCTCTCCAGTGTCCAACACAGTCCAATCCTCTCTGAGCTAACTTGGGCATAGTTACAAATACGCTGGTTTTAGCAACGAGGCAGGCTTATGGTGTTCCCACTCCTACACCTCTTGATCTTTCAGTGATGTTGTGTACAGTACAGTCTCAAACAGCTATTTAGGGACAGACAGACAGACAATGAGCCACAGAATACAGAAGAAAGGGCTTAAATTGGATCTGCCACTAAAACCAGCCGATCACTTCACTACGTCCTTCACTATGTTCAGGTCCCAGGAAGAGTGTTACTCAGCATCATGCAACAGCTCCATCCATGACAACGGAATTTTGCTACGAGCAGCACCACTTCCTAAAAGCTACCTTGGGTGTCTCTGCAGGGCCACGTAGACCTAAACACACAAGGAAGTGAGTATCACAACAGCAGATGAATTTCATGTCAGACGTTTTTATGGTAATACACTTTAGAGAGAAGAGTTGATTCCTATACCCTAGAGGGTTCTAAATATAGATTACTATATTGTATTACTGATTGTACTAGATTAGGAAGGGGACCTGGGTGTCATAAGAAGTTGTAACTAAAATGGAGTATTAGAATTCATACAAACAGGGATAAAGAGGAGTTGTACTATTATCTCCACCTCTCCTACCACCCGGAGATAAATTCTATGCCATCGTTTTCATACTAATCACCCCTCTCTGGAAAGTGCAAGTACAAGAGTGGGAAGTGCAAAGAAGGGTGGCAAAAAGCAATTTGAATCATGAAAAACCTCCAGAAAGGAGAGACAGGGGAAAAAAAGACTGTAGCTTCATTAGTACCAGCTATAAAAAAAATAACAACATTTGGGCAGATTGAGAGCTTCTTTTTTCTTGAATCAAAACACAGGTAAAACAAAGTAAAGCAATACATGTGGAAGTTGCTGCCACAAGAATACATTAACCTTTAACCACATAGTGAAACTTAAAAGAAGATTGAACATTTATATGAACAAAAAGAAAATTCATGGTTACAAATAAATATTACTAAAATCATAATCCTGGAAAAAACATACTTTAAGACCTAAATCAACCTTTAGTTTAGAATGATGCTTTCATGACCTACCATGCAGGTCAGCAGCTGTTACATTCCAAATCCAGAGCTTTCATCTGTATGTGCAGAGGATTCCTATGAGCTTAGCTCATACATAAGCACATTTATGAAAGAAATATAGCTACCAAAAAGAAAAATCTAGAGCTACATCTACACATGTATTTGATGCTCAGCCTCATTTCTATAGCAGGACCTACCAACATCTGGAGACAAACTCGGGGCTAGTCACTTCAGGCAATCAAAATCCAAAGAAAATAGGAAGAAACTGGTAGAATCTGGTAGAAAAATATGGTAGATTCAGAGACAGATTCAACAAAAAAGTTAAAGTATTGTCCCAAAGACCACTCTTTTATATCTTTCATGGTTTGGATTGGATAAATGTATTTCAATTCAATCCTTAGAGGTAGGAAAAAAAAAATATTAGTATCATCAACTGAAAGATCAAAACACTAGTGGAATTACTTTGTTTAAAACATACTGCTTTGCTGGGATGAGGTTCCATGCATATGACAAGTACTTTGGGACATTGCCACTGCCCTCTATGGTACCTATGCACAACACATTTCGCCTCAAGGTATCAAAAAAGTCAATACCACCAGTTCTACCATTACAGCAAGAAACATTAAGGAGTGGCCATTTGCACTATGTGCTTTGAAGTAGCTTTTATCAGCACTAAGGCCTAATTAAGATGCACATTCATGTGTATGCTAACTGCCCTGACTCCCACATTAAAGGGAAACCTTCCTCAACAATGCTGCTACCTGAAGACTGCCTATGTAAAGACAGATATTAAACAAAGAAACATAAATTAAGTAAATCGTGGTGATGTTGGATGGGTACTTCAGCTACTCAAAACAGCTAAGTGACATTGGCACATTGTATGCTTTAGGTGCATAAAGGTTGGTACAAAAGTTTTAACATAGCAAATAGACTTCCTACATTTACCTTCATTGTAGCTACAAAGATAATACACACAGAAATTATATTACCTGAAAGTATTAGTGAACTAAAGTGAAGGAACCTGGATAAGAAGCTGTATAGTTGACTTCCTTCTGCACTCGACCCTCACAATTCCTCTCTGCTCGCTGTATCAGGAGTCCCATCTGGAGATGGCCAACACAGTCCAATCCTCTCTGAGCTAACGTGGGCGTAGTTACAAATACGCTGGTTTTAGCAATGAGGCAGGCTTATGGTGTTCCCACTCCTACACCTCTTGATCTTTCAGTGATGTTGTATACGTTAGGAAGCCCCCATTTTTACGTGCTTAGATCTCTTACCCCCCCCCCATGCACACCTAATTACAGTCAGCTTCTTGAAGACACCAACTAGTCACAAGCAAGACAAAAAATAATTGTCTTTGAGAAAGTATGGTATTTATTATGTTCCCAATCATATGTTACGTTCTTTTAAAGAGCGGAGTGACTTCCCCCTCACCCCCAGAAGAAAGAGGGAATTCTTCCTTCTCCAAGATGCTCTGGATTGGGCTGGAGAGAGAAAGGTCAGAGACTGCAAGGTATTTCATGTGAGGGAGCCATAGCAAGAAGCTCACAGCTTACTTGGAGAATGCAGCGAGTAAATAAAATTCTTGTGAGGCTTCGCTGTCACGTAGGCATGACAGGGGTCTAAGAGATTTCGCTGCAACTCAGAAAGGTAACGAGTTAAGTGGAAGCAAGGACTCGCATGCAAGGGCACAACCCCCTTTTTATTTTTTGTCTTCCTTGGTCATTTCTGAGTTCTCCCTAGTTAAAACTATAGACGTTTTATTGTAATAAAACCTGGCTTTTGATTTCAAGAGAAACATTTTCCTGAGGCTTAGGTCAGCTTCAATTCCCGTCACACTTTTTATTAAGCACATTTTACAACAGTATGAAACCTAATTTTTTCTTTTTAAGAGATTATTGTATACATTTCAGTTTCCCAGTTTTAAGGATTCATAGTTAAAAACATTACTATTAATGTTTGCTTAGGAAGGAGTGTAGGAAAAGTGTCCAGACTTCAGCTGTCTTTTGCCAAATCCTCCGCCTGCCCAAAACCTAAACATATCACAATATAACCTCGCATTACCAACAGCCTTTATTTTCTTCTGAACAGTTCCATTACTTAGGCCTACATGTTTGCAGGCTTTGAAATATAAACCACTGACAAAACGATCTGGCATTTTGACTATTACAGCTCAACAGTCACATTGTACGTGAAATGCTAGATAAAGGTGGAATTTATTTATTTGCACTGTGGTTACGCTTCGGAGTGCTCTAGTTATAGATCAGGACCTCACAAGGGACACCAATATTGCTCTAACCACAAGCCTTCACAATAGAAATAATCTAATAACATATTCATGTTACTTCAAAGCTCAAGAAGAAAACCGCCACAGATCCTATAGAGAGCTAGATGTGAAAGGACAACATTTACTTTAATGATAAAGTAGCTAAACTTCTATGGCGTTGTGGGAAAAGTGAATTGATCACCTCCAAGTACCTTAAAAAACCCTGAACATTTTGCTGGGTTTTTTGAGGAAAGAGTTTACTCCTTCACCAATCCAACTGCAGTTCTTTCTTTCTGGTACCTCAGTGTCATTAATTTAAAGGGAGAGCTCACATCATCACTCATGAGTTACCTGACAGCCTCAGGTTTTGCCTGTGGGAGTTATACTGCTCTCAGGGACATCTTATATAATAATGCAGATGTCATTTTTCAGCTGGCACAGCACATCTTAAATTTTACTGAGATCCATGATAGCATGGAGTCTTCTTAAAGCTCTGAATATCAGCAAGGAATTTGCACCTTCAAGAGTAGCGCAGGCTCCTCCCTCCATGAAATTAAAAGTAGTTTTGAAATGTAAAACAAATATCTTTAGTAAGAGCTGATCTCTTTGTAAGACAACGTATGATAAATACATTAGAAAATAAACATACTTCAAAACTTGTCTGCAGAAAAGAATGTAAGGGGGAGAGAAGCAAGGCACCATTGTCAAAAGGTGACTCAGTCAAGAAAAATCCTCTTAGAAAGTTCACCTGATTCATATATCTGAGACCTGAGCTTTTACATCTAATAAGCCTTGATCACCTAGATATCAGAAGCCATAGGGTTTCTTTGTTGGTTTTGTTTGTTTCACTCTGTAGTTGGTTCACTGTAGAACTAGCTTTGGGTTCTCCTACAGAGAAGAAATAAAGAAGAGTCACTACTTCCCACTGTGGATGTCATGCTCGTTATTGAAACGCACTCTCATTTAAATGATTCTAGTTTTCACTTCCTGCTACTGGTTAGTATTATGTTTCTCTCTGTCAGAGAAAGAGGCTTTTAGTACCTCCCCCCCCCCCCCCCGCCCCATGCATTCACAGACAAATCAGGTCACTGCAAACAGATTTTCTGTTTCTGAAAGAATACAGTAGCAAAACCTATAAATTTGAACAAAACTCCTTTATAGTTTTCCAACTGACTGTACTAGAACGTACTCTCTTTCTGAAGACCTTACCTAATCATTGTGGCTTTCTGCCATCATTCCCATCTTCATTATTTCTCTCAATGCAATTTCTGTTTTTAATTATCCACAAATTTTATCACTTATTTCATTACTAAAAATATAGAACTGCATTAACCTAGAACCATTCTGTATAACCCTAATAGAAATACTTCCTTTCAGTGATTACTATTATCTGCCAGTTAATCAGTTCTACATCCATGTAACATCCACTTTGTGGATATGTGGATAATATGAATGCTATATTTTAATTTACACTATTCTATTACAGCTATTTTTGTCAAAGATTATTTAAAAGATCTATTTTCCAATAAAGTCACATGAGATGACTCCTGTTACCTAAGTATTTCTAAATCTGCAATATGATCCCATCATACAGATTTTTTGCCTAGAATTGATACATGCTAATTGACCTATAGTCACCTGGTTTACCCCACTTTTCTTAAAAAGAAAACTTAGATGCATTTCTGTATTACTCTGAGGTTTATTGGAAGTGAACATAAAAGGCCATATATGTCCTTCAGCCAGCTTCTTTAGAGTTTGTAGATTCAAATTGCTTAACCATCTGCAGTTTAAAGCTTTTTTTCTAGCCAGCAGAGTTTAACTTACTCCTCCATTAGAGAATTACTTTAGTAGTAATTAGTGACCCAGCTTTTTTTTTTTTTTAAGTAAATACTTTTCCATTTTCCTAAAGTCTATGCAATTCGTAAGTGAGACTTTGATTCTTGTTTAAGCAACGGAACAGCAACAACTTCCAAATGAAAGTGCCAGTGACCATTACCAGGTGTGATGTTCATGCTCCTGAACTCTGTTGGGTCAACTATTCACGATTATTGTGCTCAGTCACGGTCTGGCCACACCACTTTCTTCAAAGCTACTGGGTCTTTACTGTAAGGGAGACCTGTATGCTGGAGAATGAGAAAAGACTTAATCTTATGTTCAAGACACAACAACCTTTCTCCATGGCTTTTATTACACTAGAGAGGAGGAAAAGGGGAGAAAAAGATTGTCTGTGAGTTTGTACAGATGTGTAGAAATAGCACAAGTTTCTATGGGTTCCCCAGGCAACTACTAGCTTAGAGGACTGTTAACATGCTCTTCTCCTAGCAACAGCACCAAGAGCTTAGAAAGCATGAAGCGGGATCTCCCAAATTCTGTTTATTTCACTTACGTTATGTTAATATCTCTTTCTTTTATTTGTGACCTCAAAATTGTAACGCAACATCAAAAGCCACGGTATCAGTGACTAACTAGGTTATAGAGAAGATTATTTGGTAGAGATCAGTCTCACTAGCAGCCTCATTGTTCTTCCATACTAAATACAAAGTATACTTTTCAAATCTTAAAGAAAAGGCTATGCCACCACTGAGAAATAAAGGGGCTGAAGATTTGCTAGAAGTTTTGAAAATAAATAAAAGACCCTGCAGAAACATAACAAGTAAAACCTTAATATAATTCATATACATGCAGACAGTGCATATGAGAGGAATAGAAGACATAAGAAGCAAACAACCAGATGAAAAACATTTGAGTGGTCAAATAGGCAGATAAGGAACAGGGGTTGTTGATAAAGCCCACGTTTCACCTGAGTCAAATCAAAGTACAACTTCAAACTAGCTATTTTACTATCACAAAATACTGACTTTCAGATTACTTCCCCACTGTACATGCTGGTAAGGCAGCTCCTAACTTAAATCAAAAACACGAACATTGAGCTTGACCTCTGTTCAGAAACACTTCCTCACAAGCAAGGAAAGAGCATAACAAAACCAGCCTGGCTTATCAAGCCCGCCCCAGTAGATGACAGTCAGACACAGTATACAAGTCAAGCAACACACCTACTAGAAAAAGCGTAGTGGAAAAAGATGACTAAAATACCAGCCAGACAAAACCAAGTAAGAAACAACAGAATACACGTACAAAAAAAGCGGTATTCTACAGGACAAAACACCTCACTTGGGTAGTAGAACACACAACCAGCCTCACTGATCCATACTGCTATTTCAGAACCTTTAACATGGATTCCTACAGCTCTCACTATCAAAAAACAAGACAAATATTCACAGGCTGTAACCTATAAGGTGACGATGCATCAAACAACCGCAAGGCAACAGTAACACGTGAAGAAACTAAAACTAAGCTTACTTTGAATTTCTTCCTACTCCTCCTCTATACCAGCAGCTGGTGCTCAGTGGCAACTGCCTCCCAGCAAATACAGCTGCTGTGTTACAGCGTAAGAACTAAAAAGTAAAACAGAGAAGCGGGAACAATCAATCTAGTTTAACTTTCCCCGTTAAGTAAAATGTAGAGTACTAAAGAGGAAGCACAGATGGCAAGAAGAGAGATCTTAAATGTACAAGTTCTCCACAGTTCCAGGTGATAGGATGGGTAAGATATTCCTTATTTAAAAATATGTAGCTAAATACTGCCTTTAGTTCCACTCCAGCAACTCTGATGAAGTCGATAGCGATGCAGAAGCATTACTGAAGGTTGAACTTTGCCCAACCCTGCAAACATACACTTACTCGGCTTTATGAATACACCTAAACTCCTTCAAGTATTGTTTACATGTAACGAGCAAAGAACGTGTATGCTTACAGGAGCAGAGTATAATCTTTCATCTGAAAGAAAAATGTGAATTTTTTTTACGCCAGATGGTCACTTTGACTTTTCATCAGTAAAGTAGCAGCATATTTTCACTTGTGTAACCCAAAAGTTATTTACACAAATCCCTGCAATTCCACGGCAATGCTCATTATGCATGTACTGCACCACAAACAGAAATTTTCTCCAATAGCCATTTTACATGGGAATGAGAGGATGTTTCTTCAGGAAAAGACTACTGCCAGATGAAGCTCTTCTCTAACTCACCACATAAAATCTTCTGTCTATTCTCCTAGAAAATGAGGTAGCAGATTTATTTTGTGAAAAAGAAAATAAACTAGCCTGGTGTTGACTTTTTACTAATCCAAATACACATAAATATTGTTCACCATAACACCAGTAAGTTAGAAGCATGTACCTCTACAATTTAGTGAATACCACTAAAAAGATAAAAATATAAAGGGATTAAAATTTTGCTGTTAGACCTATTACTGACAAAGCAGAATTACTTTTAAATTTAAGACTTGCAACATAGATCTGGTATAACACTGCTCTCTTGTGGTTAAATACGTGCAGTTCATCTGCAGAATGCATCAACTATTTATGTCAACTGTTTTCAAAATTTTCAAATATATTTTATTCTAAGACATTTTTTGCTGATCAGGGGTTTACTGCAACCAGTGCCAACTCCACCCCTGCACGCTGTGCTGCTACCTCTCTGTTACCTAAAGAGGGAATTTAGGCTCCTGCTTTTGGTTCTCTGACCCATTGAAATTAAACGCCTAAATTAGCCTTACAAAAGGTATGAATACTTCCATCCCAATAACAATCAAAATGAGAGTCTGAACACTCTTGCTCACATACATAAATAATCTGCTTTTAAAGCCTCCTTCAGCCTTCCAGGCAAATAGCCTGAATGAAAATGTAAGCAGAAATTAAAATGTAAAGAGGACTAGAAACATAGCTGGAACAAAAGCACCACATTGTTTTTCTTTCAACATGCAAAAAAAATAATCAAATTCCCATTGCAGAAGGAGAGATCCTGCTGACAGGATTATTGGGGAAAATGAAGACTATCAAAAGAAAGGCCTTTTGATTTTTATAATTAGTTATTAGAACTAATTCTCTAAATAAAGAATACCATGGAAACTAATGTCTAGCACAATCAAAAATGTCTCTCCGCTAAATAGCTAAATTATAGCTAGATAAAACAGAGTAAAGTTATGATATTGCAAATGAAACTACTATTTCAATCTCCTAGTACAAAACATGACATTTGAATTTAAAGAAAAAGATCCCTTTAGCAACACAGAAGCTTTTAGAATCTTCATTTTTGGCTAGGATGGCAAGTTTAAATACCTATTGTAGGTGCTTCCACATACATCTGAATTAGGATTCATATTCACAATGAAGTGATTTTCAGTCATTTCTTTCTAGTTCTGTTAAACACAGGCCAAGATCATTTATTTGTAACTTAATTTTGAGATGTCCTAATATAAATTAAATAACACAGACATCTGGGTTAATATCAGTTATCTTATAGAAGATAGCTATTTTATTAACACACGCCCACAGATGGACAGGCAACATGTTTCTTTGCTGAATAATTAGAGATACAAAAAGTACATTGAAAGCTGATGATAAATAGAAATTACTTCTGTCAGTGACTGGTATTAAAGAGAGAGAATAATCAGAATATTTCTGATTACGCACAAGAATTTGTACGTAATCTAGGCAAATAATACTGAAATGGACAAAATATTTCCCAAGATGAAGGACAGCTGTCTCCTTTAGCCTTTACCCACAAGATAATTTTAGATATTGTTAAAAGTATCACAGCAGTTAGACATTGGGCTCCTGAACAACATGTTTCAAGGTGTAACTATGGAGCATGATGTGCATTGTTATAAAACATTGAAATATTTACAAACAGCAAGAGAGGAAAAAGCTTGTCAAAGACCCTTCCAGATTGTGCCTTTCACATTTGTCAAAACTGCAAGAAACAAAAGCAGACTTATTTATACAGATACAAGCATTAATCCATGTTGTTTCTTTTTACATAACTCAAGTTATTCTTTCTCACAACAAATGCATTATTTCTGATTCCTTTATAAGATTCTTGCTTTTCTTTCAAAATCTCTTCTATACTTACTATCCAATACCTGTCCTTTTTTTGCTATACTGTTTATAGTAACTTCAGCTTTGTACTTCAACAAAGTATTTTGAAAAATAATGAAAAATATCCCTCTCTATACATTGGTGATTTACAACAGGTATGCTATTCCTTCTAGTTAAGCTACATGCTTCCCATTTAATCTTTGAAACTACATTGGACAATTTAAAGTACACCGAGTTTCTCCGAGGGAAGGTCCCATATCTACCACTATGGAATTTACCTACTTCCAGTTTCTTGGAGGCAGAACTACTTTTGTTAATCAAGGCCGGCACACTTGCTGATGAACCAGATGGTTCAAATGTGCTTTCTTGTAATAACTTCTCTCTTCTTCTTTTTAGCCTATTTCTTTTATCCCGTGGGGATTAATATTCTCTCTTACCGATCCTTACACCTTGGAAAGAGAAAATCTTGAAGGAGATAATGACCAAGAGAGTCTGACTATGCCAATACAGGAAGAAGTATTGAGACAAGAGAGGCTGGTGAAATAACTGAATGGAATAGAACTGCAATATATATATATTGTACAAAATATATGATGCTGCATACAAGCAGTAAGGCAAGAAAGGAAAAAAATTAGTACATTTATTGAATAAACACAACAATAGCTTCACTATTTAGTTATACTAAATTACGCAAGTACTGCAAAGATATAACCAAATAAAAAGCACATATCTACCTTGTGTAGATTTTATCCACGAACAAAGATTTTCAAAATAGTTTTGCAAGGAAAAAGAAACAAAAGTATAAGCTGTAAAATGAAACTGAGAAAGGATAGTATGTCCTTTCAAAATACCTCCAGACAGAAATCAGTTCAGTATTTCAAAACCTCAAACAAAATCACAAAAGCAAGCATTTTAGCAGGAGTTAGTGCCCTGATAGTTATTAACTGCCTTGTAAAACTTTTAACTACCATTTAGACTCTACAAAGTCAATTATGAAAGTTTACTTTACAGGTACTTTGAAACAATTTAGTAATTAATCCCTAGACTTACACTTCAAAGACGTTTGAAGAATCATTTTCCATATCTTGTAATAATTCTCCCAAACAAGATAAAGGGGAAAAGAATGGCCTGTAGGCTGACACGTGAGCAGAAATTTGTAAGATGGCAGACACTAGCACTGAAAAAATAAAGAATATAAAGCAAGATAAAGTAAATACATATATGCAAAAACCTGCTTGGTTTTACAGTTTTGGTCACTGTCAGTTTTCAAATTCTAGCGGTTTGCCATTAAAACTTTAAGAGACACAGCAAGCCTTCCAAGCCGCATCAAATTCCTAAAGGAACTGCTGCTTACATCAGTTCTCTTCAAAAAAACGTAGCACAAATACCAAGATGTTCTACCTGAAGCTAGCTGCTTCTGTATATTGGGTAACTTATTTTAAAATCACAATTAGAATAAGTTATTAATAACTATGTTCTTCAACAAAATGTATTTATAAAAACATGGGATTATATAATCTCAATGTCTAAACAAGCAAATAAAAGAATTATCAAGTTATTCTTCACAAATGCCAGTGAAACTATACATAAGACGGATCTTTTATATAGCAGTACATTCTCAATGCTAAACATGTTAAGTATGATGAATATACATGCCTGAGAAAAAATATTTATACTAATATTGAGGGTAATGCTGTTCAGAAAAAAAGCTGCATTTTCTCACTCAGAATTGTAAGAGTAAGGACTTGTATCTTAAAACAACTGAAAGTTATTAAATCAAATCATGCCATTGACTGCGGGCAACATGAATGTCAAATTTTCAATTGTTTCTCTCACTACAGTGGGCTGATACTGCCCATTTTGACCATTGGAAAACTTCAGGAAGGCTTCATTTTTTCTATGTGTCTTTCAGCCAAGTCACAGCAGTATGTTAAGCATTGGAATAGAATCTGCAAACTATTCAAATTTCACACAGACATGCAACAACATGTCTCTAAAGCATCATACACAATTAATTCATAGATTATTCAGATAAACCTGGAAGGTAATATAGATGTAGCTGAAGTCAGCGTCACTATGAAAAACCTATCGGTAGATCACATGGGGATCTGTCCTGAGAACCTGGTACAGGAATCAGGATCACAAATGTCTCCCGGATACCTACAATCACTGGCAAACAGATTTCAGATAAAGCAGAAGTGAAATATGACTGCAGACCTTGCTAACACTGGGACACCAGTTGCATCATTAGTCTTGCCTGCAGGAATTTCTTTCTCCAAGGCTTCTGATCAGTAACTCAAAGGCTAGCTTGTTTAGCAGGATCCCTTTGTCAGTTAAGCTTTTGCAAGAGCCCCATATATAATTTGACTATTTAGGTAGGACTAAAGAACAATGTAATTAATTCCTGAAAAGAGGAATTGACTGAGGGCAGTGAATACTGTTGCATATTCTCTGCTATGCCTTTCCCCCCAAACTCTGTACCTACACATACAGAGAGATGACAGATTATATATTAATTGTCCCTCACAACTAGTGAGCACCTGGACAGGTCTGGTATATTATAGGAGTCTGTCAGCAAACAGTGATATTCTGACAGTTCAGGTGATTGTATTTATTAGTCTCCTTATAATGGGAAGCTCACTGATAGAGAATTCAAATCTCTTCAGGTCTCCTAGGGAAAAATCCTTAAGAGTGCTTTTAAACAACTGCATTGTACTTTTCCTTCTAGCCCTATTTACTCAACCTGTTTGAAAGATTTATTCTTGTTTCAATTTTATCAATTGAAAAACTGGATATACTATACATATTTCTTAAGTCTTTCCAGTGGAAAAACAAAACCAACTTTCATTCCAGAGGCCTTACCTCCTGAAGGAAGACATCCTGCCCAAAAAAATCATCAGGAGTGGCAGAAGAATAAATTTTCCAGACTTCTTTGGTGACAAGAATAAGAAGGCACAACATTTCACAAGATCGTTCCAGCAGACCAATAGAGCGCTCATATTCCCGAGCCTCTTCCTCCTCCCCCATATCGCTACCACATCTCTAAGAGTTGCATTGTCACTGAGCAATTCAGTCACGGACCTTATGTAAACAAGGTTATTTGTAGGTAAACAGGGCATGGATTCTAGGTGGGCATGGATAACCTTGGAGAACCTCAAGCTGCTTCCAAGTTGTTGACAGAGATGTTTTAGTCAAAGAAAGGAAGATAACAAGGCCACGTTTCCATTAGTTCTGAAAGGGAGAAAAACCTCTTAATGGGTGCTAACCTTTCCATTACTAATCATCACTGTCTTAAGTTTTGCAACTTCTTAGTATTGAAAACTGTCAGGTGTTACCAGATGCCACCCACAGACTTCTCAAGGTATACCAGGGCTCAATGCCTAACCTAATTTACATCTGGAACTACATAAAACAAAGAATCTGTTCTCATAACGTGTAGGTGGTATATAGTTGGAAAAAACCCAACCAACCAACCAAAAAAAAAAAAACAACCACCACACAAAACCAAAAAAACCCCCACATGGCCCATGACTTATTCTTTTCCCTAAGGAAGCGGATCAGCTATACAAACCACATTACCACATAATTCACATCAGACTGACACAAAAATCAGATAATACCCAACAACGTGAAGGGTCACACAGCTCACTAAAATTTGTAGATGCTTCTGAAGTCTGACACTAGATCCTTGGTTTAAGAGGGACTAAGAAAATTCTGAGAGAATTCCTTTCCAAAATGAAAATACACTTTCAAAGTCAAAATACCCACTGCAAAATGTTCCTGTAGGCCAAACTTGTAGTTAAATGATGAACTCTGGAGAGAGCAGAAAGAACGTACAAAAGGAGTCCAAAACAATAGTTCTTCCTGAAGAGAAGAAACTGCTGGTCACAAAGCAATTGAAGTAGGAGAGAGAGAGAGAGAGAGACTACTGTATTCAGGGCTTTGCAGATTAATTCAGTCTCACAGCAAGAATTCCACCTTCACGTTTGTCAGTCACAACAGAATGGTCACAAACCCTGAGATCCCCTGGATCTACAAATGCTGATATAACACAGGAGATAACTTGCTCCACCTCATCACGCTGCAGATACTGAGCAAAAGGGAGCTGATTCATAGGCTTTATGCTCACCAGGACTCACCTGCCTACATATCCTCTTCTGCAGGCACTGCACAGACTTCCTTCACTGTTGCTCCCTGCTGCCCTAGTGTATCAGAGACCAGAGCAGCAGACAAAAGACAATGGGGAGCTTGATAGAAGATTACTAAGTAGAGGGTCAAGCTGGCTATTCTGCGTGGATTTCATAGCAGTTGTCAAGTTTAGGTAGAGAACATGGCAAATGTGTTATTTTGAAAGTGGAAAGAAAGGTAAGGTCAAACTGTTATGGACTGAGAGAGAAATGGGAGAATGCGATAAAGTTCAATAATTACTAAATTCAGAAAAAAACATCTTGAAGGCATAATTTTAGAAGCATAAAATAGCAAGTTACTTAAGCTCCAGTTTTAGTCAAGAGATACATCTGTTTTCATTTTAGAAGTTATGGGATTTGCACAGTAATTTCTTACAACTGCGCAAATAAGACTCAGCAGGAAGAGGGAATCCAGCTTCCAGTCTACTCTGTGTAAGCCGGCAGGGAAACAGAAGACACGCAGGATATACAAGTGACACAGTCCACAGTCTAATTGACAGGATTTTGGTTTTATACATCAGGATCATTAGACAAAAGAATAAATGAAGGCAGCTATTGCAAGCAGCGGATCACAATAAATTTGTAAATAAGGGACTCCTCCATCAAGTACTCTGGCAGGAAAAAAGTAAGCTCTATTTTAATTCATTTTAGATAATACAATTTATTTAAGAAGTTGTTTAATATGATCAGCTCTTAAGATACAAAAAAAAAAGTTAGTCTGCAACACAAAATGCCACTACCACACACATCTACAATATAAAGAAAATTTTATTTTATAAACTCTTGTGAACAAAACTGACTTCATATGGAGAAGCCAAGGAGGGAGTTAATGTTTATTTACATATGGAATTTAGACTATGTGCTAGCAGATCTCTCTACAAGGTCTTTATCTCAGAACACAACTCCCCCATATTACAGGCATTTAACAGACAACCTGCAGTTTACTTACACCACAACGAATTTTCGCAAACAGCTTATCTACTGACCCAAAATAAGTTAGAACACTGTTTGCACATGGAATATGGAGTTGCATCAGCAAACTGCAAAGAAAACTGAGGCAACTACACCATTCTAATGGAACACTATTAAGTACCATTAAGAATATACAGTCAGTTACATACAACTAACAAAAAGTTTACACTTCCTCATTATTTACATTGAAGTGCAAACAGAGTGCACACCTCAGCTGCCACACCAATAATTATTTTTCCTTCACACACACTTATTTCCTGCATTTCCCAGGTTTCAAACACACTGCTCCATAGCAGTAAAAGCCTTTTTTTGGTTGTGTGCATCACATTCACAAGTTTGGCTGCTGTGAAACGAAGGAAAAGGAAGAGGCCATTTTACAAACCCTACAACCCAAACTTCAACAGCATAGGAGAGACATGTTCTAGAAAACATTACAGCACCTTACAGCAGTTTCAAAGTGGACCTGCCACTTATACACACTATGAAGTTTCCTCGGAAGTCTCCATCAGTTAAATATGTGCTCTCACTTTCCACGTTGATACCTGTTTAACTTCATCAGTTCTTATAAGGCTAGATTTTGCATTTGGCTTCAGACGGCAACATTCAACCTGGGGAGCAGGAATGGAATTAAACAAAATTATATCCAGGACAACTGAATGAGCAGATGTTTACAATAAAGACAGTTTGGAAGAGTTATTGCACTTCTCTTAACATAGGAAGAATAAAATAGCAAGCTGGTACAATTGCTTTAAGTATATTTATTCTTCAAAACACTCAAGGGTAAACAATTAGTGGCTTGATTACAAGCTCATGAGATTATTCTGCTTTAACCAGAAAAAGCCCAACTTTCTGTATCTACTCCTGAGCATGCTGGCCTTAAGCAGTCTCTCTTCTAGGACTTTATAATTCAGCTGTTAGATCCTGGAACAAAAGTTATTCCATAAACAAGCTGTTCCAGGATCTAACTTTGATCTTTGTAACTAGAATCAGGTATGTCAGCTATGCAATGCAATGGTCTGCAGCATCCAAAATACAAGCCTAGCTGTAGGCTAGGGGGGGAAGTCAACAGGGAAATTTAATAAGACTGCACCAGAGCCATTGACTCACTACAGTCTGTAAAACATATGCTACGTTTCATTGCAAAATCCTTGTGGCAGCTGAAATTTAAAAAAAAAAAATTAAAAAAAAAATTATAGCTGAAAATAGAAACACACACCTTAGTTTTCCGTAAATTTTCACCCAAGCAGCTAGTCATGAGTGTAAGCAGTGGCCTTCAAAGAATGTATGGATTTCCATGTTTTGCATTATTATTTCCCTCCATTAGGCTACCAAATGCCACAGTCCAAATCTTTATCTCACTCTTAAGATATAAAGATAGAATTGCTAAGCAGAGAGACTTAAATTACTGCCACCTATTTCTATCCATCTCATCTAAGCAGTTCTGAGGTTTGTGGAAGTCTCTAACAAATAACTAACAGTACTGCTGGACTGTGTTAAGTTGAAGTAGCTTGCACAGGCTGCTCTACAGAAACCAGTGCTCAGAATCACTTTAGTCCGATAGCTCTGCCTACTGCGCTTTTCTTCTTCATACCAAAAATTGTATTTTTCATGGGCTTTGCAACAGCATTCAGAATCACATCTCATGCTGGATAAAGATGCAAACTGTGTGGAAATGATGCTACCTCAAAGAAAAATATTACAGCCAATGCTTTCATTTTAATTTTTTAACACATAGCACATGTTAGACTTCTCTGTACTTTCCTAGCATCTCTATTTGTAAAATTAGTTAGTTGCTAAGTAGTTAGTATTACTAACTAGACACACAGTTTCTATGCATGGATACCTGCCAGTTAGCATCAAGCAAATGTCCATAGTTCAATCAACTATGAGCTGAATTTTTAAAGTCAGTCTCCTAAGTTTTTCCTCTTGGCGCATCTAGAAGTGTATTTACCAGTCTAAATCCACCCAAAATAATTAACCTTTGAGATTCTCCGCCTTGATTATACTTGAAAAAAGCAATTACCTAGGCTGATGGCTGAAAAACATTGCAGAGAAGTTGGAGACTCGTAAAAACCCTGCAACTATCTATGAAAACAGCAGTCACTTCAAGAATATAACAATTCATTCATATATAAAAACATACCAGTGGGATCTCTGGACTAGAAAATGGGGAGCTATCAAAAGATCGATTTTCTTTGTCCAGGGAATCATCTTCATCATCATTTTTATGTGCAAATTTCTGCTTTAGTGCATGAGTTAGTAGAGCAACTGGATCCCAATCTGAACTTCGCCTCTTTTTGGGCCTAGAAAGAGGAGTACCTCCAGGTGACCTACAAAAAAAAAAGAAAATTATTGTCTCCTGCCCTTAATCCTGTGCTGAGTGATCCAAAATCTAGAGACACAACTTTTGTATACACCCTATCCTGTAAATCTCTGATTACATAAATAGTGCTGCTAATGTTATTTTACAGCAATTCACCAAACAGGACTAATAAAAGCACACCCAGCAACTTGTCAGCCTGGAAATACAACTTGATGCTGTTTCATAAAGAAAAATGGCAGTAAACCAACACGAAGAATTAAAGTATTGCAAATAAATAATGAGGGGCAAAAAAAAGCAAAATGTGCAGCTTGCATAGCAGGTCTCATTTATAAGTTATATTAAGGTATGTTAGCAGGATCTCTCACTAACATATTGCATAACCATTGTGAACATAATTTGATTTAAACTTCATAAATTTTAAGCTTGGAACAGTATGCTTTTCTATGGTCTCATAAGAAAGAACAAACTTAAATTCATCAGAGCAATTATGTTTAAAGAAAACAACCACTTTGTTTAAGTCAAATATGCAGCCAGGTGACCATAAAGCCCCATATATAAACCACACTTGAACTCAAGTTTCATTATAAAAAAAAAAATTATCATCAGATTTGGCACAAAGGCTTCAAAGACAGCTTTTCCCTCCAAGCGAGCACCTCAGCATCCAAATATGAAAATTTTATAGGCAAAAATTAAAAAGTAGATTTTATAATTTAATTTAGAAAAACTCTTATCAAATTCAAAATGAAAAGATAGCACAGAGATGCAAGATCAAAACAGCACCTGCACCCCAAAACCTAACGTAAATGTGGAAATTAGTGACTAGCCCAAGAAAATAAATCACAAGAAAGGCTTCCTAACCATTGAGATTTGGGGGGGGGGGGGGGGGGATCTAGATATATTCACACTTCTGCTAGTAAAGTGCTATCTCCAGGCCAATGAATTGTACCTATTAATGCACACTGACAGCACTGAGCTCAAAATCTGGCAGTTTCAGTAGATGTCATTTAACATGAAACCTGAAAGAGTTCACCCTCCCTATAAAATCGCAGTTAGAGCACTTGCCCAATGCGTAAGCTGGTGCTCAGGTAGTAGAAACTGGGATCTTCAGGCTCTTAACTGCTGAGAACAGAGGTCTTCCCTTTACAGTGCACACATTAAACTACTGTCAGACTGCTGCCTGAAAGATTATAGCAATTTTGATCATTGTTACTCCCTCCAACAATATAAATGCATTATTCAGTTAAGTTCTACCTTCAGAATACAGGTAGTTGCCTAAATCCAGAAAGCATTTCCGATGCACACCTGCCACTTCCTACTAATTATGCCCCTGCTCAACATGACGGTTGTTAAAACTGTAAATCTGAACATTTCACTTTCTTCATTCACCATACATGGAATTATATGAAAGAAAAGATACATAAGGAAACACACAGGTTTACCTAAGTGCACTTCATATTTGCTTTATTTACTGTGAAAATGTCATCAAAAGGGTAAAGATATGCTTTAAAGTTGCATATAGATCATTTGCCCAAGACTTGTGTTAGTTATTTTCAGGGATAAAGCTCACAGTTAAGAAAATGCTGAAATAAGAATGCAGTAAGTTTTGGTAAGCGACATTTTTCCCACATTAAGAGCTCCAAATATTCATTATAGACTCAGTTGTTCTTATATACTTTTTCAACTCAAGAAGTTCACAAAAGACATCTGACAACCTCTATTACACCTAGCATAGCAGAGCAACACTGACCCAAAGAGGTATTGCAGTCTTTAGTAATGCATTTTTGCAACATGTCAACTGTGCTTACCCTCAAAACAGTAGACTATTAAAAATATTTATAATCCAACTGCAGTACTGAAATAGAAATTTACGAAACATTTTCAATAAGAGATACAGCATGTATTTTCTTCAACACTTCAAAGCTAGGACCAGAATACTTTGGGTATGTTAACAGTAGTTTTCCAGTGTTTCCCCAAGGATTTGTCCTTTCACAGTGAATCCAAAAATTTTATTTGTTCAGATCAATTTCCTGTGACTGTGTAGGCAACTTTGTAAGTGATCTCCAGATAGCAACACACCCACCTCCCCACCCCAACCTGAGATTTGTATACTAAAGCAGGAGGTTAGTTTTAAATGCTGTGATATTCAGATGTTTTAAATGCATCTAAAAGCCTTGTCACAAGTATCTTACATTCCAAGCTGTGAACTTAGAAGTTGCCAACTTAAGTTTGTCAGCAGTAGCTGCTCACTAAATGATGTTTCACATTGGTGTTCTCTGATACTACTTAAGTGCTGTGAAGCTTACGTAGTCTTGGGTTACTCGGATACACATTCAATTCAACCTACCTCTCAATAGCTCGCAATTGAACTTTGTTTAGGTCTTTCAAAACATCCATCATACTAGGAATGTTCTTTGTCCTCTGGTGATCAGCACTATCAGCTGTAGTTGAACCACTGTTTCTTGCAGCACGACGTTGTTTTATAAGTTCAACTGCTGAATTACTAGCATCAACACCAGATGGTACACCAGAAGGAAGTGGAGGAGGCGAGGGAATTACAAAGTGATTATGAGAGACGGACAATGGTGTAGAAGTCATGGCTGGCATAGGGTAAAATCCATCTGGAGTGCTGAATGTTTTAAAGGCTTCTGGATGCAGTTATAAAAGAAAAATAGCGATCTTATTTTTAGTCAGTATACCTTCACAATTAACAATATTAAACAACATCTAGGATGACTCAGTTTTAAGTCAAGATAAGAGACCCCTCTTAAAGCACTTTTTACACACCTCACACATTATACGACAGAAAAATTATATTTAAAATAAAGAACGTTTTTTATTTCAGAGCCACAGATTCAGAACACATGAAATAATAGATGTGAGGTGTCTTGTGTTGCCCTGGTTTTCTCCATTTGTGTCTTCAATCTAAGCACTAGATAAATCAGCAAAGCAGCACTGCAGCAGCAAAGCAGCCTGCTGCTACATACAGTTCATTCTCAATGGTCTGAATGCTAGAATATCCCACATGAAGCAAAAGCAAAGATAACCACAAAACACGTAAAATAGTCTACAATACTGAGTGCAATGGAGAAGAGACAAAAGAAGAGCCACCAGAACAGCTAAATGAAGCACAGAGGTACCTGAACTACTGTTTAAGTTCACTTGGCACAATGCACACAAATGTAACTCCCTCATACCAGTTCAAATGTTTCAATAATCATACTGCAAGTAAGACAAGCAAGACCTCAAAACTTTTTTTTCTTTTCTTTTTTTTTTTTTTTTTGGGGGGGGGGGGGGGCAGGATGGACAGACAAATCACAAGATAGTTGCTCTCCAATATGAACTTCAACCTTTGATACTCTAGTAGCTGATAAGACACATCTTTTTTTAATCCATTATTTTGATAACTTGTCAGAAACAGTACAAAAACCAAAAGGGATAATTAATAGTCTGTAACTTTTTTAAGCAGTAATTGGTAACCTATGGATAGTGTTGTTACTAAGCTATAATATAAAGATCAGTTAGGATCAACTGCATTCAAAATGGGCAAACAGGCCATGAAAGGGGGGCGGGGGGGCAAATACTGAAAAGAGAAACAAAATACTATATTCTGTAAATTTTGTTGGTGTAACTTCAGTTAGAGAAATTAGAGATGTTCTCTATCAATATTAGACACAGCAAGCTGCAAACAGGAACTCTAAAGCAAAAAAAGGAAAACTAGTTTGCTTCAAACCAGAAGAGCTTACGTGGCGGAATGCTTCCCAATGTCTGCGCTGAAACAATCGCAGCAATCTGAGCACGAAGAAAGGTTAGCTCATCTTCAAGCACAGAAATTTTCTGGAGTGCTGCTTGATCAACAACACTGTCTTTTTGTGTACTGTTTTTTGGAACACTTTGTATTGAATCTATAGATGGATTTAGGTCACGATAAGTCGTACTTTTTTTTCTCCGTAATTCAGTCCTAGAAAGCAACAAAAGACACAGTTTCAAAAGGCTCAGCAAGCAATGGAAATCTCAAAACTTACTGTCTGTTCAAGCAAGTTATCATCATTTAGCAAGACATAAATTTGCAAACTATTTAAGAAAACTTTAAACTTTTAACTACTCATAACCTTAGAAATATTTTAAGTCTCCCTTTGCTCAACTACAATGCAGATCCTTGAAAAGCCATCATAAAAAATAGTCAGATAATTTACTCAGGGGTAGGTTATATATCATAAGGTCATAATGTAGGATTGAGCTGTTATTATTCAATAACTATTAGACTGACACCATAAAGGTGTCTCTCCCTCCTCCCTACCTGAAATAGTAGATATGAAAGGCAGGGAGAGTCAAATAATAATGATCTCTTAATTAGGCTTCACACATTTTAGTCATTTACCAAACTCTGCAAGATGAACACTGCAAGCAGCAAAGAAGTTGCAATCTTTCAGAAAATATACTGGAAAATAATAATAAATTTTAATACACACAGAATAAGAACCTCATCTTCTATAAGCTACATATGAAACACAGACTGAATTATAAAATTGTGCTACAAGTCTCAGGTTTTAGTTTTAAACATTGTTTCAAGTCTGTGCCTGAAGAAATAACCTTAAAATACAGAATGAGTGTAAACTCAAACTACAAGAATTTCATTATGAAACAAAGAAATAAATTTATTTATTCAAGATGCACTAAGTTTTGATTGAAATAAAACCAGACCTTTTCCCTTGTATTAATCATCCTTTTACTTCAAATCAGACCTGCAGCATTGCTTTCTGATTTGCCAAAAACCCTTGCTCTTCACACTGGCTCAGAAGGTAAAGATATCAACTAGAATACTTGTTCTTGAAAAACATCCCACAGAACCAGGACAGGAGGAGGAGGAGGAGGAAAGAATGAAAACAACAAAATAATGAACTTTCATGGATCTGTGAATCAGACCGGCTGAAGAACAGCACAAGCAAGACAAAACAGGCCACGGTTCCTTTGAACAATATTCTTACTCTTCCACTATTTTACAGCTGCTGCAATAAAAACTTTCATAATTCAACAGTAACATCTCAGGAATTGTAAGATTAAACACAACTTTATCAAAAATTCTCTAATAAAAGGTGTGTCATTTCATCCGTTTCTCATAGTTTCATTACCAGCAAGTAGCACAAAGATCACAAACACATGCCAATATGAAGTAGAATTACATTGTCCAATATAGATGTAGTACAAGACAATGCAAGTGTCCAAATTTTGATCTTGGTTCTGGCTCTGACTCATCCTCTGATTTTGAACAGAGCCTTTAGAGGAATAGTAAGCCAACTTTCTGTTTCTTTGGGGGGGGGGACACAACACACAGAGACTTGTATACTATTTGTGTCTGCAAATTCCTGAATAATTCATTGTTTCACTGTACTTGTAATATTTTATAATTGTAAAAATATTTTCCTTTAGCACTCTGTAAAAGCTAGAAAGAATTACATAAACTATATTCAAGGTAAGTTTTTAAAATAAAGAAATTATGTTTTTCTTTCCATCAAAGCAGCCATCAAGGTTTACACACATAGCACTGTAGTAATCAATGTCAAAAGGAGACATTTTAATATTTTCTCCTGTTTTCCTCTTTATAATATTTATCAAAATGCTTGTAAGCTAAAATAGTAAAGATAAGAATAATTATCTTGTATGTTGCAATATGCAAGTTTCTCTTTAACTCCCTCTCTCAGAAAGTACTTTGTGAGTGAAAACAATTTAAAATACCAGTAATGCACCTGATGTGCTATTATTAGGAAGAGAAAAGATGGGACTCAAATTTCAGAAATCTTTCAGATAAGAATACCCTACATAGTAAAAATTTCCAGGTAAGCAGGAACTGCCCCCCTCAAAAACCAAAAAGTTTCCAGGGTTGGTTTAGCTGGAAGCCTGAAAGGGGGCGGGGCGGGGGGAGCAGGACACAACGACCAAAACCCCAAACATGCCTCCCCTCCTCCCCCCCAACCAAAAAAACCAAATTAACAAAAAAACCCAATCCACAAAACCAAACACCACAAGGAAGAGAAGACATAAGTTACTTTTATTACTCCTTTTTATGCATATATTCTACTTTTACTTACCTAAGTCTAGTAAATGCTTGTCCCTCATCATTTGCCACCCACAGGACATCAGCAAGTGATGGAACTACAGGAGCTGGAGCTGTGCTTTCTTCATTATAACCCAATGGACTTGGGTCTTGAACAAGCTAAAAACAAACAAACAAGAAAAAAAATGTATGAAGAGAAACCAGATTCAGAACATACTAAAAGTTCTGCCTCAGCAAAAGGAATTTTTAAACAGTGCTATAAGCAAGTTGAAAACAGTGAGCATAAAGGATGCAACACAAGAGTTACACAAGCTAAAAAGAACAGGAAAGCTATCGCTACATTAGAAAACTAGAAAAGTTAAATAGTTGAAGCATAACAATAAAATCACTTACTTGAAAATAAGGTCTTGGGTAGGGTTCTAAGGAAAGAATTGTCCCAAGTCTACGGACAACACTTCGAGTAGATCCATATTCCTTTTTTTGGCAAACAGATATGACCTAAAAATCAGAATACCTTTTAATCTGAGAAGCAAAATCAAAGCCCTCAGTTCTTACAATCAAAGTTATTAAATAATTTAATGTTATATGTAATTAAATATAATGTGGTTCAGTTAACCTAACTTTTCAATGCTGTTCTCAAGCTGAAAGTCCAGAGAGGCCTACACTGGTTTTAACAAACTGTTTCCAAAACACTGCCAAAATACAGCCTGTACCCAGTATGTTTAAGAATGGCACAAAGGCCAACAAAGACTGTAGCAGCTACATCACGTAGCTAGTAATATTCTGAGCTACTGACAAAAGAAAAAGTGCAATTTGAGCAACCATATGCATCTATATAAGTCTTGAGAAAACAAAATTAGTAAAGAAGTTAAATAAGTTTAATGTACCTTGACCTGATACTTCCTTATGACTGTATATAACTGCTGGAAATGCCTTCTTGATGACATTGCTGAAGGAAGGCATGTTCTGATTGTACGACTGATACTGCTGCCGAATGTGCGACTTTCCAAAAATATGGCCTGTCAAAAAAACCAAGAACTCCTAACAATGACACCAGAAAATAACCAGGATAGCTACTAGTACTCCTAGAAATACTTTAGTAGTTTCACATAAATAAAGCAAGAATTTCCTCAGAACTACAAGTTGCAGCTGTACCTCACCACTGACCCCCATGACTAAAGAACTGCCCATAAACTCACAGTCTAACGTCAGACCCTGACTGTTACTGCAGCAGTTAACCTTTCCAGTTTCCCATACGATACCTTTCCCAGGTCTCTAAAAACACAGGATTACCTGCTACTTAGGATTCGTTATGTAGCCTTTCATTTAAAATAGCAAAACATTAACAGCTAAAGTTACTGGGGTTTTTTCCCCTCTGTTCAGAGAAAAAAGAACCACTTGAATGGCTGTATCAGAACAGTGACCCATCGAAATCCCACGTGCAGGCAATATGCCCAATTATACCAATCAAGCTTTCCCACACCGACAAACCCAACTGTACGTAAGGAGCAATGCCCGTCCTACCGCAAGCATGCGGCGGCTCCGAGGTGACGACCCTCCCTCCCCTTAACCCCAACGGCTGCAGACAAGACGCCCCGCACTAGCAGGTCTCCAGGCGCCGCCCTACAGCAGACAGCCACCCCCGCCCCTGGGTCTCACCTGGTCGGGCGGCCAGCCGAAGAGCTCCAGCACCCGCCTGAGGAGATCCAGCACCAGCGCCATCGCCATGGCCGCCACGCTCGCTACAGGGCGGGAGAGGTCGCTGCCCCCCGCAGGCAGGGACACCGGGCCGAGCGACGGCCGGCCTCCACGGCACTCCCACCTCACCGGCAGCACCGTTGCCCTCTCTCTTCCGCGGGAGCCGCCAGCGGGCAGAGGGGAGCCCGCACACTTCCTCTTATCCCCCGCCTCAGGCCGCGGCCGACGGGCGCAGAAGCCGCCCCGCAGCCCAGTCAGGCCGCCCGGGCTGGCAGCACCAATCAGGAGTAGGGGCGGGGCAGAAAGAAAATCACGCCAATAGGAAGTAGCCCGTGCTTAGCGGAGAGCCAATAAGGGGGCGAGGGCGGGCCGCGCTCGCGGAGGCCGTCGGGAGGGGGGCACGTTTGAACGCCGCCGCGGCGCTGTGCGGTGCTCGCGGCAGAGCGCCTCCCGCCCGGAGCCTCTTCCGCCCACAGGGGCCTGACCCTTCAGCGGCTTCCAGCCAGCGATGGCGGGGGTGGATATTGCACCGAGGCCGTTTCGTATGCCAAAATTACTCTACTCGTGAGAAAGTGAAACTTCAGCACGTGCAAGAGGAGAACACGGGCCACATCAACAGAGGAAACGCGCCAGCTTGAAGTGTTGTGATTGAATTCACAACGTAGCTGCCCACTGTTACAGTAACGCTACTGATTGTTTCTGGGAAGTAAGATGGCATGAGACTTAATTCGAAACAAAGACGCTGAATGAGTGCTCAGAGCCTAGACTTACAGCATAGCTACTGGATATTCCCCCCCCAGGGAAATTAATGTCTTGATTCTCTCTGAACTGCAGGGGTTCATAAACACCACGCAGAGATGAAGCAGATTCAGAAATTGCTTCATTGCTGGAGAACAATGAGTTGCAATGAATTCCTGAACTCAAAATGTAGTTGAACATTTTATACCAGGAGAATGCTTGGATTTTTTTTCCTGCAGATCAATCAATGACGGTCTTCACTTTCTAACAAGAGAAATGCAAAATGCACTGAACTTCCATTCCCAACAGTCATACAACTACTTCAGTAGCACCAAATGAAAACCTCAAAACATGTCTTTTCTTATCACAACAGTGAAAATTCACTATTCATGTTGAAGAACTAGTGAGTGCTGAAGCATTAGTTTTGGATTTAAAATAATAATAATAATAATAATAATAAACTCCCACTTAGTTTTTCTTATAGGAACTTGCATCTTGGACTAGATTATCTTAATTCAAGCAGTTTTTTAAATATGTGAATTTATGGCTGTCACTATGTGTTCTGTAATTAACAAATAACTTTAAACTGCATTGAAATTAAGGATAATGAAAAAAGGATTTTTATGATCTAACCTACAGACAGGTCTGTAGGATCAAATGCCATTATCAAAGCAATCTCTACCAGATTTCCTTGGACATTCAACTGAAGCAGAAAATGTACATCTGCCTCATCATGCAGGAGCTATCTTGCCTTACAACACAGACCACAACAATCCAATTTCAACTTGACCTAGATGATATAGATTATCTGTTCTAAGGTTATGATAGTTCAAGTATATCTTGCCCTATTTGTTAGTTTCAGACTGATGTTGAAATATTTCATTTCAACAGACTTTGACACTGCTGCCAAGTTTGTTGTTCCTTTTCTTGCTTATTCTGATTTAATACAAAGTCAGTGTGAGCTTTGCTAAAAAGTTCAAGGGATAATCAGCATTACATTTCAAACAGCTATTAAAAGATGCACTGTACATGTAAAAGCAGATCTTGCAACAACAGTATAGTTTGCCTGAGCTTCCTAGAACATAAGGCAGGAATAACCACTACCACAGGGCAAGTATTATTCCTATTTCCCTTTCTACACAGATGCTGGCAAACCAGTGCAATCCAAAATACAATTTCCTCAACTATGGTTAGGATTAGTGACAGTACTACATTCTTCTCCCTTCTAGTGTTTAATTTGGATAGGGCAGATGGTTAACTACTCCCTAACAGTAAAGCCAGTAAGAGGGCATGTTATACATGTATTTAACACAAACACCTGTACCCAAGCTTTTGCTCCCGCCCCCCATGAAAGACATTATGCCATTCATAAGGGGCAAACTAAGAACTACACTTTTAACTCCATACAACATTAAGATTTACTATATCTATAGCAGTCTGAGAAAGAAAACCTAAGCAGTCTTGTTGAATTACCAGAACAAGGACATTCTGATACAAGTACATTACTGTCATCCTTAACATTCCGTAGGTTAAAAGTGTACCTACCACTAAACTAAGTTTGTGGGTTTGGTTTTGTTTTAAAAAAAACAATTGTAGACTAACTTCTGCACTTTAGCTACAAAAAAAATACTAGAAGCACAACTATTTAGAAATCAGTATCGAAGAAAGACAGACTAATTTCTCACACCTTTTGCTAACTTCACTTTTACCACTGCGTTATATACACCATTGTGTATATTCAAATTTACACATTGTATCAAGAGAAATACTACAGAAGTGTACTTCCAGGGCACTGTCATGGAATTCACACTTTATAGAAATGTTTAGTATATCTGAAGTATCTTTACTGATTCAGGTATTAACATATCCTGCTTTACTTTTTCAGGGATTTTTGTGGTGGTTTTTTGTTTGTTTCTCTCCTCCCCCAATTTCCCTTAAGGCTGTAAATGTCATAGAAGATTTAAAGACTTACTCTTGCCAGATGACATACCTGGAGAGGCAAGTCCAAATAAATTAAAAGAGGCAGTTTCAACAAACTGGAACAAAAATTGATAAAAAAGGAGCTAGATTGATACTGCCACCGATTCCTTAACTAAAGTGTTCTGTTGATGACTAAGCTATCCACAGAAAGGTGAAACTATAACTACTAGTGGCCCTGAAAATGCCACTTGTACTTCATACTTTATGGACAGCACATTTTTCTTGCAGTGAGTTTAAACCTTAGGTTTATAAAACCTTAAAAATTGTACTAAGTTACCCTTGACAAGAGAAGCACCTTTTAATGACAAAGCAAATCACTAGGTATCCATAATACATGACTGATCTGTTCTAGACCAAAGCTACAAGAATTAAGCTAGTTGTAGGTAGTTCTGCATGAACTACAGAGATGGGGGAGGGAACTCCAGTTTTCAGACCTGTTAAAAAGTTTCTAGCAGCAATGACTTGGAAATAGGTTTCTGAAACTCACATTCCAGAAGGGAAATAATACACTTGAAACTCACTTGAGTATTTATATACATATGTATTTCTCAGGCTACTAAAGAAGAGTGACAATTTCACTCTCAAAATATAAAATTCTTGCTGCGCTCTAGCATGGTGGAGTAAGAATCCAGGTTTATCACTGACACACTATACGCTATGTAAAAGTGATTCTTGTGAACTAATGTATAATCGGCATTTGCACAACTGCACACATACTTACACTATGACTGAATAACTATCCTTAAATACACTTCTTATAAAAAGGCAACACAGAAGTAGTAATCAGTTTATAAAAAATGCTGCTCCAAGATTTCAGGTGTGCAGAGCTGTAAGTTTACTTCAGAATAAAACACAGACATAGGGGAGAATCAAAACTTTCAGAGTTGTACTTGACCATATATTTGGACAAAGCAGAATTACACTGCATATAACAAACAGTAAAATTTCTTAAAAGTTGTTACAAATATTTTACTTTCTACCTGTACGATCATTAACATAGTTTACTATATCAAGATTTTTTTCTAAAGGCTTAAAACAAAAACAATCCCTCTAAACTACTTTCCAACAGTAAAATTTAAGTAAAATGCTTACATTCATTTGACAACAAAAAACATATTAAAAATGTTGTGTGGGTGGTGCAAGAGCTGCTCTTTCAGCTACAACTTTCTTCCAGGGTTATTCCTGTGGAAAGAAAGAAAACAGTCTTGTAAAACCGTTAATAACCAAACTCCAAAACCTTTTAAAGTGATCCCCCCACACACCCACATAATTACTTGAGACACTGCAAGACAAACTGTCTAATCTGCAATTCACTAAACTGTTTACCTTTTCCTCTTTGCGTCTGTCCTTTTCTTCATTATTCTCAATCGTTTCTTCTTCATCTTCCACAATCCCATCCCCTTGGTATTTGTCATGTGTCCACTTCGGACTGCTACCTGACTTTTTGAAGTTAAAACGCCCTCTGCCACGCTGGAAAGTACCACGGCCTCTTCCTCTTTTGGCCCAATAATCCACACCATCATCTCTGTCATCATGCTACAATAATACCAGACAAAGAATACGGTTAGAACACCTCTTAAATGTACCCCTTAAATGCTGGTACTCTACATCAAATTTATACTCTACATAGAAAAAAAAAAAAAAGACCAAAACAAAACAATTGAGAGCTTTTTAACAGTTCAGATCATAATCTATAGAATACATTATGAAGTATATCCTTACAATTCATGATGCTATGATTGAAACCACAACAATGAAATTGTTTTAAGTGCAGTATTAGCTGTGGGTCTACTCAAATGTTTGTGAGTAACAAATAAGTTATCCGTCTCTTCAGTCAGAAGAAAGAATTACTCACTAGTTTCGAGAAAAAAAAATTCTGTGATTTTAAAGGAAGAAGCTCTAGAAATGTACTAGGATTTTTTTTTTTTTTTTAATTTTTACTTTATGCAGAGATAGAGTTCTTTATACTTATTAAGGAAAGGTAAGTGAAAGCAGTTTTCAGAAAACCTGCTTCACCTGCACAATGTAGGACAAATGAAGTTTAAACTGTTTAAATCTGACATTAACAAACAACAGTTGAGTTTCTCTGATTAATAAGCTTAAAGTTTGCTATCTTGCTACCAAATATAGCCTTACATAGTTTGGTAAGTCTTCTGACAATCATTCCGTGCACTGCATGAACACTACAGACAATTATTTAATATTAAAAAAAGGGTTATATTTAGAAGAGTGAGGTACACTTGCTTCAACATCTACTTTTTTCACTTGTGATTTGGAAAGAAATCTGAACTATTAAATACGTACCACACCTATATAAAGCAGTTTATTAACAATTATATATTATAGGAATAGTTAAAAGATGGCTTTTTTTTAATTAAAAACCATTTTTAGAGATGAGAAAAAAAGTTTAATAGCTACAGTTAGTTATTTGTTCTAACTATCATATAATTTCTTAATTAATAGATTATCACAACTCTTTCTATTTTTATAGGTCAGAAAGGGTTATATATGTGTGGGGAGACGGAGGAGAGCTCCTTGCACAAATCCAAGTTGTGACTGCATTATTTCTTGGATTACCTGTTAACATATTTGTGACAAACTATAACACTATCGGAGAAAGTCTAATCTTCACTACTTAACATTTTTCAATGGTGAAATGATACCCTTAGAAGTTTGCATTGTTAAGGAAATGAACTGGAACAGAGGCTACATGTTCAGTATACTACACTACGTACTGGGTGGTTACATCAACAGTCCTCCTTTCATAATCCAGATGGGAAAAAGGCATCAAAACTAAGGTGACTTTCTTATGACTATCACCCTACTCAACTAAGAACAGAAGGACTGCTAATAACAGAGTCAGCCTACATACATCCACAAATACTGTCAACTTTTCCTGATCTTCCACTTTTGCAGACTTCCAGATAAATCTAAGACAAAGCTCGAATGCCAGACAGACATAAATCCAGGAAAACACAGAACAAGTCTTTTTGGTTTACAATTTGTTTTTAATAATTTTAGTTTTGAGTCTGCCTTCTTCCCCACTCACTGATGAAAGTTTTGGAGATTAATTCCGTGTCAGGCCTCAGTTATTGCCAGCCTGCTGCGGAAAGACACAAGTGAAGCAGAACCAGGCACTACAACCACCTGATATTCTCATGGTTACGTAACTGAAGTCCCTGTCTCTACATGCATGCTACTTCTACACTCGTAGAAAATTTGAAAAAACAAAAGCATGCATAAGATAGAGTTCTCCACACCCACCAAGAAGTATTTCTTGCTTTTTGGGGTATATTCAGGATCCCATTCCTCTTCCTTCGGTCTCTTCTGAAAAGTAGTATTTGAGTTGCTGGGACCAGTATTTGTTCCAGCAAAGACTCCTCTGGCTCTTCCTCTGCCCCTAATTCGAAACTGATTAACCAAAATGTCATTTAATCCATTTACATAAAACCACAAAGAAGAGTTCAAGTTCTCTATTACTGAAAATGCTCTTTCTGTGCTTAATTACAGTATCTGCAAGTGTAAAACCATTTCAAGATTCACATATTACCTTAAGTAATATATTCAAGCATTCACTTTGAAATAAGTCTGTTAAACTTAACTGAAACACATTTGAGTTCTTGGCATAAATTCACCCACAACCACCAAAAAGAAGTTTCCTTTGACTACTGGTAAACCAGTGTGTTGCAACAAAAGGTCAGAAGAAGCTTCTGAAGCTGTTCACAGACAAAAACAAACAGAAAAACTAGACTGAAAGAAGGAGAAAACCATCAGGGGGAAAAGAAAGGTCATTTATGGAGTCAGTCATATAGGTTATGAGAAAATTATTCCAGAATACATACAAACAATGCAGTTTTCAAATAAGTATATCCACTTTGTGTTACTCAAACATTGTCAATTGAGATTCAGAAATGTACTTTAGGCCAAATTAAATTTCAAATGAGTAAATTCTTTACTCGGAAAAATCAACAATATGTACTGTACAGCAATACTTGAAGTGAAAATAAGTGTCTTAAATATTCTTTATAATGAATTAACAGGATTTTAAAATGTTAGGCTAAAAAGTCTCACAGCAAAAAAGAAAATACTTAACTCGGAATACACTAAGTAATATATACAGTTCCCTCAGCACATAAATTTTTAGCTTGTAGAAAACATTAAACAAGAGTTTATATCCTCCATTCAAGGGGAGGAGAAAGGTTAGGTTGGGAAGACAGACTGCTAAAACCTGCAGTTACTACAGAACATGATTGCCATAAACAGCCCAGTTAAAAACACAGAACTGGGTCTTCAGAGTAACTGTACAAAAATGTGACTAGAAATTAATATCATTTGTTAAAAATAAGTATGTTCCATAAACATACCCCAAAAAGAGATATAATTACCTAACCTGAAAGAGGAGTATTATGCACACTTAGTTCCACAAAGCCCCAACAGTTCTAATGCAGAATTTATGCTGGACAGTTTTAGAACTACTTTGAAATGAAACAGACTGAAAAACAATCTGTAAAGGGCTCACAAGACCTATCCAATACACTGTAGGCAAACAAAAAACAAAAACACCCCATCAAAACAACAACAAAGAACTTCTTGAAGAATCACTTGGAAAGTGACAGACTATCACCTGAAGAAAACTGTACAAGAGAGGAAATACTACATGCTTTATTTCCAGTAGCTTTGAAAGCTTTACAAAATTAGGGCACAACAAGCAGTATCACAGTGGGGAGAAAAAAGGATGTAGAGACAAAACGATGACAGGATTTAAAAAAAAAAAAAAAAAATCAGCATTTCCTGGTATTAGGTCTTGTGATCAGATTCGTTCTAAGGAAAATACCTAGAGCTTTCCTCAACTCTGTATTAACACTTCCTCCCCCTGCCCCCAGGTCATCCTTCAGGCAAAGAAACATGGGAGGTGAAATCCACTATCGTGTTATCTTTATGGGCTTACTTACTGCAAAGACCATCATGAAAAGGACAGCGTACATTCTCTATAGAAAGAAAAAACTCCTTTTCATCAGAACTGACACACAGAGAATTCTTTAGGAGCTGGATACTAATGACAGTGTCATTACAAGATTCTACTTATCTTTATTTCTGTGTTGCTATTTCAAAACTATTCATGATGTTCATGTACAAGAAACCTAGAATTAAACATTATAATCTATCAGCAAGCATTAGTGAAAAATCATTGCTGATTTAACAGGAAATTGACAGCTTAGCTTACATTAAAGTCTCCCCTGTCCAAAAAGCTATACTCTCCCAGTGTATCAAGGCTTCCTGCTTTGGGGAAGATTCACAACCAAAACATTTTATTTACTCCAAAAGCAAAGCAGTATTTCCTGGAATGCAGCCACTATTAGCCCGAATTCCAAAGACATTCCTACGCTAGCTAATCTGTATGTTTTAATACTATCCAAGTTGTATCCCTAAAGAGCAGATTTGAGTCAACAGGTTTGCCTATTTAGATCCTCCTGTTCAGACACAGTTTGTTCGATAAGCCTGTGTGTGACCGTGTATGTTGTTAGGGAACATTAACCAGTTATTACTGCATAGTCAGAACTGGCAGTCACCAGTAGCTAAATTAGAAGTCTATTAAATTTCCAATTCACATCTACTTAAATTTCGTGTAAGGTAGCATCTCTTTCACGATATGTACAATCTGGTTTTATAAAGCAGTAAGGCTTCCACCAATTATGAGTTTTCTTCAACTGGTTCTCTTTGAGAGGAGAGGGGGTTTTCAAGCTCTGCTTTTGTTTAACTCAGTGCCATTAGCTTAATACAGCTAGAAATTGTGCTGATATTGTCATATTTGATGCCTACACCATCCAAGGGTTTATACATTTATGTCACTATATTCCTTAGTATAATTATTTTTAAAAATAACAAGAAAGGAGGAAGTGATGCATTTTTAGTGTTAGAAATTTTGAATTTTGAATTTCCTTTTAAGTAACTACGGTTTTTTAGACGGAAGATTCAAACCTTAACTCAAGTGTTGCACACCCCACATGCATTTCAGACACTCTCGTGTGTAGTTCAAATCTTTTACACTCTACAAACAATTCGATATACGTTTACACCAAACAATGCCTTTTAGCATTATTTAGTCTTAATTACAGGCTACATGAAGGAATTATTGTGAAATTATGAAATTACTCCTACCCATTATGTAAGTCTATTTGACATTTTTTTCCCCACCCAAACATGGAACTTGCTTTTTTTTGTGTTTGTTTGTTTGTTTTTAAAGTGTTCTTTATCTTTTCAAGGCCTCCTTTATTGATTCCTAGTCCTTCCCAATGCTTCTACATTTCCCAATTAGATATTAGTAATTAAATTAACATGCCATTTTTAAGTTTAAAAATTTTCTGAAGGCTATAGTGGTCAATACATCACTTTCCAAATCACAATGCTAAAACACACTCAAGAGATAAATTAATGAGCTTTCATGCTCACTGTGGCTAGTCCAGGCCAAAGAAACACTGGAAAATAACAAGTATACCATCTCCTCTCCTCAATACAGCTGTTTGATGTATATTTTTAATTATGTGCCATTCTCTATTTAACAAGTTGCAGGCATCACACACAAAGGAGGGCAAAACCAAACTGAAAATGACAGGGAAAAAACAGAACCTGCAGGGAGTTAAGGAGGTAACATCACAAGATTTAATCTTTACAGAAAGGTAAATTTTCAGATCCTGTTAGGAAACAACATAATTACAAAAGAGCAAGGAATAAACAAAAAAATCATTTTTCCCACCCTTATGCTAGGGTCTCTAACGGCATGCTAATGCGTATTTGCACACCAATTAACTGCTATTGAGCAGTGCTGGAAAAATACAACTTTTCAGGTTTGGTATATCACGCAAAAGAATTCAAGAATCACTGCCATGAAAGAAGTCTAGCCTAACATTAATCACAGCAACACTTCCTCATTTTATTTTTTATACTATTACTATTGGTGTTCATAATTTGGGGGAAAGAATAAGAGAGCAACTTACAAAGGTGCCTCTTGGCCTGTTGACTCCTGCAAAACCAGAGTATTCTTTCTGTTCGTGGTGGGTTTTAAACTCTTCATCTCTTTCTTTCTTGCAATCCTTTTCTTCTCGAGAACTGGATGAGGAAGAAGACGGGGAGGAAGACGGGGAGGACCGAGCACGGTCTTGATCTCTTTTTTGTTTACTGGAAAATAAAAAGATACACTGTGTGCTATTTTAAAAGTACTAGATAGTCTGTAACATGCTATACTAAAAGGGGTCTCTTTATATTTATGAAAAACTATCCCCCTTCTGGTTATAAAGTCACATATATGTTACATATTTCAGATGTTAAGGTGAAGTATAGTTCCACTTTCCAGCCTCCTCTTACACATTTAAATGCACTAAATGTATATTATTGCTAGTGAGTTGGAAAGCAGCAGTCTGCAAACTGCAAATACAGTTTTTCTAGGTTTTGATGCCATGAAGAGATTCTGTTACTTTTAAGATCTGCCTTTCTTCTGAGGCAGAAAAACAGAAATTGAAGGGAAGAAAACCCTCAAGGCAAAGTTTTACAGTAACTTTACGTAGTTCAGTTTGCACACTGTTGAGAAGATATGGTGTGGGCTTCCCTATGTAGATGGCTGCATGGAATTAGCCAGTGGAAGATAACGTGGATACCAAAGTCAGAAAGTAAATGGGAAACAGGAAGCATAAGTAAAAAAAAAAAAAAAAAAAAAAAAATCATTGTATGTCCAGTACAAAGCAGTGAAAAAAAATTCCCACAGCAAGACTTTTAATAACCCCATAGTGGTACTAATTTGACCCGATTTACAAGATTTTAATATCCTATTCAAAGGAAGGTCATACCTGAAGTAACTCTTACCACTGCTACACAGTATCCACTGAGATATGCTAACATTTTTTTCTTAAAAACAGCCCACTGGCTTTAGACAAAAATAAAAATTCCCCTTCTCACCCATGTTAAAACCTAAGTATCAGTAAGATTCTCATACTCTGGGTGTTATGAGTTGAAAAAGTGCGGAATCAAGCATAACGAACCAAAGTTCTTACACAAACTGTTTATAGAAATGTACTGCATTGAAGTCCAACCTCCTGATGTAGCCTGGATAATAGGACAGATTAATTTGTCATTTTTTTTTTCAGTGTTAGCTTGCTATTCCAAAGTTTTTGTCCTCATCCACCATAAGCCGTGTAAAAGACAGATAATACATATTTGCTGTAAAACAAATAATTTTAATTGTTTAAATTTAAATGTTCCATTATACATTGAAAATTGAAAGCAATTAAGCTTACAATTACAAAAGGCTAATTAGAAGCTAAAAACCTATATAGGGACTTCAAATATTTACCTGTCATCTTTGTAAGATTTGTAATCCTTGTAATCTTTTGGAGTTTTCTCCTGCTTTCTTGACCCACTGGATTCCCTGGAACCCTTTGAGTCTCCTCGCTCTTTACTTCGCTCTTTTCTACGTCGGTCAATGTCATGCCGAAGATCAGCAGAATCGCACCTTAATTTTTTATCTCCCTGTAAACAAATACATATTTTGGAACAAAATTCTGAAATAAAACATCCAGAAGAGGATCTGAATGAAAAGGCAAGTTATGCATCAATTTTCAAAAAAGCAAGATAGAGTTTACCTATTTTTCAACAAACTCTTCAGCACACAAATTGACTTTAAGTGAAGGCCCTTTACATGCAATGGCTAGATCTAAAAAAAGAACAGCTAAGAATTTCAGTTTCAAACAAGCATTCCCATCAAGCCAATGGGATATCCATTTTTAGATGCAGACAGACCACAATACATGGTTTGGAAGGATGTTTAAGTATTCATTTCTTCTGGTGAATTGTTTTTAACAGAGCACAAGCACCTTTGCAATTCAACCATACTAACTCACTGACCACCTCAGTAGTTCCCCCCCACCCCCTTCTATTCTTTGTCCTTGGGCAGCTTAGCACCACAAAATTGGTCAAGAAACATCCAAGAAGAAAGGAAGGGTGAGAGAAGACTTGACTTACACGCCACATTATCAATATAGTGAAATCATGCTACATCAACTGGTTTCTTGGTAACATGTTTTACTCAAAGGAAAAAAAAATTTATCTAAATTCAAGTACTCCAGACACGATAAATACAAATTATTTTTTTATTTTTATACACAAAACACAAAGTTGAAGTTCAGATTTAATGGAAAACACAATAAATTAGTTTTAGAAATACAGATTGGATGTTTACTTAGAACCTACTTTTTGACTTTCTTCTTTAAAGACTCTCTCTTCACCTGCTAAACGGGTATGCTTCCTCAGGGTACTTGGAGAGATGTCAATCCTCCTAAATGTAAAATAAAAGCAGTGTCTTGCTATATGTGTATGTGACTGTTAATGGCCTCAGACATTTCTTTTCAACAGAAAACTCAGAAACAAAGCATTTCTGCAGTAGAACAAACTTTTTGCATGTAAATTTTTGCATTAGAATACAGAAGCAGACTAAAAATTAAAAATCTTGGTTCTGTTCTGTGTGAAGTATGCTAAAAACACAAATACAGAAAATAAGCAGTTTGATTTTCGCATTTTAAGTACAGCTTTGAAGACACAGAAAATGTTTAACGAGTTATTTTGAAAGATCAGTATACGTAGCCAGTTGAAAACCCACCCCGCCCCAAGAAATCATCAACACTATGATAATTTGCTGTAAAGTCAAAAATACTTAACAGTTAAGAAAACTTATAAAGTTGGATACTGAATATGGAGATAATATATCCTCACATGCAACACAAATATAGTACACTGCATCAAAAAATTACAGCACATGATCAGAAACTACATCTGCATGCCTACCTTCTTACCTTGCAGGCTCTCAGATTTTTCAAAAAACTGCTGTAAATTAACACACACAAAAACTAAAGTAGTATGAGATGGAACATTTCACACTGAAGAATAAAGATGCATGTACAGGGCTTCTTTTCATCTTCAAGACATATGCCCCTCAATATTTGAGCACTGCATGTGAGAAAAGTAAATATATCCCAAATGAGATACAGAGGTAGAGATGACATCTGCTACAAAACCACAGATGAAGCCAGACTTGGCTCAGATGAGTTCTCTTTTACAGAAGGGGGTTTTGGTGGGGTTTTTTGGTATTTTGTATTTACACAGAAATTGACAAATTACTCCATACAGATTAGAAAAAATATTTTGGGTTCTCAAAAGAAGTATTAGCAGACATTATTTGAAACAAAGCATCTACACATGCAGTTAACATATACCTATGTATTTCTGGGCTCTTTTGCCGGGTGCAGTGTTCTTCAGTAGCTTTTTGATATGCAGTGAACCTCTCATTTAGGGTCATTCCAGCTGACTTGAAGTATTGCTCTGTTGGTTACAATAGAAAAACACTGTTTCATTAGTTTAATTCAACTGACAGGTATTTTACTCCTGACAGAAAGGCAAGTAGCAGGCAAAAACACAGTATTTTCAATAAAACTATCAGGACAAGCAAATGCGGTGTTTTCCCTATTTTTACACATTCTGTAACCCAAACAAAGTAACAGTGCACAGCATCACTGCAAGTCTACTTATAACTATGCCATGACTGTATTACATCTAATTCAAGCATCATTGACTGATTGGACTTGCTCATTTTCAATGACATTTTCCTCTAATGAAAGAGAAAGAAGCAATTTCTTAACAGTTATTTTATACTTTGCCCATAAGAGAAAATGAAGTTACTTTGAGTCATGAATACTTGCAATAAGTACATTTTACTATTCATCTAATCTTTAACTTAAAATAAGTTAATTCAGTGAAAACACTTAAGTAACATATATGCTTCAATAACTACATGAATGACCTAACAAGTCATTTCTTAAAGGAATACAATTTCTTGATTTGAAGTTGTGATGATAAACAATCCAAGACAATTAACACACCTATACGTAAATAAATTCATTTAAGCATCTGGCATCTTGGCAAACTTGACAACTTCTCTGACAAATTTTCTCTTTCCTTCAGAGACAGTTAAATTAGCAACAGCAAAACTCAGTTTTTAAACCAGCTCAACAAATGTGTTTAAATGTAATATAGAAATACATAAAGTCATGAGCTATGAAATGTTACATATGAAGCAAGCTATCTGCTTAACAGGTCAACATACATCTGTATCAACTTACCGCCCGGCATCCAGTATTTGTCTCATAACCAACCATTAAAACTTGAAACGGCCACTACAAGGGTAGTGCCTCAATCATAATTCCATCAAACACAGGAATTTGAGCTAGCAACTCTGTTTTTATGCCATTTTTGCCAGGAAGACAGAAGGTTCAACTTTGCCTGTTTGGCATCTGTATCTTTCAACAGCTATTTTACTTTTGTAACATGGATTTTGCCATTTCAAAACACATTCCAGGACCTAGTTACAATGAAAAAGAAAACATCACTGGGCATTTTCAGCTCTACATTAATAAAGAGCTGTTCAGACTGGTCGCATCACACCAATTATGAACATAACTTCAATTTGTCAAAAGAGTTACTAAAATCTGATCACAGACCACAGTAAATTTGAAACTTAAAGAGAGGTTCTGCTTTCAAAAACAACCATAACTGTACATATTCTAATAACTTGACCAGATAGGCTGTTAAACTGTTACATTTACCAGGTATTTGTTTAACATACAAAAGTTTCAGAAAAAGTCATCAACTGTGATCAACACGTGAGAGTTTCAGAAATATTATTTCACCTACAGCCTACATATGTACCATATAAGCAAAACCTTACAGAAGCACTCACTGGATTGAGCCTTAAATCTCTTTACATATCAATAAAATAGATACTTGCACAACAAAGATCATTATACTCTAAACAGGTATCCCAATAAGAATTTTTTTAATCTAATACATTATCATAATCTATTATCGTTGACTATTACTTTCTTCTTTATAAGTAATTCAAAATGCAAGAAATCATTTGGCCTTAGTAATCTGAATTTTGCCAACAAAATGAGACTTTTAAGGGAACCTTAGCACATACTTCTAGCACGCAAATCTTTGCAATTTTAGAAGCTAAAGCATCTTAAAAAACAATGCTTACAGATAGATATACTGAAACTGGTCACCTAATTGAGCACTTCCACATTCCCCCTTTGTATGATGATACAGCAAAATTATTTTCACCAGCAAATTCTTCCATATTATCTCAGTACATTAAACACAAGAACAAGACAACAGCCCAGTGAAATAGAGTAAATACTATGGGGGCGGGGGGAAGTATCAGAAAATAATTAGCATATAATTCATTTAATGGAGATTTATTTTGCCACTGCCAAGTTCCTGTAAGTGAAATTCCTGGCTCCAGCACTACAATACCGTCAAATAGGAATAAAATGCATTATCACAGTGTATTTTAGTATCATTTAGAGCACAATTTTTCTTAAATCTTATTATTTTGAGGCAAAAAACCCCTTCTAATAAGAACCTGGAAATAAGCTCTGGGGTGCTTCAAAAGGAATGCCATTGTATTTACAGTGCAAAAGACACCGGTCAACCCACATTGCACCACTTTATATAAAATTTTATGTTAGAGTCATTCAAATAAAACTAAATAAGAAAAGATTGACCAATGTAGTATGTTTAAACTACACTGCAAAAATTCAAACTTTATATGCTATTTAGGCTCAAAAATTTATCCAGAAACATAGTATAACTGCTATTATGCTCTACATTGCTTGGGGTTTTTTTTTGATACTAGCTTCTGTGGCTGTTATTTTTATGTGTACCTCAAAAAGAAGAAAGTCTGACTAAATCAACATTAAAAGAGGGCTGAAATCTTCCTGTACTAGAGATAACAAACAGGCTTAAATGAAGTTGTCAGACGTGTATTCGGTACAATAAACTGAATACGTACCTTTAACATGATGAACCAAGGACACAATGTGCTGAATAAATGACTCTGACGTGCTTTTGCTGGCCTGTGGCAACTTAATGTGGTCAAAGATGGATCGGAACTCTTGCTCCTTCTTGACGGAATGGACAAGTGTGCTAGCAAGCAGCCTGTCTTTAGTCAAGGAAGCAGGTCTAAAATGCATCAACAACAGAAAAAGACACACAAAAAGAAACCACTAGTTTAAATAAAGATGAAGGACACTGCAGGCAGGTGGAGAACCACATTATAAAGTGGAATAATTTACCTATTGGAATCATCAAGAGGTACCGGTGCCATTTTGAGTTTAACTTCAGGACGATGGGAGTCACTGGCTATCATTTTGATCCTAAGTGGGCTCTCCTCTCTGAAGGTGGATTTTTCTCTCGCATCCAGATTCTTGTGTAGAGGGGGACTGTAATCAAAGAGTTCTTTGAGCTTTTCAGACTTTACCTGCTCAGGTGACTGAGTTTCTTTCTTCATCATTAGTCTCTCAGAACTCTTGTCTTCTTCCTTGTGCTTATCTTTTGTTGCACTAGGCCTTTCCACTACATAGCCAGTCTCTTTAAGCTTATAACTTTTCTCATCTCTAAATCCATCGCTCTCTCTATTGCCCTTGATTGATATTTTAGATTTGTATTTGGTTCCTTCCTCCTCAGCATTCCGGTGAGATGCGGTAGGAAAATTTTTACCCTGATCTGCCAGGACAGACTTTCTGAACTGTCTGTAATCCTCTGTCTCCTCTGTGTCCTCCCCTTCAGAGTCATTAAACTTTTCTTTCCCAGTCTCTTTATCAACGAAAAAATCTAAAGTTTCCTGTTCCTCCCATTCCCTTTCTCCCTCTGTCCTCCCTTTTTCTGATCCTCTCTCCTTCTGGGCCTCCTTCTCCCTGGTATTACCCCTATCAAGCAGGTATACTCTAGACTCTTCATCTGTGTACCTGTGGATAGCAAAGAAGAGACTGGTAACTCTGGATTGCATTCATTCCAGTTCACTTGCATTCCTCTTTTGTGTCAATCCCACACCAAGAAGAAGAAAATACATTCCTCTGAGCAATTCAACTTTAGCATGCAATGCTTCGCACACCATTAACACTGTACCCACTGTCATTTATGTACTACTGGAGGCATCTGAAGAATATAATGCCTTTCCATAGAACACCTAGAAATTCTCTGCTTGAGTTTAGACCAAACAAACCACTAGGGTTTTTTATTTCTCCATCGGTACCCGGTTTCACATTCTCTTACATCAGTCATTTTTTCCATCAAATTCACATGAAATTTGGTAATTCAGACTGCAATTCATTTTTGTACTACTATTTTTAGTGAAAAAGTTAAAGGAGTACCATTAAAAAAAGTGAATTATTTTCAAGATCCTGCACATTTCTAAGAGAATTCCAAAATCTGACACAGGCTTAATGCATTCACTATACTGTGTACAAGCAGGGAACCTTTAGAAGGCAGCTCTCCTAAACACAGAAACACACTAACCAATTAATTATTTCAGCCACTGCCTTATCTATACGCTATTTTCACATAGGTCCCAATACATTCACCAACTCCAATACATCTAACCCCAGGGAACTCATATTTTTTATCTTCTAAGCAGTATATTTTTACACAATAAATCACTGACTGGACAAATTCATTTAAAAGCCTACTATCAGCCTACATAGCAGTCACAACTTTGCTCTATAATTTGTTTTATAAGAAATCCACTGAAGTACAAGTCACATTAGAAAGGAACAGTCTAATGTCAGTAAGATTTTTTACAACTTTCAAAAATTACTACTATATCAAACATTTTAAGAGCAAATTTAAAAATTTTACGTTAACTAGAAAATATACATTCAACTTTAAATATGTTGTCCTTCACATCAATAGAATTATGTTCCAAGAATACCAAGACCTACCCTCTTTCATACGTAATGCAAGTCAAGGCATCAAAGTTGTCATATTGCACCACACAATTAGCAATGGATGCTGTTTATGTTAACAAAGAAATCATTGTACAACATCTGCATTTTTAGATTTCCAGAAGATTTGCATTTCAAACTACATGAAGCATTAAAATTTTAAAATACTTGAAGAGAATTCACTATCAAACAAGCAAGTCTGATGCATTATTCCAATTAAAATTTTTCTTAATAGTAAATGGAGTATAAGAAAATACACTGTAAAAGAAAAGCATAAATGAATTTTTCCTCAAGGGTACATGTCCCTATCTCCACTAGCCAAAGGCCAAGAACCTGAAGCATCTTAGGAGGAAAAGGCATATGTTTCAAGCTCAATTCCAACCAGAGCAAAATTAGTAATGTTTATTCCATAGTATTCCATATCGCGTTTTTCAAGGCATAGTGATTATCTTGTCAAAACTCTATAACAGACAGCATTTTAAGAGTCAACATTAGGCTTATAATTTAACTCTTACCTTTTCATAAACTTTCCGCCTTTTGCAGTTTCCTGTTCGCCACCCTCAGGATAAAATGACCGCACTCGAGCCTCCTCACGGGGAGCGCTCTGTGATGGGATTGTCTTTGCAGGACTTCTCCTCGAAGGGATGTGGTGCAATGGGCTATTCTGAGAAGGACTATAACGGCTAGAACCATTTCCAAGAGAACCAGAGCCAGACCTCTCAGGACTATGCTGAATGGAATGGGAATGTTGAGGTGTGTCCTTTGCTGAATGGGCTGTACTAAGCAAAGGGGCATCAGAGCAAGATGAACTCTGACTAGGTGGGGTGGCAATAGAAGGACTATGGGGTGACCTTGGACTGTTATCATACGCTGAAAGACCAGGCCAAATGTCGCCAGAAGCTGCTGATGATTTGTTAAAATCGTCAAGGGACTCTGATGGATCATGTTCAAATGTATCTTTCTGTTCATCTTGTGATTTATTTTTCAAAGGGCTATCTTGCAAAGGAGCCCCTTCAGTTTTCTTTGCCTGCTTTTCCAGAGACGCACGTCTTTTGGAAGAGACAGGTGATTTGCTGTATGGGGATGAAGAACGAGATGAAGAGGACCTTGGGGACCTGGAAGATCTGTAAGATCGACGAGATCTGCTCCGGGACCTCTGGGAAGACACAGACCTTCGTTTTGGACTTCTGGAACGTGAACGGCCACGCCTAGGGCTTCGGGAGTGTCTTCGGTTCCAGACAGGCCTATAACCTCCACGATGGTATCTACCACCTCCTCCTTGATAATACCCTCTACCTCTTCCTCTGTAACCATAGGGACGTCTCATTCCTCTATTATTTCTGTAATCTCTGCGATAATCTCTAGAATAAACACGATCCCTGCTGCGAGATCGTGAATATGTCCTTGACCGAGACCTAGAACTAAAATTAAAAAGCAAACATTAACATTTGACAATTGGAGAATTAAAAAAAAAAAGTGCCTTGACACTAAATGCTAGATTTCTCAAACGCAGCCAGAACGGTAAAGGAAGCAAACTAACAGTCTTACAGTAACTTCTACAATCTATCTTTATTTATTATTTCTGTCTCAAAGGATTATAATAAACATGTCTATACTCCTAAGGACTGTGAAACTTAAGACTTCAGCATCACATGATTAAGACATTACCAGCCTCAGTGGCCTGCCCTGCCCTTTTATTAGAGATTATCACCACTCTGGAGCATGGCATTCAGTTCCTCAGCCACCACAGTTCACAGCCTGGAACATGAAGTTACATGACCCCAGTTTAATATGCCAGCCTGTGGACAGCAGCCGATGAGGCAGTAAACATTCAATTCAGCCACTTCTTTTATGGGAGATGGTAATGTCGACTAGTAAGAAAGATGAGGAAAAGGCTGGAGGCAACTGATAAGACAAGATATGGCAAAGCTTATCTGCTGAAGCCTTAAGATCTGAAAAGCTGCATGAGAAATACAGAACAAATCACAGGGAAAGAGACTGGACAAAGAAAACATAATGTGAAACGGGAAGGGAGAATCAAACAAGCCACAAATCACGAAGAACCATTAGCATTCTGAAATCATCTAGGGATACAGGAAAAGAGAAAAACAGCCAAGTATTAAACAATCAAAGTAACAGAAATTACACTCAAAGCAGAATTTACCTACTGCCTAAAACGAAATAAGATCCCAGGCTCACTTTCACCATAGCATCATGCAAGCGAAAAATAACTTCCAGACAAAAACTAATTTATTAAAACAACTTTTCATACAGTAAGACATCAATTTACCTGTATCTCTTTTTTCTAGAATGTGATCTGGATCTTGACCTAGAGCTGGATTGAGATCTGGACTTTGATCTCGAAGAATGTGATCTAGAGTTAGATCGACCCATTTTTCCCAGTGGATATACTCCTTCCCAAAAGGAAAAGCCAGGCGGGGAGAAAAAAGAAAGCAACTATTTAGAGTCCATGTAAATCATAAAAATGAAAAAAATTTTTATATGCTAAAATGAGAATATTAGAAAGAGGTATAGCATTTCCTAACAAAAGAACTTTGAAGAAGATATGAGTACATTTATTAGTAAATTAAAAGCTCAACAACATTTTAAAGAACTTAACGTAGCTACAGTGCACGCAGTTTGTCTGAAAAGATAAAGTATAACAGTAGAAGTTTTTCCAGATTTAATTGCAAACTCATCCTGTAGAAGGAGAGAGGAAGCAACAGAAAAAACAGTTCTGCAAATTAAGACAAGAAATAATGTCAGTGTGGACAATTACACATTTTAATATATTTTAAACAAAATTCTTGTTATTTGTGTGGTTTATAGTTTCCTAGCATTTCCAATGCACCAATCCTTCTCTGGAAGGACTTTAGTCCCCTACAATGTACCTTTTACATAAGCAAAGAAAAAGACCTGAACTATTCTGTCCAGCAGTTGTTGGTTTGAGCCAGGGGTATTATTTCTCTTAACCACATGTACTAAAGCTAATCACTCTGATCCGATTTTCCACTGGTCAATATGCCCACCTGCATCTTTTTAGGCTAACCTTGCTTTTTAAACTACATGTAAAAATGCATGGCCAACTTAAAAATTTTAACAACTAGTTAAATAACATGGCTTGCAACAGAATTCAACACTTTTCAGCTCAAATTAAGCTATGAAAACTACAACTGATTATAAAGCAATGAGTCCTAAAAGAAAATAAACTCATAACAAACTATCATTTCTTACATACAGTCATAATAAATATTTAGAATTAATTAGTGCTAACCACAGAAAAAATACACACCTTCTCCTTTTCAGATCAGGGGCTAAAAATCCCCAACTTAATTAATAAAAACTTTGACCCATTACCATTTTCTTTTGAAATTGCCCAGCTTTAAAAAAAAAAAAAAAAAAAGGGGTCACATTAGACAACCTGAATATAAACTGTGGACAAGTAACTACACATTTTCAGGCCTTTGTATGCTCAGTATCTATGATCATCAGTTTAATAATAATTAAAACAAAAATGGAAAACACAAACATTTAGCTTTTGTAGCTTTTGTACTGCAAACAGGCATGAAAGCCTAAAATTACTGTACTGAAAGAACAAGCTCAACACAACAAGCACTTTCTGTCACAAGGTACTTTATATAATCTTTCTTGTTACCTGGGTGATATTTCAATTATGTAAAGACAAATAAACAGCATTAGAGCTTAATTTAAAGTTAACAAAATTTCAGAGATCTTAAACACATATAAGCAAACCCAAAAGAAAAAAGCAGACCAACCTTTCCCCTATCAACTAGTCCCTCCTGCCCCATATGACTTTCCCCACCAAAGTAGCACAAGAGTTTGCATGGCCCCAAAGAGATGTAACCTCATCTGAAACCAGCCCAGCAAAAAATTAATTTTAACCTAAACTAGTTTTCCATTTAACTAAGAAAAAATTATTTACCTTGGACAAGAACACTACATTGAATGCTGTCTTTTATTGGCTCCTTCTATTAACAAGCAAATTCATATAATCTATACTCAGAAGATGGTTTCTAATTCATTGTGTTCAATTAAACTCACAGAAAATGGCTTATCATCTCTTATGCTCATCTACTCACAGGCAACATTAATTTAGAGTTTTTAAACTGTTGTAAGACATGGAGCACACCAATTTTCCAAAAGTGATAGAAAAAAAAACTCGTTTTTTTGCTATCACAAGGTATTTTCAGACCAAACTTCAGAAGCACAATGTTTATAATACAATCCAATCTCAGCTTTAAAGGAAATACATTTTATTTTCCCTGTAGTCAACAATAACATTCATACATTTGCATTCTATGTACAAGTACGTATATGCTGTATGGTAAGCTGACCTTTACAAGAGATGCTAATTTCAGAACATTTTATATATTTTAGTTTCTCATTGCAAGCATAAATTTTAGGAAACCAAAATCAATTCTCATTTTAAATAGCTGGGTTCAATCAGAACATTTAAAAATAGAATTAAGTTAATCTTACCTCAAACAGTTAGCTGTTGCCAATGAAGTAATTATTTCAAAACTCTCTATTTGTGCTTTCAGCAATACTGATCCCTATAGAACAGAAAAAGAGACTGTCAAAGACATGAACTTTTACTAAAGGGCAGGCAATACCTTTTGCTTAAATGGGTTCAAACATTAATGTGTTTATCATGAAAAGACAACACATAAGAAATGGCAAATTTACTCTTGGACTCAGTGAAGCTGCATGTTAAGACTGGAGCAGCTCAAGATCTAGCCACTGCCAAGGAGCGAATCCTACTCCCCTTCCATACATGATCACTCCTCCTTCAGCCTTGCTTACAGGGCTGTATAACGCATTATCATTACCTTCACAATAGCCCTGACACCCTTTGGGTCCTTCAGTGAGCAGGTTCTTGATACGCAGAAATCACTTTCGTATGGCTAGGTTACTGAACTGGCTTAATGAAGGGCCAAACAAGTGCCAGAGCTGGATTATGGGGGAAAGAACAGCATGCAGCCAGGAGGAGGGGGCAAAAAGGACAGTGGCAAACTGTTAAGACCCCTTTGAACCCTAACATACAGCACTGCACTTAACTAGAGCTCTCTTTTTTTTTTTTTGGGGGGGGGGGGGGGTTGGAACGAGGACTTAGGACAACAGTGAAAGCTTTATCTTTAGGTTTCTTTTGCAGCATTTATACAAGCATTACTCTGTTATACCTTCTTGTTTAAAATGCATACATATATGACTTTACCTAAATAACCAACATCATCTTCAAAAACAAGCTCTTTTACAGGTATACAGAAACAAAGCATAATTGTCATAATGAAACCAGTCTCAAGCATATGAACTTTTCACTGGCCTCAGCTTTTAATTACTTCAAAGCCTTAAGACTATGTATACATTTGTAGTCTGACTCAACATTAAGCAAACTTTCCAATTCCACTCAAGCAACTCAGAATTTTGTCCCAATTCAATACAGACAGGATGATCTCCCAGAAATTCTGCATCTCAACAATTTATTAATTAAAGCCAAAGTTGTAAGACATCCACTGCTCCTAAATGACACTTTCACACTTGTTCACAGATGTTTTCAATGTTTTCTTCATCTAAAAGAAGAAATGTAGCACTTGTGTTCATAAACACTGCTTTCAAAAGTCCACTTACCATTCACTAGTAGTGACCAAGATATTTCCAATTTCTACAAAATATATGCTTTAATAAGATTAAGTTTTTACTTCTCATCATCAGCAAGCATGAGTCTCTGAAGGAGCACAGTAGTGTATCGGACCATTTCAGATCTTGTCTAGACAAAAGGCGAGATGGTATTAGCTAGCAAAGGTTAATTAAGGCATTCAGAAGTCTAGTACAGAAAAAGTAATACAAACTTCAGCTAAATGGTTGAAGTTCAGTCCGAGATTCTAAATCAATATTTAAATCATCTCTACTTCTGACTTTTAAAAACAATCTGTTGGTGTTAGCTGAAATCCAAAATCCTAACTTAGACAAGTTCTATATTCCCAGGATCTAAAGACAAGTTACTTCACCTTTAAAACATCTAGGCAGAAGACAGGATCTTAAATTACTATAGCTCAAACTCTGGCAGTCAGTTCCACACCGTTTTAGGAATCTTTTCTAGCAACTAGCAAAGGTGAGAAGTAGCCACACTTTTCGTTTCTTCTTTTTTTAAACAGCCACTGGATATACCACATCCAACCCTAGCAGCTAAAATATATTTGCTACCCTTCTCCCTATTTTTTTTTTAAGAAGAGTATGGATATAACATTTTTAAATAAAATTTTTGAATAGAAAACCTTAAATATTGAATAAAAACACCTCAACTATTTGCAGCTTTTGTTTCCATTTTTTGCAGCTTTTGTTTCCATTTAATTGTAATAGGCAAAAGCCTGACACACAAAACCCCCTTTTCCAAACAACGTTCATACTTAGGAACAAAAGTGAAAAGACTATATAGCTGTTTTTTGAATAAAGGTTTGTCTGTGTAAATATTCTCACAATATGCAAGAACCTAAAATTTTATTAACCTCTATTAAAGCTAATTTAGAAAAGAATAGTGGTAGATACAGAAATATGTAGGAAAACAGCTCCTTTATAACAGTAAGCTTCTACATGCTTCACACTTCCGCAGAAAAAGTACACATTCCTCTGAAAGCATCACAACTACAAAATATTGTTTCACAGTATCAAATAAAATCACCCACAGCCTCCTCCTGTAGACTCTCATGCTCATTGTCAGTCTGTAGCGGCTACACCATGTCAAGTAAGGGCACAAGTGGTAAAGGGTAATGAAAAAGAGGTGCTAAGCATCATATGTTGCTATACAACATCATCAATCACTAAATCAAAAGACTAGTTGCCCCTCTCACTTCAGTGCATGAAGCTTATCTCCAGACTAGTCTCAGAAGAGACCCAGAGTCTGCCAAAGGTGCATATTAAAAATGTGACACCAGATGTCATCACTAACACCAAGCATTTTTAAGAGAGGACCATGACTGCTGGGAACATGGTCTATGCCTGAAACACCAGGGCTGTAATACACATGCTTTTTGCAACTCAAGCTTCTATTTTCCCTTGCTTTCTGCCCCAAATACCAGAAGAGATGCTTGGCTCTCAACCATTTCACTCCTGTGTTAGCAAATCTAGATATTATAAAGGAAGCTGCTGTAGCTCCACAGTACTTTAAACCAGAGTAAGTCAGCACTGCTAGTTTAAAGAAACAGTCCCATCTCTCCTATCCTTTGTTTTCTCACATCCTTGATGATCTCCCTTATGCCAGCACAAGTATTTCTGCAGCCACATAGTGAATTAGATCAGAAAAATGTATGGACCACCTGGTTTAGTTTCAATACAAATGACTTTTCCAATACAGTTCATGACACAGCCCCACAAACATGTGGGCCAACACAGGGAAGTTGCAATAGCTGCCAGACAGGACTGCTTCTTTTGGCAGCACTGCAGTCTTAAAGCTTCCCTGAAACTAGCTTGGCAAAGCCATTAGCAACAACAAACTTGGAAGTTAAGCTTTTCAACAGTACTTTCAAGCAGCTTTAAAAAAAAAAACTTAACACACAAAAAAAAAATCCCACAAACAAAAAAACCCACCCCCAAACAACCAAACCGTAACACAGAAACCTAGACATTTTTAAAAAATGGACAGTCCACTACCTGTCAGATGCTGAGTCACATTCATGACCAAAGAGGGAGTCAAGAAAGTTTCTTAACGACTTAACAGCAGGATCTTTGGGTGTCTTAAGTCAGTCTTGGCCAGCAAGTGTGACCATCAAGTAAAAATAAGATACACAACAGAATCAGGCTTATCCCACCACAAGCAACACAATAATGAGGAAGTAAATGTCACCATTAGCATTTGCTATGTTTAAAAGAAGAATGAAGGACAAAGAAAATTGTTTCCAATTCCTTTTAAACATTACTTTTAATAGTCTTTACTACACCACTGATGTTAAAGTTTTCCCAGAGTACACAGACTGCAGATGCAACGTATCTATTAAGCCATTTCAAAAATTTCCACGTGGTGTAGAACTTTTAAAGACATTTTAGGACAGTTATCCCCACTTACACTAGCAAAACACTGCTTCCTCTTAGCTTCATTATTTTAGCTATCCTTTATTCATAGTTATTTAGTAGTCCACATTTCTCTTGGTTAAGCATTACTTGAAAGCTGTCAGGAAGATTTAAGTCAAAATCTTGTTAAAGTAATTCACAAGCTGTTGCCAACACGCGTTTTCATTCAGCGATTCAGGTTTCAAAAGAAGTGAGGATTACACAACCACAACAAAACAAAAGGGGATAGGACAGTCTTCAAGAAATCCCACAGAATTTGTAATATTCTCTCATAATGCATACGCTGAATTCAAGTCAGTCTTACTGAGACAGTAGTGTAAGGCATCTATTCAGTGCTTGTACATCTGCCATGCTTTCCTATCCATTCTTTACACACACACCCTTTTTTTTTAATGCCCACAAACTTAACTGCAGCACATCACAAATAAGAATAGAATGCCTTTCATTAGGGACTGTAAAACCATATCACTCAGATGACCAATGACTAGAATCCTACAAATACTAAAATACCATAGCAAATTTGCCCAAACTATCTTGGAATGTAAAAACAAGAGCTGGGAAGCATATTTTCCCTGTATTTTATAAGCTTGCTATATATTATCTTCATAATACACACACAGTTACAAAGACAAAACAGACCCATGTAAGAATCGCAGCATGAAAAGTCAACTGGAACAGTAAAGCATACAAAGGCCTCTTTTCCTAATTCATTAATTTCTTAATCTGCAAATATTTTATACTGTTTTCTATGAAGTCAAAAACCAGCATCGTAGTAACAGTAAAATCAGCTCTGCAAAACCATCATATGATTGGTAGCTGTTCTTTTACATAATACTATTGGCAAACAAAAGCATGTTTCTCCTCTAATTAAAAACACAGAAATCAAAGTGACTATTTCTAAGAATTTTGTCAATACACAAAAAGGAATTATCATGCTTTTGGATACACATTGTTTTGGATAGCCATTCTTGCTATTTTGTTTGTGTTTTAAACACTGTGTTTTTCATATGCCCTTACACAGTGGTTTCCACAATCTCTTTGCACTAAACTCTGAGCATGCTGCTGCAGAAAAGGCTATCTTCCCTCCTTCATTTGTTCCAGGACTGATATTCAAATAGGTGCTTGGTGAGCTGGAGCAGTGAACTGATCCAGAAGAAAACTACTCTGGACAAAAAGACAAAGCTGACTTCTCAACCACATCACCTCCCAGATCCCATTTACCACAAGGCTGCGTGGAGGCCAGTGCCAGCACAATGAACAAAACAGCAATGCACTTTTTCAGAATACCTTTGAGAGAAACTCACACAGATAAACTGAATACAGTTGTAATCCAAAGGCTTACTTTCTTCAGTAGTTTCCTTCACCTATCTCCACTACTTGTAAACAAACCCCAAACGTTCTCTGGCATTCCTCCAACCCCTACACCACAATCTCTCCTTGACAACCAGGCCGAATCTAATCCATCCAAATACCTGCACCCTAGCTCCAAACAACAGCTCCCTGCTGACCCATTCTAAATTCCTACAACCGCTCCAAGTTTTCTGCATCCCCAATGGTAACAGGCCCTTCCCCATGGTATAGGCTCCCCCCCTCCCATTTCTCCCTTCCCCAAGAAAGATTCCCTCAGCCACAGCCTTCACCTGAGGAATTGCTCCTTACAGCCAGGCCTACTAAAGCCTTGCTCAAGCCAGGGAGCCAGTGTTCAGGAGAGAGGCAGTCACGCCCCAAGTACTGATATATATAACACATTAAACCTCTTCCTGCCATTCAGCACAGCCTGTCACTCAACATCAAAAGGGACGAGTGGGAGGAAGCAATTCCTACCGCCCCTGCCACAAGAAGCTGCATGCTTGGAGTGCACCTCGGAGCCAGAGCCTTTACCCCTTCTCATTTTCCTCACTTTTGTCTAAAGCAATGAGATTATCAGAGAGGAGAAAGACAACAGCTAGACAGCATTTTCCTGGAACCCCACACTTTTTAATCAATCCCTCCTACACTGAGAACAACTATTCTAAGGGATGTTTTTATATATTTGTAATAAACCATTACTCAAGCAGTGACTACTTGCAGTGTCAAGAGCTCCTTTGTTTTGTATGCCCCCGGGTCTTTCTGTAGTAAAATTTAACTGCTACTGTTAAGGTAAAACTTTGATCTCAAAGATAAACAAGTGACAAGTTGTACCGACTTGGTAAAGGATCGCCATGCCACACAAAACAAGAATCTGATTTTCTTAAGAAAATTAAAGGCAAAAAGTCGGGAGTTTACAAAGCAAAAAAGAAATAAAGGACAAGGTCCTGCAAAGGTTCTGCATACTATAGTATGATCAACACCGGGAATGTAATAGCCCCTTTCAGCAAGGCGCATAAAACCCACCCCAGCCTCTCACCGGCTTTTGCGGGCATTTCTAAACAGGGCAGTTAACGCGCAGGGCGGCAAGCGAGAGCAGAGTATTAAAGGCACAAGCACTTGAACCACAGCCTTGCCCGAAGGGAAGTTCCTCCAACGAGCGTAAAGGCTGATCCAATACCGGGAAGCATCCTTTCACCCCAGCACCGTTTCCCTCCTTCGAGTCACACCCGCGAGCATAACGGGGAGATTTTATAATCCTGTAACCAGTGCTGCATGGCGATTCCCTCGGGCCTATCTCCCACGGGGAGGGCGGAAAGGCTGCAAACCCAGGTGGGCCGGCGTGGAAGCCCAACGGGGCAGGCCGCCCATTCCGCACGCTCCCCCCCGCCCCGCGGCGGGCTTCCAGAAGCCACGAACCAGCTCAAGGCAGCTCCGCGGCCGCCTCCCGCCGCCCCTTCCCTACCTTCGCTCCCCGGGGCGCCGTTCAGGCCCAGGGAGGAGCGACACCGGCTCGGCCCGACTCCCGCAGGAAGCGGCGGCGGCTGCCCCCGTCAGGGCGGTGACGGCGGCCGCCCGGCCCCTCCCCGGGGGAGCGGTTGGACCCGTCGCCCCGGGGGCTGGCGCGGCTGGCGCGGGGAGGGGGGGCGCGGAGGATAATGGCTGCGGAGCGCCGAGGTCACGCGGCGGGGAAGGGCGGGACGGCGCGGCGCGCGGGCACCGCGCGCCTGCGGGGGGAGGGGAGGCGGGAGGTGCGGCCGCGCGGGGGGGCGCGAGCGCCGCGGAGGGGTGGCGGGGGAGGAAGGGGGGGGGGGGGCTGCTCCCCCTCAGCCTCCCTCCGGCATCTCTCCCCACCCCGGGGCCGGCTAGGCCCGCGGCTAGGCCCACCACCGTCCCGCAAAACCTCCCCACGGGCCCTTCACCTCCGCCCCTTCCTCACCTCGCGGGCGGAACTCCCGGCGGCCCCGCTCCCCTATCGCAGCTCGGCGGCCATTTCCCGTCTCGCCGGAGGAAGAGACGCGGGGCCCACAGGGAAAAAGAAAAAACCACCATAGAGAGCGGGGGGGCGGCCGCCGCCGCGGGTGCGTCACTTCCGCCCTGGGCGGAGAAACGCCAGCACCCCTCACAGCCCGCGCGCCATCTTGGTTTTGGGTAGCCGTCCGCAAGGAAGATGGCGGCCCGCGGCGCTGGTGCCCGACGGCAGGCCGCCGCCGGGCCTGTGTCCCGGGGGCGCGGCGTGGCCCTGCCCTACGTCCCCCCACCCTGTCCCACGGGCGGGGGCTCCGTGTCCCGCCGGCCGCAGCTCTTGTCTCCTCCCGCACTGCCGCGACTAAAAGCTGTCGCCATTTATCCTCTCCTTCCCCGAAGAGTGATCCGAGGGGTCGGGTCCCCCCCTTGGGCCGAGCCGCTGTCTGGGTACCTGTCGGGCGGGGTGCGCATCCATCCACAAGAGTTGCTTGGAAGGGTTTCTCTGTAAAGCGGAGCCCAGCCAGCGGCTCACCATCAAGCGGCATTTGCATCCGATGCTCCAGTGGCCCAGGAAGGAGATGGCGTAGCAGCGGTACTTTACTGCAGCAGCTTTTGCAGCAGGCGGGTGCGCATCGCTCGGTTGCAATACAGCAGCGCAACGTTTGGGAAAAGCGTGCCCGAGAGGTTTCTGTACCGCCAAAAAAGTGCAGCGAAGGGCTGTGGGTGAACAGTTTTGACTGACGCACAAAGATGTGTGTCGGCTGAGTAGGTCCTAAAATTTAAGCTACTCAAATCTTACACAGCTGATTTATTTTTTAACAGGCTATTGCAGATTATTTCTGAGGCAAGAAAAAAACCCTATAAATTAAAAAAAGAGCGGGAAAATATGCATACGCACAGTTTTAGCCGAGTTCTTAAGTTCAGAGGATGACGACTGGGAGGCAGCCAAAACCAACTGATGGAGGAAAAAGGCATGGAAGATGGGAAGCACATATAATTCCCAAATGCTGGTTTGCTGTTTCCTGCATAGGGAAAGCAATGCACTGCTTAGATCTATCTAACCTACGGTAGTGTTTTAATTATACAGTGTATAATTTTTTCTGGCTACTAAGTTGTTTAAACATGTCCTTCTATGAAGGCAGCAACCAATGAGTGGCTGGTGCTGAAACATAAACACTGAATGTTTTTAGTTCTGACCAGTTGTGGTTAACTGATGAGCAGCTTGGCCTAGACAGACACACAATTCCCTCTCTCCTTTTAAGCTTTTTCCTTTATGCAGGGGTAACTAACCTATAGCTCAAGTGCAGCTCATGTGCTACAGCTTTTGCTGTAGCCAACAATAAGAAACTATTAATGTGGAGGCTGCTTGATAATGCACTTGTGGGAGGAAGCCAGCTTGCTCGGGTGTCCTGGTTTCGGCTGGGATAGAGTTAATTTTCTTCCTAGTAGCTGGCATAGTGCTGTGTTTGGGATTTTGGTATGAGAATAATGTTGATAACACACTGATGTTTTAGTTGTTGCTAAGCAGTGCTTACACTGGTCAAGGACTTTTCAGCTTTCCATGCTCTGCCAGGTGCACAAGAAACTGGGAGGGGGCACAGCCAAGATAGTTGACCCGAACTGGCCAAAGGGCTATTCCATACCATATGGTGTCATGCTCAGTATATGAACTGGGGGGAGTTGGCCAGGGGGTAGCAATCGCTGCTTGGGGACTGGCTGGGCATTGGTCGGTAGGTGGTGAGCAGTTGTATCACTTGTTTTTTTTCTTGGGTTTTGTTCCTCTCTCCCTCATGCTGTTTTCCTTCTCATTACAATTTTTTATTATTACTATTTTTTTGTTCCAATTATTAAACTGTTCTTATCTCAACCCATGAGTTTTCTTACTTTTGCTCTTCAGATTCTCTCCCCCATCCCACCGGGGTGGGGGAGGGTGAGCGAGCGGCTGTGTGGTGCTTGGTTGCCAACTGGGCCTAAACCACAACACAGGGCCAGTGGGACAAAAAGGGTGGTCACTTCTACTCCTGTAGTTCTCCATTGTATTTAAGACAACATACTATGAGCCCAGAAGGAAAAGCAAAACAAAACTATAACACAAAACTTTTTGCAAATATATTTTAATTATTTCAAATATATTTGCCTAATGGCAAATAGTGCAAGTTGTTTCAAGTTTTGTTCACTCCTCGTTTCGTCAAGAATTTGACGTTTGAGTTATGGGCTGTGTGATGCTTCAGTGCAGCCCGTTGTTAGCAAAAACATCAGGACATGCACCTGTGCCTTGAAACACATCAACCCAGTGGTTTTCTAAGGGTATTGTCTATGAAACACGACCTGACAGGTCTCCCTTCACCTCTGTCCTGCAAACTGGTATACTTCGTCAAATACTTGATGCCCTGCCTTCGTGTGGTAATTTACCTTGTAAAATTTCAGATTTTTTTTTTTATACAGTTTGTTCAAACTTCTAAGGTACATAGGCACCTCTGATCTACCTTTGATGTTTTAGAAGCACTATCTTTTGCTACAAAGCAAAAACTTTGCCAAAAAATTTTTACTTTATGTGTTTATTATTATCATAGGAGGTAGTAGCTCTGGGCATGACACAAAGTGCTGCTTTTTTTGAATACAGCAACAGTCCAGAAAATTTACAATAGAGTATGAGGTTCCAGGCAACAGGAAGTTACGTGTAGACAAAGCAGCACGATAATACTGTGTCATCACGGGCCCAAGCCGAACTCTTGCTGAGTGTTAGCAGATGTCCTCACTAGTCAGTGAGTCAGCCAAGTACTTGTACATCTGAGCGCTAATGTAGAAAGGGGAGAGTCCATGGTTAACAGTCAGCAGTGAAGTCGGATTGTCCCGTCAGGGAATGCCACTCTTAAGTGTTACAAAATGATAACGTAACCTCAATTCCAAAGATTTATTAAGACTGAAGAAACCCAGAGCAAGGTTTTTTTTAATCTCTTCATAAAACTGGAGCATAGGCTTGCACAAATCAGTGGTGTTACTTACCACCTTTGGCCTGGTCCTTTACGTGCAGCTGTTACTTTACAAGAGAGATTCACACCTAAAGCAGCTTCTTCTCCTCTTAAAACCTTGCTCTCGGTTTTACAGCCCCCTTGGGTAAATGTTGTCAATCCATGAGTGGGACAAGTCTCAAGGGAGCTGTGTAAAGGGGATGCTTCAGTAGATGGCACTCTCCCTCTGAGCGAGGATGAGCAAATACCTCAGCTAAGGAGTTTGATGCAGTGAGAGCAACTTCCTTTATACTCTACAGAAATCGCAGTGAATGCAAACAAATCTCTGCCTAACTATGCAATGAAGTAACCCCTGGCAGTTTTTCACAAATCTGGATCTATCAAGTCCTTGCATCTGGCTTCCTCCCTGCTTAAATGGCTATAGTCTGTTTCTGTTCAGCCTGAATTCCTCCTGAAATCTTAATGGTGAATATATACATAGATACACACACACACACACAGAGACATAGATATATTTTTAAAAGAGATATATATACTCATTATATATATAAAAGATACATATATTTAAAAGAGCTTAGTAGTGATGTAAGTTACACACATCAGACACAGAGTTTAGAACTGTTCTTCTTCCTCAACCATTTTTTTCTAATTCAGGATTTTATTTTACTATTCTGTCAATGGTAGATCCAGTTTAAGAACTTAATGTTTGGTTTGTTGATTGTTTTTTGTTGTTATTTTGAAGCCACAAGATTTCACAGATTCAGTTTAAAGAGCAGTCACACTGAATTAGTACAAGTGAGGAGGACTTAACTGCAGGTATGGGGACAGTAAAGACCTGCTAGGCATTCGGGGAGCTATCGTCTTTTAAGTCAAATCTGTTGCTAACCCAGCAGTAACGCACAGACGTCATCTTACAGCTTTCTAAACTGTACAGTGTTTTTCTCGCCCTTGAACAGAAGGGTGAGAGAAGAGAGTGAAAGAAATGTGTGTAAGACAAAGGTTGCAATAAAAATTACATGGGACAAATTCATAAAATGCAAATTTAATTAGTTCAGATTCTTAAAGTTTTGGATTCTTGAGTAATATAAGTATGTTATTTCAATTTATTGCTTTTTAAGCATTCCTTTAAGCATCTATCTTCTTATTTGACTGGCACACAAGTCAAATAAGACTCCATACTTTCTCAATCCCTACCTCTGTCCTACATTCTCCAAAAATCTTTTCTACTGATTAAAATCACAGTGATAACAGTAATTCTAAAACGCAGAACCTGAAGCTATAATTTTCTTCCTTTAAGAGGGAAGCATTTGCTACTGTGGCTCAAATAAAGCTGTTGACCTCTGTTTTTTCCAATATTCATGTCAGAGCCTGAGAGTTTTTTGGGCCTGTTAGAATGAAGAGGCCCTAGGTAATGTATGAAAGAGGAGTATAAAGAGTTTTTGTGTACATCTCTCCAGTACCAGTCAACTTTTGAGCAATCGAAAGTTATGTACCATTGCGAACTAGGTAAAGGAATTTCTGATTCAAGCAATGGCATGCTGCACGAGTGACATGGCGGATGAATTTAGTGGTGAACAAATACATTTTTAGATTTTCTGTTCTTAATTCAAAACAAACCTGCTGCGAGTGTCGGATGCTTAAGGGACTGTGCCCAAAAGCAATATTTTCTGTCCTTTGCAGAGAAACTACATAGCAGGTAAAATGCTGGACCAGTGGAAGCTCTCTGTTGAAAGTGCCATTTAGCTACAGCATTCATCTACTATCTGGCAAATAGATTTAAACTTCCACATGCATTTTATACAGAATTCCAAATAGTCTTCATACAGTAAGGTTACTCCTTGGAAGTCTCCTTTGCACATGACTGAAAGGAAATTGTTTGGGGAGGCTTTTTTTAACACTTTACAAAGGAACTGATTTTTTTCCTTTAGAAAAAAATCAGGGTGTGGGGCTTCTACTGTTTGGAACATGTTCTTTAGAAGAATAAAAGCAAAATGGTTTAACGCTGTTACGGTACTACTGATTTTTTCCCCTTCTACTTCTGCAGTCTTGAGCTGACACTTTGTTCAATCAGATAAGGAAATATATCTAGGTCATGAAACTAATCAAAAACATAAGGTTTATGGTTGCAACCTTTACCCTTTACAGCAGCAATTGTGAATTCAGAGGAGGTTTGAGGACCTACAAACCAGCCTTCTGCACTGGCTTTCAAGTAGTGGTTTCAAATCAAAGAACAACAATTTCCTGACTGAATCATCAAACTAAGTATTGGGACACCTGAGTTTTATGCCCGTAGGCAAATTATAGCCTAATTTTCAGGTATGGTGCATTTCTTTAACTCCCATTTATTTCAAATGGAGTTACGAGAGCTCAGCACCTCTGAAACTTGTTTTTAAACAATTTTGGGAATATTTTCCTTACAGATACATTGGAAAGCTGTTTTAATGTTTGTAATACATTTTCAAATGCTTACTAAGAATATGTTACAGAAATGCAGTCATTACTAACAAGTGTCTCATTGAAACCATCCTGTTTTTTTCTCATCTCCATGCAGTACAGTTCAAATCACCTTAAAAAAACCCTTCACAACAATTAAACCTTACAGTTCTGTAGACAGGATAGAGCAAGAGACAGAATACACGTGATGGATTCCCAGAGGTCTGCCACCTCCCTGCTTTTAGGATGGAAGCTGAAGGGTGGAAGATGATGAGCAAAAGGTGAAGAGCAAGTGGTGGCAGAAGCAGGACCTGACAATCACATGGATTCCCTGTATTTTAGAAGATCTGTACTGAAAGGATCCAGAAGATGTGGTGAGAAAATAGGCATAGTAGTCTCACTTTTGATAATATTAAGAAGCCAGACAGAGATCAGAACTCTGTGGGCTTGCAGAGTTGGTCAAGGAAGTAGCCAGAAAAATCGAAGTCATGCTTCTTGGTAATGGATTGCATTGTGTAATAGAGGTCTCGTACCTTTTGGTTTATGGTTGTAGGTGGGTTTATCTGTGCCATGTGGTATTTGTGTGTAGGAAAATTACACCATGTGTAAATAAGAGAAGACATAGCAGTAGCTGGACAGACCAGTGAGATTTGGGTGAGCCTGTTCATCACTGTTTGGAGATGGGTGCAGAACAAAAGGTTGATTTTCAAACATGATTTATTTAGAAACTTAAGATCTATTAAAGGACAGTGAGGCTAAAACTTACCAATAAATGTATCAAATGCAATGGTTAGAATAAATCCATCAAATCCATGGATAAAGAGAAGTTAATGAAAGTGATCAGTACTCAGCAGACCAGTACCTACTGGTTTCATAATGAAGGTGATCTTGAATCAAACCAGATTTTACTGGAAAGTTCAAGAATATTACAAATGTCACTTCATGCTACATTAATTAAAACAAGGTAATTTGTAAAACTGTTCAACCGAGGGTGGGCACATGCACCAGGCTGGGGAATTAAGCAAAAGGATGGAACAAGAGGAGAACTGCTCTTTTTCCTTTTGCTTCCTTTTTCAGCATGAAAACTGCAGATGATTTTTGCATCCTCTCATTGCCAGCTTATCCAGCCCACTCTGCAGGATTTGCTTGACAGGAGGAAAACATAGTTCTAACTGCATTTGGCCACTGTATTTTTTTTTTCAGTTTTCTATTCTTGCTGATTTGCAAAGTGTCAGTTGACTGAGTTATGAGCTGTTTGCCCAACAGGGCCTTTGTTCTGGTCTGTGCTTCAGCAAAAACTGGAAAAACCTGTTCGTGTGCTCCCTTTTTTTTTTTTTTTGATCTTCCTCTCCCATTGGCAGCTGCAGCTTGTATACATGCAGACAAGGTGGTGCCTACCTTTCATGTGGAAAGCTGCCTTACAAAAACTGGGGTTGCTTTTTCCATTATCCCAAAACCTCGTGAAGGTTTTGGTGGATGCTCCTGGAGTTAAACTCTGTTTGTTCTCCACGAAATGTGTTTAGGTCATCATTTTATTTTTCTTCAAGCAAAGGGAGGGTGTTTGAATGTGGCTCCACTCCAGCCTTTTAAATAATATTTTGTAGACTCCGGGAGATCTGCAGAAACCAGCCTTGTTGTGCAATGTAGTTTTTTGAATGCAGAAGCTTGTCTGCTTTACAGCAGCTGCACATGGTCTAGCGTTACCATCTGTAAGACAGGACAAACACTGAGGCAGCAAGTTAGTGCAAAACGTGGACAGGTTGAGAAGAAGCTTTTCTTTCCACCTCCTTCCTTTTCCTCTGGCTTTGTGCTGCTGTTGGAACAAGAATGGGTCAACTGTGTGGACGATGCATGCAGCTGCTGCGGGACTTCGTGGCCTTTGTTCAGAGGATGTCCTCCGACTTGGTGCATAGCATCAAGGAATGCTTAACTCTGATAAGCAAATGCTCCTGCTTAAAACAAAACAGTTCTAAAGCCAGGCAGCTCTACAAGCCCATCCTGCAGCCTCATGAGAGGGTGACAGCACAGGAGTTTCTCCAGCATATTGAAACAGGTAAGAGGGTTTGGGGTTTTTTTTTCTAAAGGGTTGGGAAAGAACAAGGAGATTCATTTTGTGAGTTGAAAACAGATTGCTGGTCGAACTGCTGTGGCATGGCAGGAAGCAGCTTGGTGGTGTAGGAAAGGCCAGAGCTTCAAAGCATTTTCTTTGTGTGCGGGACACCAAGGGCTCAAGTGCCTAACAGTTGGATCTAGGTAGAAATGGTCAGTCACTTTCTTGCTCTGCCACCACCACTGTTAATACATAACCCATGTAAATATCTCTCATAAAAGCGAGTCCTTCTAGTAACTGAAGTTAAGTTTTTGAAGTCAGTCAGTGAGGTCACAGAGGTGGAAACAGGCTGTACCGACGCTGGATGCTCCGTGAGTGCCAAGCTGTGAGCAGGCACATCACAGTGTGGTCCTGGCTGAGTTGTGCACATCCATGTTGCTGGCTGGAGAACACCTGGACTTGCGCTGGGGGTGTCTGCCCTATATGTGGGGAAGGTCAAAGTCACCCTGGGAAAAGCGCCGCTGGGCTCCTAGGACTTCCTCAGATTCCAAGTAGATGGTCTGCCCAGGTGCTTTTGTGCAAACATGTTAGACACAAGGCTCGAACACAATCATAGGATTCTGCTTGAACCAAACTAGATTGATAACTCCTCATGTGTCTCCTCTGCTTTACAGGCTACCTCCCCAATTCCCCTGTTTATCTACTTGTGATGTCTTCTCTGTCCTGTCCTAGGTTACAACAATAGGAAAATAGGAATAACAACAGGAAAATAGAATATATCAATAGGAAAAGGTTTTTTTTCATTTCACTCCTGCTTCACAGAATATCATCTTGGATGAGTGTGTTTGTCAGCTGTCCAACCTAAAATCATTCCTTATCTCAAGCTTGGGCAGGGGCCATTGCTTGTTGGGTTTTGCTTTGTGTCCCAGCTAATTTGGTATATTGCTTTAACAACCTTGGGCTAAAGCTACTACACAAAATTGCATAGGCTTTTGCTTTCATTTGTGTGAAGGGTGTGGAATACAAACTACTATTTCTTTACATGCCTTTTTGGGGACATAAAACCATCTTGTGAGGGGGACCAAGAGTGACACTTTTCCTTGGTGTGGCACAGTTAACGCTGTTTGAAATGATCTGTCATGGAACAACCTTTGGAATAATTGCTGTGACGCTGGTTGTTGGGAACATGCGTGATTTAGCCTCAGCTAGTATTAGCTGGTGTGATTACCCTATGAATGTGGGGGGTCCCATGCTGCTGATACAGTTCATTAATTGTTGCACGTTAAGCACTAGCTAAATCCTGAAGTCCATATGCAGAATAGGACTAAACTTTACAGCTTGGTGTACAGTGGGGATCTTCCAGGTCTGAACTTTTTTTCCCAAAGGCTAGCCTGCTCCTGACTGTGTAAGAGACTGTCTTGGCAGTATCCCAGCTCAGCTGATGGATCAGGTGCAAGGAAGGGGAGGTCTGGAAAAAATGGTGAGGCCAGAATGGCCCTTTACAGCACCCAGTGGTGCTTCCTGAAGAGAATAAGTATGTTTTCTTGAGAAATCCTTTCCTCTCTGAGCTGGATCTTCAAAAGGCTGGTCCGTCTTGGATCCTCAGAAGCTGGGGTACAGCAGCAGGGAGCCTAGAGCTTCTGTGACAGCAGTGTACAGATGGCAGCGTGTGCTCTCAGGGAGGTCCCAATGTCCGCGATAGGAGGTACACAGCACCCAGGAGCAAGAACCAAGGTTAGTTCTCTGAGTGGCCAAATCCTGCTGCCAAGACAGATGGAGGCAGGGAAGACTCACAAAGGGAACCAAGACACATCCCTCTTACTTTAGTGCTCACCTGTGTATTTTATTCCAAGATGGAACAAGCCCATCCTCAGTTCTGGACAAATTATAATAAGCAGGAAGCCAACATTTGGACAGTTTGGGTGCCAGGAGAGACTTCATGGTTGATCATCAAACTCAGCTGTTAGCTAGGGCAGCAAATGCTTGATATTATAAGCAGGTGAAGATTTTGAGTGGCTTCTGCTGTATCATTCTCCCAAAACAAAAACGCACAGATATGTGGGAGATTCAGGTAGTCAGTGCGTAAGGAACAGCTTTAAACCACATGAAGAGATTTTTGGTTTTTCTCTAAAACCTTGCACACGCTGGCTAGTCCTTCCCTTTGTGTGTACTGTTAATTATTAAGCAAAATTGATCTTTATATGAAGCAGTTCTTTTGTGAAGCCCACTTACATAATCCTGAAGGTAGGAGTTTGCTACTCTTGACATGTCAGCAGCTTCTAATGGCTTGAGATATTGGCTGAGTTTTGCACTGAGGCATAAAAGCTCACACCCCTCACATCTCTTTATCCCATGGGAGGTAAAGTAGCTAGATCTTGTTCATAGAGGTATTTCAATCTTTAATGCACTGCTTTAATCTATTGTCTGAAAATATATCTTAAAATTGTGTGCTCCACCAGTCAATTTATACTACATTACCTCACCAGTCAATTTATACTACATTACCTTTTCAACAGTTTATACTATTCAACATTGGTTCAATGGCCCTTTTTTTTCCTTTCTGCTGCTCTGTTCCACACATTATAAGTACATTATACAGTGACTTACAGAAGTCATGCATGACTGCTATTGCGTGATGGCTATTGCTGAACATCTGGTTTATTCATAGGGGAACTATCATACTCAAGAACAGGTAGACTTATGCTAGAAATTTGAGCCTGAGGCAAGCCCGTTTGCCATCCGTATTGCTACTCCCCAAAATCCTTTATTGTAATACCCAGGACAGGAAACACAGTGAAACTTAAAATGTAATAAATTAGAAATATGTACTCTTTCTGTAGCTGATCACTAAGAATACCGTGTTCAGTAGATATATTTTAAAAAAGATCTTCTGTGATTCAGAAAAAGATAAAGATTTTTATGGAGAACAAGAACACCTGCATTTATATTGGATAGCATAAAAGTGTCTAAAGGTTACAATTTATCTTGCTTCCAATCACTAGCTTTGTGAGCTTTACAAGAGGCATTGCCAAAGACGGGTTATTCCAGATTCATGTATTGCTTCTCCTCGTGGAAACGTGAATGAGGATAGATGGGCTTTATGGAGTTGTTGCAGTACAAAAATCCTTATGTGTTTGGTTGGCTGTAAATTTTAATTTCTTTTTGTAAACTAACCCTTTTCAGGTGTAATTGAGTCTGTGCTGTCATTGTACATCTTTAGGTTTTGAAATGTCCCCACTTGGAAAGGACCCTCTGGAAGCCTTGAGGACCTTAGCCTTTTCAGAAAACCCAGGTTTACAGCAGTCTGCTGCCCTCTATTACTTGCATATGAGTGAGCACAGTAAGTTATCTCAGTGCATTAGAAAGTTTTCACATAATTATAAAAAAAGTATTATTTCCCACTGTGAAACTCCCTTTGATTCATTAATCAAAGTTCTTTTTTTTTCTTTCATGCTATGTTGTTTGCTAAGGAAAATGGAAATGCTGTCATTGCCATGTGGGCAGAATCACTCTGGGTTTTGCTATGAGGAGATATCTCTCATGATTATAAAAGACTGTCATTTATGTAATTGTAATACTTCTGCAAAACTCAGCAGAACCCAAAGTAGTTAGAGTCAGTGTATACTGAATCTCCCGAGAGCAACACAGTCAGAATATGGTGGAAGGAAGTGGACGTAGTGATCGTTTAAGGTTTTATATAACATAATTTTTGTAAGAGGATAAAGCTCTAGAGGCCAGATTGTAGTGGAAATTTATGAAGGAAACATTCTTCTTTGTCCCAACTATTCCGTGGGAGCACTTGGCTCCTGAGATAATTTGTAAACGGTTAGAAGTCAGCCTAGATACACCAAATAAAATTCCAGCAAGAGTTTGGGTCTTACAAAAAGGTAGAAATACCAGCAACAAGCAGGCTGTGATGTATTTGTTTGTTTGTTTTAACTTTATTTCAAGGAGAATATTCTGGCACTCGGCTTGATAGCTTTATCCCATGTATTTTTTGCTGGATAAGAAGTGCAGATAGCCACAACTCAAGGAGCTGCTATGAGGTGGAATGACTTGTTTGGTAGCGAGGCATATTACTTCCCTTCCCATGATGTTTTTGAAGTACTTGATTATTTAAAACCTTTTCAGGAAACTTGCCCTGTTTTGCTAGTAGCAATGGAATTTAAATGAAGGGGAATACCACTCAGCCTAGGTATGGTAGCACCTGAGGCTTAAGACCAACAAGAGAAAAATGTGACTGCGGTGAACGCTGGGACTCCTGAATATTTCCTCTCATTGCTGCAGTGAACGTCCCCCTGCCTGTGGAGCATCTGGAACCCTTCTACGCCTTACTACGGTCTGCTGACCTGGAGGTGCAGCAGATATCTTCCTTGTCCCTTGTCAACTTCTTGCTGGAAGGAAATAGTGAGTAATTAACAACACATCTGTCTTCAGGTGAAAAAGTGTCTCTTCAGCCAGACTCACACAGAAGGAGGGCACCATGTATACACCCAGGTCTACACAAATCCAGATTCCTTTTTTTGTGTTCCTGATAGGACAGGTGTGAGTCTGTTTCCGTCTTCAAGCCACATAGATTCTGGTGGCACCAGGATATATCAGATCCCTCCAGCCAGATTATATAATGTGGCAAGAGATCTTGGATCTGTGTGCAAAGGCTGATAATTATTCCCAGACTGGTGTGGGAACAGCCATACTATTCTCATTCTAGGATCAAGACCCCACCACTTACCCTTTCAAGCAACAGGTACAGCTCTTAGAAACAAACTCTGCCTATGAGACAGTGATCATTTTCTTGTTATGTATTAACTGGACCTTGGTCTTAAATTGCTTGCAAATTAAAAAAAAAAATGTTTAATAGAATTTACTTTCTTCTGTAGCTAATAGGGCAAATGTAATTGAGATAGGATCTGGGAACTGCAGATGAAAAACTTCCCAATAAAGTTTATGTTGATAGACAGGGCATGAACACCCCACACCTCGTCAATGTAGTCCTTGTTACATCTGCTACTGCGCTTCCTGGCACCTGGGCCACAACAGGTATTCCATCATGCTATCCCGTAACAGCAGAAGACAGGGTCAGTCTTCAATGAAGATATCTTTTGTCTTTTCTTTTTTTAAGGATCTTGCTGCAAATAATATCGTGTCACTATTTACAAGTAAAAAACACTATTTAAAGGGTAGCCTTCAGAAGAAAAAGGCGGGGCGGGGGAGCTGAGGAAATTGTGAACCTGTTGGAAAGCTGCAGTTGCACTTTCCAAAATGAACCTTGTGTTTGAAAACAGAATTGCTAGCAGAAATATTTGGGACCTTCTGAACTGGAACCTCTGAACGTCTCTTACACTCTTTCATGAGTCTGAAGAGGAATCAAGGAAACCACGCTAGGGACTGTGAGTGCCCTTCAGGCTGTTTCCATCTTAGGTCTATTTTGCATGTATATATATAGACACCCAAAGCAGTCAAAGGAAGATACATTCTTTTCACAAAGGGACTAACTGTTTACTTTTCTGTTTGTCAATTTTTTTCTTGAATGTATGAATAGTTGACAAAGAATTAGTTGTCCAAATGGGTTTACTTGAGCCAATTCTGGATCTGCTTGAGTCAGAGGATCCCACTGTCCAGTGTAATTCCTGTGCCTGCACCATGACTTTGGCTGTTTCAGGTGAGTGTGCTGTTCTTTCCCTTTATCCTCTGCAGTGAATTCATTCAACTCTTACCTCATATTTCAAGGTGAAACAACTTATTTGCAATTGGTTTAAGAGTCATAAGATGTAGCAGCAAATTTTGGTATTCCCACATCATAAATTCATCCTCTTGAGATTCCAGTTAAGATCTTTTTCTCTGTTTCTGACCTTCATTCTCTTATGATTACAAAGCTTTTTCTGATTTCCAACCTAAATATATTCATGACCAGCTTATCTTAATTAGTGTCTACACTGGCTTTTGCTTCAGTAGTTCTGCCTCTCTGATGTCTACGCTGATGAGGCTCCTTAATTTTACTAGACTGAAAAAGCCAAGCTCATTTAAGACTTCTCTTGTAAGCGAGGCTCTCCATTCATCTTCATAGCCCTTCTGGGTGTAAATGATATGTTCCAGAAATGGAACCTAGCAATTGCATCTGGTGTTTTGTGCTACCACGGACCTCAGGCATTGTTACAGTCCCAAGATGTACATAAATGCTGCAGGAGTTCCATTTTGAAGTCATCTCTTCTGAAAGAGAAGTCACCAGAAATGTGCAGTATTTCAGCTGGGGTCTCACCTGTTCTTTTTTTGTGGCATCCAGGGAAATATGTTTTGTGGTATCTCATGATAACACTTGCTTTTTTTTGTGATTGCATCATGGTGATGTTGTCATCCTGCAGCGGAATTAATCACTTAGTGTTTCTCATCCTCTGCTGCTATTTCCAGCAGACACAAATTAATTAAGGGTCTGCAACAAATGTTTCCAAGTGCACGTCCCTGCATTTTGTACTATAAGGTTTCATTCTGTTTTTCTTGCTTCAGTCTTCTAACTTGTCTGTTATTTGTAAAATGTTCCAGTCCTCCACTGCATTGACAGTGCTGCGCTCACACCTTTGTATTAACATTGGTTCAAAACCAACTGCAGACCAGTCCTTGTGGAATTTCACTTGTAGCCTCCTTCCAGATGGTCATTCCCATTCAGCAAAACTTGCTGCCAGCTTGCTTTTAGTCAGTTCCTTATCCATCATGTACTACTTGCATTCATCACCAACTTCTCTTGCTTAATTATGCATATTTCATATCATGATAGAGATATTTTCCTGGCATCCAGATAGATAAGCTCAACCGTGGTTACAAAAAGAAAGGTTATCAGGTTAGTCTGGCTTATTCTACCTTTTGCAGACTGTGTAATTCTACTGTACAAATTGTGTAAAGGCCTGTATAAAAGCCATGAATAACATTTATTTCCCTTCCTGTAGTGTTTATTCCACCAGCTTCCCCCTCCAGCTTGGGAAGTTGCAATCAGATCTCCCAGAAGGCTGAGAGAAGCATGGTGAAAGTGTTACTTTCTCATTTAAGTATTTATGTTGCAAACGGGGAGTGCATAAGCAGGATCCAACTACATGAAAGTGCTGATTTGCATTTTATCCCCCCCCCCCCCTTTTTTTTTATTTGCAGGTTTTGAAACGCTTTTCTCTTTGAAACTTATTTTTAAGCATTGCATATAATGACAGTCAGTTTAAGAACTCTGTATACCACATTACTTTGTGTGGAATGCAAATTGTCTCATTTAAATGCGTAAATTAGGCATGGCATCACTAAAATTTTAGGTATCTGACACTAGAAGGACTTCCTTTAGGTATGGACAGTGTAGTTATGCCCCTGAAGATCTACAGAGAGATACTCCTTTACCTGTTTTAAGCAGCCCACAGACAAAGTAACTTCTTTGGGGACCTAAAAGGATGAACACCCAAGGATGTTCCTTAGTCCTGAAGGCACTCTGGCCCTTCTAGATGTCTCTGTCTTTAACCCAGAGTATAGTAACCCTCAGCCACTCCAGATCCAGTCCACCTTTGTTCCCTGGTGAGGGTGGTCGCCTGATACTTTTGCACACTCCCTTAAGTGCCAGTGTACTTCTGAGCACAAGTAGTTCAAATTCAGCACTCAAGGAGCTTTCAAACTAGATAGGAAGGCATCTGCTGAACATAGAGGTAGGCAGTCCTGCAAGTGCATAGGCTGGGTTGCTGCCTGGGATTTGATCAGTGTTGAGGGTCTCTGTCCCAGTTTAACTAGGATTTAGACGGACTGGATCCATTTATTTCTTTTTCAGACTATATTTAGCTACCACAGCAATGAGACTAAAGCAAAAGGCAATTCTCTAGAGTTTAATTTTCTCACAGACTCTGATATCTTAAAGAGTCTGCTTGAGAAAAGTATTCTGTTCAGTCATGTCCTTCAAGTAAGCCATTCATGCTTCAGAGTGGTTTAAAAAAGATAAATATGGAAGCACAACCAAATTAGGAAGATCCTTAGATAGCTTTAAGGTGACTAAAATTCTAAATCCAAGAATGGTAATGCATCTTAATTCTGCTGCAATGAGCATGCGAGACTGTGTAGAGTGAAGCTGTTTAGCAATGTGACTGCAAGTTATACGTAAGCTGAGTTGTCTGGTACTTACCTGCTGCAATAGGTAACCCAAAATAAAAACAGCAAACAAATCCATTCAGATGAAAAGGATTGGAAGGTCACTTTGTTCCAGCACCAGCATTTGTCCACACAGCAAAAGGACACACGCGCATTTGCAGTTATCTGCAGCTTTTCAATCTGTGAGTGAAAGTAATCAGTTCTGGGATAAGAACTCTTCTCAGAGTACATAGGAACAGAACTAAATGTTCACAGCAAGGGTTTAGGGAGGCCTGAACATCTACATTAAGCTAAACAAGGAGGATGCATTGAGTGTGGAGCACATTCAAAGTTGTATCAACAGGAGAATTTTCAAGCACACAGATGGCAGACAGTGGAAAGAAAGAACTTATAAATGCAGGTGTCAAGGTGAGTTATTCAAACCCAGCTTGAGTAGGTGTTACTGATTTCCCCACTTTAGAGTAGCATCTGAATACATGGTTCCCTTCTAAAAGCACTCTAAGAGGCATCAGTGGTTGCAGTGGCATAAGCGGAAGGACTGCATTACTTAGATAAACAGGGGGTCCAGGAGAGAAACATAATCTAGCCTGCCGCATCGATAGTACAGTTCCACGTCTTGGTGAGATAGATATCTCCATCCATTCAGTCATAAGCTGACAAAACAGATAGTGTTCCACCACGCTATCTGACCAATACTAGAATGAGAATGGAGAGAAGAATAAGAGAAAATGACATATGTAAAAATAAATCCAGCAAACCCACAATAATGGGTACTTACAAGGACTGCAGAGAAGAACTTGTCAGCTAGTGAATGACCCAAGGGAAAAGAAAAAAAACATTTTTATTTTGGTCACAGAGGTTTTCATCGTGTGGGTACCTGTTGTGGTCTCTCCACTCTCCCATGATGAGAGCGGGTGCTCCAGTCCTTCCCAGGCAGGAGTGGGGTGCCTGGGTCTCCACGTGCCACCTCCCTCCGAAGTAGGCTGTAAGAGCTCATCCTGCCATGGTAGGCGTCCAGTGTTGACCACCACCTCTGAGCCCTCAGGCAGAAAACTTGTTTGAGCTGTCATGGATGTGAATACTTTCCAAATCAAGCCAGTTGTGTTTCTTTAAGGAAGAAAAACCTTTGAAGCATCCATTGGCTTATATTCTGTCATGGCCAGTGCTTCCTTCAGAAGATTTCAGACTGGAAACACACCCCTGAGAAGCTCTCTCACAAGAGGATATAGGATTCCCCTTCCCTGCCCTACACGGGAAAGCGGAAGAAAGAATTTGCCCAAGTTTTGTGCAGATGTTTGTAATCCCTTCTCCCAAACGTGAGGTTCTCTTCCACATTCACAAACGTTCGTGGAGTGTATTTTGTGTGAAAGAATGAAGGAAGCAGCAATATCTGAATTCTCAATCTTTTTACTTCTCTTCTTTACTCAGCTAATTAGAGTTTACATTACACCAGACAGGTTTCCATCAGTTGGAGCTGTAAAAAACAGTATTGGAAGTATTGAAAAGATGTTTGGATGAGGTGCTTATAGACGTGGTGTAGTGGTGGTCTTGGTAGTGTTAGGTTCACGGTTGGACTCGATGATTTTAAAGGTCTTTTCCAACCTATACGATTCTGTGATTCTGTCATATGTAGTATACTTATATACACAGTATATAAATATGTTATATAGTATTTTATAGTATATAGCTAATTTTATAGCATTATTTAATTATTATAGGGTTTTTTCCCCCCAGTTTTTCATCCAAGAGTCTCAAGGGACTCTACAGATCTTTTTTGAATTCTCCTTGTACTCCAGGATGTTGAATACAACTGCACAACTTAATACACTGCCACGCAAGGAAGCATCGCCACTTCAGAGAAGAAGCATCTTTTCAAATTCCAGTGGTTAAGGCAAATTCTGTCTTTAGAAACCTCTGCATTGTTTGTAGCTGTCAAAGGAGTGACACAGGCACATTCAAAGAGAGAAACTGGCCCTGAATATACCCTGCTAAATTAATTCAGTCTTACCTGCAGTGAATTATGTAGTTTTTGGTTGGCGCACTGTGAATAGCTTGATCAGACATACCAGGGGTACAAGGTATGACACCTTGCTAACCTGTTTAAGGGGAATTACGGTCCTTTTATTTTAATCATCCCAGTCACAAAACAAAAGCATTGAACCAGCTGTGATCTATGGCTAATCCACAAGTCATGAGTTAGTTTCTTTCCCATTGAGCTCTTGGAATTTTTAAGAGGTTCCTTTGAGCATGCAGAGAAATTTTGGTACATACCAAAGAATCAGAGAAGCCAATGCCAAAGAAATCTAGTCCTGCTAGTTGTCCTGCTCCTGGCTTATAGTAAGATGGCAATGTCTTCTTTCTTTCTTTCTTTCTTTCTTTCTCTGGTTCTTTTCTCCAGAGTCCAACCGAGAGGCTATTGGCGCTGCGCAAGGAGTTACACCCCTACTGTCTCTTGCCAATTCCTACGATCCTAGAGTCCAACAAAATGCAGTTGGTGCTATTCTCAACCTCACACAATCAGGTACTTTCTGACTAATGGTTTATCTAAAATTGCTGAAAGAAAATTTCACACTGATAGAAAAATAATTCAAAAGGGTTAAGGCAAAAATAAAAGCATATCCGAGCAACAAATTGTTTTTTTTGCATATGGCATTCATGTTGATACCATAGGCTGATGATTTAAGTTTGGCCTCTCTTTAGCTAAACAGACCCTTTTTTTGCCTAGTCCTGAAATAGAAAGGCTTGATTTTCAACCCCAAGGGGCTAATGTACAAGCACTTAAATCATCAGTCAAAGAAATTAAAAAAGAAAAAAATTGTTAAAGAAATAACTCGGTCTAAAAAGTCAGCAGCACATTTGGTGGTACTCTGAAGCAATCTCAGAAGCTTATCCAACAAGGTCAAGCTCTAGGAACGTTTGACTTGTATCCCCAACTTGATGTTGGAAGATGCAAAATATAACTATTATGGGCCAGACCTTAAAGGCTCCTGGGATATCGGCCAACAGCTTTAGCAAAAGCAGTATTTGGTCCTCTGCAATAATATGTGCACTACCATACATTAACTCTGAAACAAACCAGCATTACATCTCGCCTACCTAGATGATACCGTTATCCCACACACCTAAATGATACAGTCGTGAGTAATGTCTCTTATCTCTATATGGTGGAAGGGAAGGGTTGGCAAGAACTTCTACAGTTGGCTATTACATATCTGTTATTATTCAAAATTTTTAAAAGAATGTGTTTTCTTAAACACAGAAATCATGGTTAATATCGTACCTGAGGTCTTTCAGCTTCTCCAGCAATTCAGATTCTCGGAATAGTTGTTAGCATAAAACCAGCAAAAGCTTAATCGATCAGACAGCCTGCTAGTCATTTTGCTAAAATGTCTGCATACTGCTGTACTGCAAAAGCTCTAAAGTACGTACTCTGCAGTTACACTGATTGGCATATATTTGGACAACTTCACCGCTCTCTAGAATACAATGATTGTGCATATCCCGTTTGAATGGTGCCTCCAGATGAGAGAGAGGGAAAGGGAAAGACACACTAACAGCACTTCTTTTTTTTTTTAAACGGCAGAGAAAATCCAACAGGTCCTATGCAAGGAAGGAGCCCTACCAGTTCTTGCCTTGCTGCTGGAATCTCCTGACTCAGAAGTGCAGGTATGGCTCAAGCAGGTCAGATTTTTAAACAGTAACAGCATGACTGTAAGGAGAGCACAAACCACAGCGTGTGGAAATGAAAAGGTGGAGAGGAGGGAAGGTTTCTCTAGAGAGGTGGGGAAACACGTGGGAGCGTCGTGGTGAAACTCAGCTCGGTCGGATAACATGTATTCAAAACACTCAATTTGTCTAGCTCCACAGGAGAAAGTTTATGACGCAGAACTGCATCTGCCAGCACACGCTAACGCGTGCACGCAGTTGTTACGCGGTTACCTGCTTGCCTCTTTCAGATCATCAGACAAGTTGCAGATAGGCCTCTTCCTCTGGTTTTTTTTTTTGCATCCTAACTTTGATCTTCCACTCTAAGCAATTTTACTAAGTGTTCCGAGAAGGCATAACTTGCAAAGATTTTTTTATTCTTATTGTAAATGTCTGGGAAATCTTCCTATTTTATGCCTACCACAGACACCTCCGTGTGATTCTGCACGCTTAATAGAGAGCCGGTCTTGGTTCAAAAGTATGCTGATGACAGACTATGAATCAGAGTTATAAACCTTAAGATCCGCTAGTTCATTCATTCAGTCCTTTGAGTAGTACAGGATTGTTTCCTCCATTGGTTTTGTTATCTCTATTCAGATTTCTTTTAAATGCCTGAAGGGATGGAACCTCTGGAATTGCTTTCTGCAAACTGCTTCAGCGTTATTAGCTTTCTCTGAGGTTCATCTTAAAATTCCCTTCGCTGCAGTTCAACCTGTTTCTTCTAATTATACGTCCCCAGTAATACATACCCTTATATATATAGTCCTCCCTAGCGTTAATGTTTAAATCCTTGGAAAATGATCTCTTGGCATGCTAGCGCAATGACTACATCCAGCTTGACTAAAGCAATGTAAACATATAACACCGGAGATGCGGATGACCTAAGTTAGGTGCCAGCAGCAGTGTCGTTGCAGCAGCACAGTGCATTCCCAAATACCCAGGGTCCTAATTGGTTTGCGCAACACGCGGTGCCACAGCGTGACGGCTGCTGTAGCTACAGCAGATTGCATCGCTTTTCCTGGCGGAAGCCCACTTAGGCTGTTGTCACATCTACCCAATAAAACACCCTTAAGATGAAAAAGCGCTTTATTTTCATCAGCTGTAAATCTGAGCATTTCTCCAACTTATTTTTGTTCTCTTCAGCATGTCACCACTGCGACCTCCTCTCTCTCTCCTTGTTTCTTGGTTCTCTGCAGTATTACAGCTGTGCTGCCCTAAGCAACGTGGCAGCCAACGTTCAGCACCACAAAGCCATGCTGAGACCTGGCAACGGCTTCCTGCTGCGGACACTCATCTCTCTCCTATCCTCTTCTGTGGACAAGGTAAAGCTGTAGCTTTCTCTTTATGTAAAGGCTTAGCATCAGAGTAGAGCTATAAACTTGGGCTTCCAGTTTCAGTCTTGCACAGTTCTGCTCATCTACTGTAGAGGTGCCTATGCAGCATCTTTCCCGTGAGAAAAGACACATATATTAGAAGATACATAGGTTCTACAAGGTCAATGTATGGAGAAAGAGAAGGGAAATCATTACAGTTGTTCCACAGGCCTGGGCACTTCCTTTAGACTAGGATGGCCTGTGTTCTTTAAACTTCAAACTACGTGTGTGAAGTGCTCTGTCCAGGCTCTCAACTGTGTTTGATCATTGTGTCTGCGACAGCAAGTATCTGGAGTATCTATTATGCTACTTTTTTTTTTTCTTTTTGGTATCCATAACTTTGACTATATGACTTCCAAAGAATAACATCTCGAAAATTTTGCTTTGTTGGGAGCCACACCAAAGAAACTTCAATAAGCCACAGTTCAGGATTTAAAGGGTGGAACCTTAAATTCTGTGTAGGAAGGAGGTGAAAAAAAGGCAAAGCAAATGAGAGAAATCCACTTGTTTCTTTTTCCTATAACTTACCCGACATTCCTACAATAAACCAACATCTGAACCCCACTGGCTCTTCCTCATCCACAACAGGATGACCGATACTAGACGAGGTTGAAAAAAAAAATTCATCAAAACTTTGACAACAAAAAGTGTCCCAAAATTTGTGCACTGAAGATAATGTAATAGCTTGGTAGCGTCGTCACGTTTATTTTGTGTACAAGAGGCACGAACATGCATTACTGAAACCACTCTTTTTTTTCCTTCTCTCTTTGGCACAAGCAGGTTTCAAGCCAGGCATGTGTTTGCCTAAGAAATTTGGCTACTAGTGGTAAGCAATATCTTGGAGATAAACGAACCACGCTATTTCTTTTTCTTTCTCTCTCTGCCTTTCTGAGTGAGCACAGTGGGTTGGGAACCTTTCATATTAAAAGCAAAGAGATAACCTCTGTTCTACATTTTCATCGGGTGTTGAGGGAAGAGGGAGGTGCAGTGCATAGACTAGCTAAACCTGCCTCGGAGCTCCCAGGTAGCAAGGGGAAGTGTCTGGACAAAGCGAGAGACAGCAGAGGTACCATGCACAGAGCCTTTGCAACTTTTTAGGTTTTTCTCCCTTCTGTGTTTCCTAAGCATTAAACCTGATTAGGACAGAACGTCTCCTGAAATTGCTCTTGAGTGGGGACCTGCCTTCTCCCAAGGCATGAATCTGTCTATCCTTAATTGTAATTTTTCTCCCAAGCATTTGTCATCCTCTTAAAAAATCCTATCCTATTAAACGCCCAAGATCCGTTTCTACGGCATACTTGGGAGATGAAAGCAGAGGACTGGCACGCTCAATGCTAGAGCCCACGGGTCCAGGGTAGAGTTGTTCATCTAGAAAATGTAAAGGTGCTTAATTTCCAAGCAGTCACAATTACAGCGGAGCCGGCAGTGAAAGAACTGCTGCGCTGCTCCTCGGCGTGGCTGAAGCCCCCGGTCTGCTCGGCCTTTTAGGAGCGCTGCTGCGCCTGCTGCCTGCTCTGCCGGTGCCTTCAGTGCCCAAAAGCAGTCGCTGAAGCTGCAGGGACAAATGGGGTATAAGGATTCAGCCAGGGTGGCTGATCTCTCCCCTGGCTAACCATAACTCTTGGGGAGGTCTGTCTTCCTGTCTGTGCAGCAGAAGCTGCCACCTTCCTGCCAGGCCTTATGCCAATGAAGGACTCGGAAAAGTCCCCTCATTGCTTCTCGCTGAGGTTCAGACACAAACGGAAGGGTGCCCGAACCTACGTTCTGCTCTCAAGCCTGTATTAATCCTTTGGCAAAAGGAGCCAGAACAAATGAGGGTTTATTTTTATAACCAGACATCGAGCATTGTCCCATCCCACAGATGGGGAGGCCCCCTCTAATTTCATCACCGAGGCACAGTCAAACGTTGATGAGTCGGGGCCCGAATGCCCCCTCGCAGCGCTCTGAAGCTCCCTGACCTCGGTCATTTTCCCAAACCAGCAGACATCCAGGCCGAGATGGTTGCTGAGGACGTCCTGCCCAAGCTGCGCTCTCTCCTGGCATCCGGCAGCGAGGGCGTGCGTCGTGCCTCCATCGCTCTGCTCTGGATACTGTCCCAGCACCCACGCAACCAGGTAGGGGAGGTCATTTCCCAAGACCAGAGGGGAAGGAGTAGTTCTGGCCACCACCTGGGGTAACAGCCTGTTATGGCAAAACTGCACACGAAATGCATTTTGAGAATGACCGATAAGCTCTGTGAGAGCTCCCAACCCTTCTCCCTCCCGCACAAATTGACGAGGTTTTGTCTCCTGCATCTGCACTGTCACTGCACTGCTGTGGTGAGTGGAACCCAAAGGATCCCGTCGTTAATCAGATTACCTGTGATGGGACCAAGGGTAGAGGGGGAGATGGGTGTCAGATTCCTTGGATGGGTGGATGCTACCCTGCACTCCCTGTGGTCCCCTAGGTCCCCAGACCGTAGGTCTCCAGGTGGGTGTAACAAGGGGCAGGACACATGCGTAGCACCATGAGAGACTGCAAGCATGGAGGCAGCTGAGGAAGTTATTCCTTGGCTACAGAGCTTCCCCACACATTGAAAAGCAAACTGATTTAGAGCGTGCACTTGAAATGCATCAGTGCAAAATAAAGTGCAAAAATACTTTACTTCCCTCTATGGACAGTTATTCAGAAATACATTTGCATAAATTTAACATCTTTTGAATTAGGATCAAGACAGCAAGGGGGGCTAATAAAATCTGAAATTCTATCTATCTTTAGCTAATTCACCAGGACTTTTCCTGTGTCTCCTCATGTCCTTAGTTACAGGATGGTTCTTTTGCCCACGTTCAGGGTAAACACCACCCTTAACAGTGCAACACTATGCAAACACATGAAGAAGTCTGACTAGAAATAAACTACAGCAAATAAACAAAACAGACACTCCTGCTGTACTTTCATCCTCCACATAAAACCAGTAAGTAGCGACTGACAAATTATTATTATTTTTAAGTATGCTTTTCCATTACAGTAATTAAAGGCATCCTTAGGAACACGGATATGAAAGGTTTTTGATAGGTGTCTTAAGCTAACGATAACCTTTTAAGAAAGTCAGACTTTGGGTGGATAAAGCAAAAAAAAAAATGTGAGAACCTTTCCTGCCACATGGCTTTAAGCAGTAGTGACAGATGATCTGAGTAACCCCAGCTGGGCTTAGGTGCTTCTCATGGCTGAAATACACTCAGTCTGATTTGCACCAGGCTTCTGGGTACTGGAGGCCTGGTGCCTTACATCTGGGTCGCACGTACACAGCACAGTACGAACCAAATTGCACCTCTTCTAGCTCCGGGACAGGATGGAAAAAACGGGTAAGCTCAGTGCCTGGGAAGCAGCAGGTAGAGCACAGAGCTTTTCAAAGGCACCGTGGCTACGGAGGTTTTGCGCTGGCTGCATTAGCACCACACGTCCTCGTTGCTTGTCAAACTGCCTCATGCAATCAAAACACAATTAGCTCTCAACAGGCTTACAACTGAAATACATTAAGTTAGTTGGAGGCTATTTTCACAGGAAAAACATTACCTAGTATGAGGCATTATGCTGGAACACTGTCCTCCCTCGTATTTGCTTTTCTTGCCCCCAAACACCATTTACGCTTTTTGTTCTCCCAGAAAAGAGTATCCGCAACTCCTTTCCTCCCCGATCCTGAAACATGTCTTTCCCCGGGCTTCAGACCCCCAGCTGCAAAGGGCACGGCGCAGCGGCACTGGGAACAGACAAACGCACCAGGAGCTCACGCTTGTGACACCAGCGGGGACACAGCCCGTCCTTCGGGGGGGAACAGGGTCAGCAGCAGGAGGCTGGAAAGCAAAGCATCACCCTCGAGTGTTTATTCTCCAGTGAGAAGTATCTACATCTCAAAATTTGTTTTAGTGAGCAAACACGGCTGTCCCTGGCTGCTGAATGTTGCTGCTTTGTGCGAGCGAGCCCCGGGCACTCTGAGAAGAGGCTGACCTCTCCTTACTCATATCCTGCCTCCCCACCTCCGTGCCTTTTCTGGCCTGTTTTTCAAATCTTTTCAAGGCTTCTTTCTCTAACCCAGGCTGAATTCTCTGTGAGTGAAAGAGGGACTTCTCCATGGGAACAGCTGTTGGAAAACAAACCACCGAACAAAGCTAACCTTTACAACCGAGTCAAGTGATGCTTGAATTATTACAAATACTACCCAGGATACAATAGGGCAGAATTCATCTGCCCTTTCGTTACCATGAAGCAAGCCCCCGGGAATGCTTCACAGGAGCTCCTCTCCCTGCTTAAACCCCTTTTTTGCGATCCCCTGGCCAGGCTGTTAACAGCGATTCCCGGCAAGCGCTGGAAAACTTCCCTCTTGTAGGGGCAATTTTATTCAGTTCTCCCAAGGACAGCCCAACCCTGACAGACTAAAGAAAGAGTCAGGCTTTGTGAGAAAACAGCCTTTTCAATCACATTCCTTTGAGCAAAGACCTGGAAGCCAGGGTGGCAGGGGTCTGGCTACTCCAGATGATGCCACTAACTTTCCCCTCCAGGTACAAAATAACTTTGCCGTCCCATCTTGCTACCTGGTAAACAGGAGATAATATTTATCTTGTCAAAAATCCCTGGATAAGGGGTCCAAGCGCAGCATTGCAATTGTAAGCACAGTTGCTGCTAGAATGCTTTTCCTTGCTTTTTTTATTTAATCTTGGGAGAAGTTAGATCAATATCCATCTGAACCACCCAATCCATTTTGACTCAGAGTTTTCTTGTGATTCTCTCGCGCTGTGCAGGATTGAGCCAGAAAACAAAATCTGGATCCCAGCCATATGCCAGCCAAAAAAAAAGGTTCAGCAAAATTTAAAGTACTGTCACTTGCTAATGTAGGTCCTAAATAGACGGAAGAGCTTGGCAGGAAAGTCGTTATATGTTAGAAAGTTCATTTATAGTCTGTAGACAATTTCCTCCTCTCAGGCTGTAGCAAATCAAATAAGGGTACTGTAGTTGATGGAATTACATAGATAAGAGGACACTTGGTCCAAAAGCACAGAAAACAGTCATCAATAGTAATTTAATTGGATTATTTAAAATTATATTATTTCTGCCTTGGAAGAGAAGGAAAAACAAAACTAGAGAAAATTTATAGCCATATCTGCATATGGGATTCTTTAAATGCCCTGAGTTTAGGCATAGCACTGCACTTTCCATCTATTTTCATGTTTTATTTTAGGTTTGCTGGTTGTGACAGCGCTTAACGTGAACATAAGTGAAGATGTCAGCTGATATTAAAAGAAAATAAGATACACTTTTGCAATTGAACCTAAGTAAAAGAAAGATGCAAGTTAAACTAATTTTTAAAGACGTCTGCCTTTCAACGCTGCTTCAGCGATCCTGACATTTCACAGGTTTCAGAATTATGCGATTTTTCTCAACTGTATATAGGACTGATGATTTGTTTTATATTGAGCACTCTTGCTAATGTGTCTCAATTTCTCAGTAGCACAAATAATACAGTTCATTATTAACAAACATAAGAACTGCATAAAGAACTCAAATTCTTAAGGGAAAGAGACTGAAAGAAAAAGCGCTCCCAAGAGGAAATCTTTTGCTTTTAACTGTAGACTTAACCCAAAGCCTGCTGACATCAGGTTTCTCTTATAAACAGCAGTGTCCTCTTAATCCATACTGTTACTGGGGAAACTACCTGGGCAGTAATCCAAACTCAGAAGATCTGATTCAATTAATATTAGTGGTAATTGGAAGAAGACTACATTCAGGGAGAGAGGGACTCAGTGAAGTCCCTCTAAAACATCCGTTAGACAGCATTAGAGAAACGTACGTATAAACTCAGAAGATGCTGTTCAGAACATGTTACTAAAGCGGTGCCTGATCACAAACTGGTCTAAGCAGACAGTCCGTTATTGTAGGGGAGGTAAATGGCTGAGGTACTCAAGGACACACTGCTGCCGCTACTTCGCCGCGTAGTTTTGCCTTTCACACCTATCCTGACCACTTCTCCTTCCAGTCAGGCTCACCTGTCCTTCCCCTGACTACCAACAACCTCTGGGAAGCATTTGATGCAAACAAAAATAAACTACCGGACCATAAAGACTCCAGCTTTCCATAGCAAGTGCTCTGTAGATCAGTGCCAGTCAGTAGACCGTATTTGGAGAGAAAAAGCACTGGACCCAGCTGCTACACCGTTGGTTTAAATGAGCTAAGTAATGCTTTTCTTTCAGAGTGAAGATCGGTCTATCTGTAGTTCGCTGCGAAGTTGCACTGTGTTGTCCGTACTGGATGTAACTGAGATACTGGTTTCTCTTCTCAGGACACTCTGGCGTGTGCCGAGCTACTACAGAGCCTGGGGATCCTACTGTCAGCGCATAAAACAGACCCCGTGATTGTTGGCCATACCGCTTGTATCATCAAAAACCTGAGCCTTTCCAAAAACAGATGGGTAGGTACCCAATATTTTTCACTGAACTATACCCTGGGAGGTTGCAGTTATGTTTATACCAAATCAGCATTACCCACAGAAAGATTTTTTTCTTTTTTTTAATGAAGCATACGCCAAGGCTATTCTACACAAAATCGTGTGTATGAATAAAAGGACCTGATGTGCCATAAGGGGTTTTTTAAATTATTTTTCCAATACAATACAAAAAATGCTAATGAAAATAAGTAATGTCTAATTTTTCCTGTGAGTGATGTGGTTACCCGATTTGAATGACTGCATCATAGGTATAAAATGTACTTCTAGCAAAGACATTTCATACTAAGTAAAGGAACCATCCAGGAAAATCTGAGGTTTGTTATAAACTAGCCAAATGGAAAACTATTTCCAATAATTTTTTTCACTTATACTAAGATAAGAATTATATGAATTTCTGATAGTTGTGAAATCAATTTTTGCAGGGAAATACATTCCATCAAACTCAATGCCCACAGTAAGAGTAAAAATGGACCATCCTTTCAAAGTTCACTTTAAAAAAGGTAGCATATTTGTCACTTAAATTTTGTGACTCTGTTCTGTTCTAAGCAGGGAGCTGGTTCACCTTCATAAAGCTTTATAATGCGCCTCGCAATGCATTTAGCTCTCACTGCACAGGGGAATCCACAGACATGAGTGGGAGTGCCAGGTTTCCAGGGTCAATTCTAAGGGAACATCCCTAAAACACATAAGAGTCCTTGGCACAAGAGGGAAAAAAAGTGTTGTTTTTATGCCAGCAGGACACAGAGTGTGGGAGCTTGAATGGCAGCAGCCTTGAATCCAACTTCAACCTCTAAGCAGCAAGTTAAAAAACTGCAACATAAAATGAGTCCACAAAAAAAGATACTCCCTTTTGTTGAAGACACCTGAGCTCCCTTACGGGGGTGTGAGCAGCTTCCATTATTAGGACCTCCCAGAGAGCTGATGACTTTATGATTCAACTTCCCTAGTAACCGGTCACCTCCAGGTGACCCATTCAGGACTCATTCTTTGGTCTCACGTGCTTTTAATCCAGGTCAGCACAGGCTAAGTCTCCTGTTTTCAACTCAGTCTCTAAAATATGTATCCCAGTACAGACACATGCTGCCCAACACCACTTTTGGCATAGCAGATTCAGCCTAAAAGATAAGGGATACACAGAAATGTTTAATTCATAACATTTCTCTCCGGAAACAGAACTTACTTTTGCTAGTGAGAGGTCATCTCCTATTTCTGCAGATCAGAGCATTTCAACCCCAAAAAGTTTTCAAAGCCCTGGAGGCAAATAAAAGAAACTGATAAACTTCCACATTTCCCAGTGCTTTGCCCTGGAGCACTCGGCTTATTCACTTCTGCAGCAAGACTTGAGCAAATGACAGCTTAATACTAACATACAGCCTGGTACAGCAGCAATAGGTCAGGAAATTCTTTGAGTTCAGAGTGATCTGTGATCACGAGAACATCCCTCAGACACAGCAAGCCCTTGGAAATGTCTAAAATCAGGCGATCTCTGAACAAGCCAAGGTGTTTTTCACCTGGTTGTGGTAGATCTGGGAGGAGACATTTCCATTATTGATGTTTTAGCCCTCAGTATTGCTAAGAGTTATTCAGTACTTCTGACATCCTTGGACACCACTAAAACATAACAGAAGTGCTAAACATGAATCTCTTTCTTGTTGCAGAGAATCATTGAGAGCCCATGTGTTGAAGGTCTCCTCCAGACCATGCATTCTACTGACGTTCAAGAAGACTCTCTTCATTATGTGACATCTTGCCTTGCTGAGCTGGCAAAGCAAGGTAGGGAAGTAACCCCACCATAAATGGCTTAGTCTGAGAAGTGTACGTATCCTTTATTGATCCTAATGGGAGATGAAGCACGGGCGGGCATACAGCCCAGGTCTTTCCCTTTAAATTCACTGGGAGTTTTGCCATAAGCTTCAAGAAGAGCAAGATCTGACTCACTGGCAGGAGACGTGGGCTTCATAGTTTGCACTTTTTTTTCTGTTGAACCGCTTAAAATTTTTTACTCAAAATTCTTTGTGCTGAACTTTACTGCTGTACATGGCCTGTCTACTTTTATTTGTAACGTCGCCCAGTTTCTCCAGCTGAATTCATTTCACAACAGCAGAAACTAATATAAGAGGAGGAAAAGGCTAAAATAGAAAGTGGCTTTTTCTCCTTAAGTTTATTGCACATAGATTTTATAAGAGATCCCAAATTACCACCCACGGAAGGTACAGCACTCTTTGTGGCACAGAGGATCAATGTAAATCTTCCCAGCCCGTCCCAGCACTGGATATTGCCTGTCAAACATTTCATCCCCTGCATCTCTTGTAACCACCACGCAACTGGCAACATGTCACATTTAATTTTGCAAGAGGTGTCCAGCAGCTGCTGGACAGACTGAGCCCACTAGGCAAGAGTGGATCTTGTACATAAAATGATTCATTCTTTTAGAACACAAAACCAACTAAATAAAAATCTATCAGCCTTTCTCTGAATCAAATCCATGACCCTACCTGACCAAGAGCATAGCCTCAAGCCGTGACCCTTTTTTACAATCTAAACATGCTTATTGCACAAATTCAGCGCTTATTTTGCTTCTCCAGCTGTGTAAAGGATTTCCTATTTAGGCAGTATGTTTTCTGGCAGACCTCTCACCTTCATTTCTTCAACACTGGAGTTTCTGTTTACAGACTACTCTCTTATCTTCCTGTCTTCCAGAAGGAGCCATGTTACGCATGGTCCAATGGATGGATGAACCCTTGACAAAGTGCTTGGTGAGACTGGCTGGCCACCTGGAACATACTGAGGCATCCTTTCAAGCTGCCTCCATCATCCAGCACATGATAGGTCACGGTAACTGTCACAGGGCATTAACTGTGCTTTCAAAGATATTTATGGCTGGCTGGGGTGAAATGAGCCTTTTCCCAAAGGAGTTAACCGTCAGGCACCGAACAACCTTTAACATTCCTATAGCATCCTCCATCTGGTCTCTACAAATTTATTTGCATAAAAGTGCCTACAGTCCCCCTTGAAGTACACATAAAACAGTGCTTGAGTGCATGAGAAGGCCAAGGGATGAAAATGGATCGTAGATAAAGATCCAATTCAGGTGTTTGTTGCCTTCTTCAAGCACTACCATTCTACAGGGTAGTCTGGAGCCAATTCTGAGGTCCTTAAAAACAACTTAAGTAGGAAAGTGGGATAGCATAAAACACTCCTTACCAAGGGAAAGATAAAAATATGTTTCAGACAAGAGGCATTATTGTTGCATCTTTCTGTTTGACCCTCCTTCTCACAGTATATACATGATGGCATTCCCCATGGATAGGAGCCGAGGTTGGCAGAGACAACTACAAGGGGATGGTCGTGTTCCAAAATTTTAGATCAACTCTGCTCCCTGACCAGCAAGAGGAAAACATCTTACTGAACCAAGCACTGCTGTTATAATTCTAGACTAGAGAGCAGGAGCAGTGAAGTAAAGTGGCTTTTAAGAATGTAACCTGTATTTTTTTTAAGTTTTAGTGGGAGAGAATGAAAAGAGCATTATTTTTACTTGCAGAAAACAACTTTATGCCTAATATACTTGTCCCATGCAGCTGAGAGCCTTGACTTGCAAGAAAAACGTTCAGATGATTCTTGCCACGTTCTCTAGAAAAGCATAGTTAGATTTTAATCCTTAGGTATGAGAGAAACTGAAGTCTGTAATGAGTCTTTAATAAGGGAAAACACAAACCTGCTTCAATCCTGCCATCGAGGATTTGCAACAGAGCAGACTCAAGTAGTGAATGGAGTCCAACAGCACCATCGCTTCATGGATGGGTTAGCATGACAGGCTGATCAGCCCGTAAATTGGCATGCATCTCGCACAAGGACCAGCTTCCTAACACAGCAGCCCCCTCAGCAGTTTATTTACCTGAAGTATCAGTGATACTGTTAGAGGCTGTAGTACATGGAAGTCCTTCGCCATTCTTTGCAGTAACGTTGGTTGTAGCTGAAGTTAGATGAGTCATTGACCATCTTAAATACTGTTAATCAGTTTTCAAAGTGTTTTAAAGGCTCCTATTGATCTCCAGTGGTTCTCCCATTTATGCAGAAAAAATGATGCTTTTGTTGAAGCGTCACATCGGAGAGATTCAGGTCTACCTCAAGAATTTTCTTACCCACCGAGAGATCCGCTTTCAGCAGCTGGGCATCTCTACGTTCTGCAGACTGCGAGAAGGTACGTCCTTCCTGCTGGGCCGAGCCCCGGGGCGCTGCCAGACCCTGCCTGCTCCCATCAGCGGCAAACGGGCACTGCTTCGTAACACAAATGGCAGAGCTGGGCAACTTCCTCTGGGGACTAGCTCTGCTCACTTAAGCAAACAGAATAATCTCAAGGGTAGCTGTTACCACGCCTGTTTTCAAGTAACTAAGTATCTTATGATAAAGGCAAGGGGTTTTTTTGTTTGTTTGCTTTAAAACTAAAGGCTTTCTGATCAGCAGGGAAATGGGACTTCAGGTACAGATGTTTTTATCCAATATAAGAATGTTTGGCACTAGACACAACCTAAAAACTTTTAAAATATGAATTTATTTTGATAAAGCAAGCAAACAAGCAAATTGCATGAATAGCTGGTATTAAAGCTGGGAAGTCCCACATCTTTTTCATACTTTAAATTCTGTTTCTTGATTTTTTTTTCCATTTTTGGTTAGTTTTTTTGGCTTAAGGTAGAAGTCGAGTACAGATAAGGGTTATAACATGGTAATAAATGTATATAGCATGTATCTTCATATATGTAGAGCCAGAGCCAAGACCCTGCTATGGCTTGATACGCACCTGTTGCATAAGGCTGAATTTGGCAACTGAGCGTTAGACATCTGGATCAGGAGCATTTAGCAGTGAACAATCTTGAACGGTCGTAGGGGTGAAAACCGAATTGGTATCTGCTTTGTGTGGTAGAAGAATATTGTTCTGCCTTCTCTATACTTCACACTGTAATAAGAACCATCAGCTGTCTCTAACCTGAAATATAAGCTTTCTAAGCATCTGCATTAAAATACAGGAAAACACAGCAGGTTGCCCAACACTTGTTTTTCCTCTTCAGATCCAGAATTTTCATCAGCATTCAGAAAAAGCCAAATGGCCAAACTCCTTGAGCAAGTCCGTCAACAAACAGAAGAAACTCAAGAGCTCCTTAGGGCAGCTATTTGCCACGAAGACAGTTAATACTTAAGCTGGATGGCTTAGGAAAACTCACCTGAACATTCAGAGAAGACAACTTTTCTCATTGGTTCCTGTAGTTAGTTTTCCTGCTACTTGCAGTTTCGTCATACAAAAGAGATGTTCCGATAACAAGAATCAGAGCAGGTCAAAAGACAATCCCTTGAACACTTTGGCTGGCTGCTTAAGCGTGCTTGAGGACTATGGCTACATTCCTTCCAACGGTTTGGAAAACCCCTGTTATGCTTGGGTAATCTTCCATGCTTTGTTTTTGGTCTCCTCACCACCCCTCCAAAAAACCAGCACTGTATTCATAAGGTTTTATTCATATAACAGGCTGATTCTACTGAAGAGGTATCTCTCAAGTATGCAGGTTACCCTGCATTCATCTTTGTTTCTGTTCCACATCCCTTATTTCAATTTCAGAGCACACTCCAGGGACTTGACTTTAGAAAATAATTGAATTAACACATAGTATAAAGGCACCAAACTACTAACCGGTTACTAGGAAGTTAGAACTAGCAGTTACTAGGAAGTAACTGCTCAGGGACAACTCAGAAACTGCAAGAAATTTGTAAGAAACAGTAATAGGACACTACTTTCCAGCAGAAGAGCAAAGGCACATTGAGGCAGGCAAATGTTACATAGAGCACGTTCAGAATATAGCAGCTACCATGAAAGATTTGGGCGAGATGCGCTTGAATACAGAATCTGTGTTCTGCAAATAGTAAATTATTTCCAAAGGTACTTGCAACAGGGAAAAAGTGAACATATTTGGCAAAATTAGGAATTGATCTTGTGTTTTGATACTGATATTTAATTTTAAAAGGAGATAAAAACCAAAAAAAGTATTTATATGTTTAAATTCAACTAATTTTCTTACATGTACACAGGATACTGAACAACCTCCCCTTCCCTCTCCTCCAGAGGGAAAGAGTGTCTCACAGACCTTTCAGCCAATCAAACCAGTATTTTTCAGGAAAAAAAAATATAGCACAGAACCTTGAAATTATGGGGCACTAGGTTTTTAATGTAGGTTTTAATTTGTAAGAGAATAGTAATCTAATAATAATAATAATAATCATCATCATCTATTAGTAATCCAGTTCCACCTTTGATCGATACAGTTGTTTTTAAATACAAGAATCTTCCTGGAGCTTCATGTTGAACTGGCTGGAATACTGAAATTTTGGAACCACTCTTATGGCAAACATCTGCTCCCAGGCATTTCTGTTAGTGATTCCTTTTAATAACAGCAAGCTTTCTCCAATAGTACTGTTTAAAAAAAAAAAAAAAGGGCAACAAAAAACCACACTCAAAAGCCTCTCTGCAGCGCAGTAAAAAGACCTGTTAAAGAACAGGGCAGACAGAGACTTCAGATACAGCAGTATGGCATTTTCAATATTCACGTGTGACAGGAATTTTCTTTTGAAATCTCATGTGAAAGACCCATGTGCTCAGCTATGGGCAGTTGGGCTTATTAAAACAGAGGACTACAAAGAGCTGAATGACACAGCTAGGAAGAAAATCAGAAAATCTCAAACTTCAGGCCACCTCCTTGGGTGACTTTAGATCATTTTCCAAAAAGAAAATCAGTGCAATATTAAGTAATGACGTTAAGATCTGTCCTGTATCTGTATTCTTAGGTATTTAATTGCAAACATTATTTCAAGGTCTTAGCAAGAAAGAAAATAACAAAGCATTTTTTCATCAGGAATGAGGAGATGAGAGACAAGCAAAGCTAACGGTGAATAAGCCCATAGTTGTGATGTACTGAGCTAAACTCGCAGAACGTCATCCCTGTAAGCATTTCTGTTGTGCTGCTGAGACGTGAGCAAGCTCTTTCCAAAGCACACAGCCTAGCTGCTGTGAAAGGGTGCTACTCCGTACCTTCAGAACAGCTGTCTGCGACTTCTGCAATTCCTAGTTCTACCTTGCTGAATAGTTAAGTGTTGCCTCTGACAGCACAAACCGCAAAAACAGTTGCAATAGCGGGCAAAGGAGCTGGCCTTCATTTGATACCATATTTTATTGTCAAGAGCAACATTCAACAGAAGAGAAACTATTTTTCCCTGCATTTAAAGAAAGGGGCTTAACCAAAGACTTAAAATTTCAACCTTTTTCAGTTTTTTAGGGTTTGTTTTTTGGTTCATACATCTAGTTCTACTCCCAATTCCCTAGCTTTTAGTTTGTATATCAGGCCCTTGAAAAGGAGGAAATTTTCTCTCTCTCTTATTTGAAGCAAACCTGGAATGAATGCCATTAAAAATTGTTTCACTGCAGTCCTGTTCAAAAAAAACCACCCACACGAGAAATGAAGCAGGCTCTTCATCTGTGCTGCAAACAGTGAAGCAAGCGTTCTGAAGTCTCACAAAAACCAGATCAGCATAATTTATACCTAAGCCTAAACAGATCAAGATCAACATAATTTAAACCTGATCCTAAATGAATCCTCAGACTTAAAATTGAAGCTAAATCTTACTGGCTATTTCTTTGCTCTGTTTCTAGCTGCAAGTGACTCTGTACTGATTTTCTAGCAAAGAGATTAGAGGCAACCTGAAGAAAAGTTTTAAGCAGACCAGGAGTAGCAAAAAGAGTTTTCCATCACAGATTGACTCCTGCTTCAACTATGCAAGAAAATGAAAATAGAAGTAAATATTTCAAACAAGTTTTATTTGGTACTTACATGCTATATATAGGTTTCAAGAAAAACTACATATTTTGGACACTTCAAAATATTGTGGCTATGTACATGGAAAACTAAAGAAAGCAAGAAAGAAACCCAATTCATTTTACTGTGTCACACGCTACTATTGAAAGCATTCTGACTGAATGGCTGTTCTTTCCCTTCCATATATATTCTGGCAGATGAAGTCTCTTTCATTGCATTTCCATTGCTTTTATCCCATCTCCTGTACAAGATGAACACTTGGCAGCAGCAGAAAGTTATTTCTTCAAAAATTCTTCAGCTTGTGTCTCAGAGGATTTCTTCTGCTAGCACAGACTTCCTGCACAGCTTCCTACAGGCCTAGCTCAGCGCTCACTGAAGGCAAATGCAGCAATGTTAATGGTCCATTCTCTGGTGGCATGAACCGAAACCCCATAAACCTCCGTTTCCCCTAGCCAAGGATCTTCTCACTGACTTCAGTGAGCAATGCATCAAGCCCTGGTTGGTGCTTCAAACTCAAATACCTAGAGTGAGCTCTACCTGTAACAGCATTGTTTATCAAAGCACAAAAAGGTGCAAGATTTTACAGTTCTGCCCAACAGCAACCAAGAGCAAGGGATGGAACAATGACAGTAGAAATCAGAAATCAAACTAAGGAGAAAGCAACCTGCATTGCTCCTCTTATCGCTCAAACTGTACTGCTTTATAAAAATCACACACTACGTAAAAAGCACAAACAATGACCGTTTTCCATTTGCTCTGAAACGAGCAAAACCAAAGAATCCCCAAACAAACCTGCTTCATCATCCAAAAAATCAAATATTTCAGGTTTCACACAGTCTTCAATAGTCTGATAAGGCAAAGGAAAAGTCTTCCATCATTGGGAACAGCAGCAATTTACAGGACTCAGAACAAGGTATTTCCTTGTGTGTGTGCACGTACATGTGTGTGCGTATGCGTACACAGCTTTTACAGTACTGTGAACATGGATGTAACTAAAAAAAAATCAAGTTTGCAGTGTCATTTTACCACATTTTTCTAATTTATTCAATTAAATGATTTATTTCTGTACTGAACAAAATTCATAAATACATCATCTAGGAGAACAATAGGTTTTCCTCTTGTCCATGAAAAAATAACGCTTTCAAATGTTCACATTTTAAAACCTGCCTTGTTTTGTGTTTTTAGAGAAAATGCGAGAATATCATAGTGACGTCTCAATTTACAGAATGTCCCTGTAGGAATTACATTTACAAGAACCTGATACAGAAGCCTATACTTCGCCCCCATAATTAGAGTTCTCTGCAATAATATTTAAACCAACAGGTTTAAATAAAACACCCCATAACTCTACTTGTAGAGCAACGAGGTATTTAATTTTCAAGTATTAGAACCACAAAGTGTAAAAGATTTTGCCAATTTTACATTATGCCTTTTAAACCAACACCCACCTTTTTAAAAAAAGAATCAGTCCCACCACCCAAATCAGCCCATTGCTTTCAGATTCCAGTGTCTTGTGTCTTAAGGAATGCAGAAATATCCATTTACTAACAGAAAAAGCTTGTTGGAAAAAGCCATATTAAGTAATGCATGTGAAGCATGATTTTTCTAGTGATGAAAGCTGCTATTACAAAGGTGATCCAAGTCTATTCCCATCATTTCTTCTGCTGGTTTTACTAAAGTCCTTCCAAAAAAAGATATTCAAGAAATCTTTAAAAAACTGGAGAGAAAAAATAAAACACTCCTTCATAGCATGGAAGAAACTCCACTGACTGCAGAGATGCTCGTATCACCTTTGGTTCTTCAGAAGAAACAATCAGATCACTTCTACAACAGAAGGTATAAAAAATGACAGGTCAAAGAGTGACAATGCTTACTTCAAAATGCTATGCATTTATGCAATTATTTAATTGTAAGATGATTTTCCTTACATTTTCTAGCCACAGAAAAAGAAAATGGTAGTCCAATTTAGTTTGCTAAATTAGTATTTGTTTACCTAACATCCTTTAAAAGTTGTGATGTAATTCAGAAAAATGCAGTGTGCTGCAAACCACCCCTCAATATTAATGTCAGCAAGAACTTGATGAGGGAAGTACATTCAGAATTTTACACAAAAGGTAGGTACCAGCTGCTCCCCTTGTACACGTGCATATCAGATATTACACTTGCAGAACTGGCACATGATTGCTGATCATAAGCTAGGAGCAGCAGTTGTCACTCTTATTGTTTCTGTTTGAAAGCACAGGGCAAACATTTTCAAGCAGCTTCGAATGGCAGAAAGTACAGTGTAACTGAGAACTGCCCCCCCCCCCCCAACAACAACAGATAAGGCCTCGCCATAATTTGCACAGCATCTGTATGTACTTGGCACGCGTAGCTTTACAAAGAGGAGATACCCTCCTTTCCCCCAATAATACGGGGTTTAAAAACGCTTAATCAGGTTATATCAATTAAGAGCTGTAGGTCCTTTGTCAATTAAAATACATTACAAGTGTTAATGAACCAAGGCAAACCTACCTGCTGTTTGATGTGTTTGAACACTATCTACCTGAGGCAAGAGAGTCCCCTTCTCTTCAAAGGCCAGAATTGGATTCAAAGGAATTTCAGGACTATCGCTTCCATCGTTGTTCATGGCATCCAGCCGGGATGGTTTAGAACCAATAGGCAGGTTTATGATCTCTTCAAAGTTATCATTCTGCATAGACATTCCATTTTCCTTTGCATTTTTCTCTGGATTGAGATTGCTGAAAGAGAAACATAGGTATTTCCTCATGGACTTCATCTAGAACAGGAATTTAGTCCCTCAAAGCAGTATTACAAATGGAAAAGTCTGCATTAATCCAGAGCATTCTTTTAGCTAGTAAAAACAAAACTATGCTTCTATCACAGTCAAAAAACTGGTTTTGCAGCCAAGTACTAGATATGCCTTCCCTCAAATACACAGGATACTTGTTACATTCGGCTACACTATACCCAGAACTAGAGAGCGCTTTATGGACGCTGCAGTTCTGAGAAGTGACTATAATGGGAAGCAGTAAGAAAACCCCTGCAGCACCACCACTGCTATCTTGAGCCACCCACCTAACGCAGTTTACAGCCTCCAACATCTTTTTCAGCTCTCATAACCTTTGCCATCCCCTTCCTCTTACTGCAAATCAATGTAATTGCCCTTAGATAAGATCATAGTAATTTTTGTTATTCCTTGGATCACCTCCTGCCTCTTCTGCCTGCCACTCAACCAGACAAAAGACTCCCTTACCAATGCAGTTGTCCTTTCAGTCCCTCCTCCCCTACAAGTTTTAAGGGCTTATTTCCAAGGCACTACCCAGCTCTGCACCCCTCCTGTTGATCGTGCCCAAGCCAAAAGAAACACCTCCCAGCATCCCTCATGTCGATCTGCACTTTCTTTTTCCATCTCCCACTTGACAGAGATGCCTTACGAGCAAGCTCTTGCACGTCTCCCGCAGTCAGGAGCGGTACAAGCACAGACACACTCTCCGGTTACACGTACTCTCCTGAGAAGATACGTGATCATGTCTCACAGTCTTGCCCCTCTGCTCCCAACCCTTTTTAGGCCCCGTATTGTCAAATCCTGACGTCTTTGCAGACAGCATGCGCTGTCTTGCCAGAGGGGAGAAACTAAGGTGCTACTTTAGTGAACAGGATGACAGGAACGGGACCATAAATAAGCTCCTCGAGAAAAAGCAAGTACTCCACTGACACTCAAAAATCATGTGATCTTTCACAGGTGCTTCTTAGAGGCCTTCAACAGTTAGATCCTGACGATCTTGGGCACCTATTCCCTATTTGGACCACATCAGAACCGTTCATGTTGTTTGGAGATGCTTCAGCCACAAAGGCTCAGATGCAATTTTCCTACATTTAAACTAGGCTATCAATTTCCTCAGGCCATTTCTGAGCAGGTGGCTTGGTTTCACAGGCTAATTTTCTCCTGACAGTACATTTACTAGTCTTAAACAAACAAACAAACAAACCCCACCCAAACAACAATGACAAAAAACCAAAACCACAAAAAACCAAACCAAAAACCTGCTTGTAATTAGCATATGGGTTTTTTTCATTTGCTGGCTTCTTTGGGCGTCCAACTCTTCACAAACAATTATGGAATTGTTCTACAGGACCTCCCAAAAGACAGAAAATAATTATTGCTCTTTTGAAAGTAGCAACACTTTATCCAAAGCTCAGATTTCCTGTGAGAACAACATGCCGGTTTTCGTATGAAGCCTTTCCCAGTTTTTCAAACCATCACCAGTTCTTTTTCAGAAAGGCATTCCCCTTTTTTTCATCTGTGGATGTGCTGAGCGAATTTCAACGTGAAAAGTATGTTTCATTGCACTGAGTTTGAGAGCAGACAGAGAAGTCCTGCTGGCTGCCTGGGAAAGGTCACAAGTCACATCACCCTTTTGTGCCAGAGATCCACATCTGTAAGATGAGGAGCAGAATCTCTGAAATGCTTTAGGACTAATAAAACCTGCTCTATAACGTATAGTTATTGGGTTATTATTCACTACAAGGTATCCTATTACTTATTTCATCCCCATCTACTACCTATAACCTTACCAGAGCTAGGATAACATGGCAAGTTTGATGGATGGGGTAAGAAAGAGGGGGAAAGAGAGCAACTGCTCATTCATATAAATTAAACAGCGTAGTACTTCAACAAGCATTGGTACAATGAAGGAGAGCCTTGCTTTTGCAAACAGATATTAATGTTTCTATCTGATTGATCAGCTGAGTTCATAGATAAATAGTTCTTCATATTTATTTGTCATTGCACTGCCAGTATTACATACAGAGTTAGATCAGGATTCACAGACTTTAAGGATGTCTTCAGACAGGGGAGTCTATACAATGACAAAGAGGGTACAGAAGAGGAAGCCATGACTATGAATCTTATATATTTTATGCTATTTGCTCCACCAGATTACTAGGGGAGCAAGTTTAGAAGAAACAAAGGGAAAAACAGAACTGTGGAATTAATTCCACTGGACATCTTTGAGGCCATGAGCTCAAAAGGAGATTAGACAAATTCCTAGGAGATTGGTATACCCTCCAGCTTCTGGTAATTAGCAGCTCAGGGACTACTCAAGCCTATGGTTGCATTTGGACCACAATGCTTTGTAACCCTTCATTGACCAGAGGATCTCCTGGTACTTACCTTTTTTTCCTTTACACTCTCTCCCTAAGTGACCGCTACAGGCCATTAAAGCAAAGAACACAGAAAAGTGATGAATTTTTGACCTGCTACAGCTGTTTTTACTGTCTTATGTTGCATTCTTAGCGATGTCTCAGTGTCCAGCACAACACTGGAGACACCCCTTTCAGGCGTACAATATTGCAGGCATGTTTCTAAGAACTGGATAATTTTGGCATTGTAACATATTCCGTAAGTGTGCCTCTGGCAAGACACCTACATTAAAAAAAAAAAAGTTGCCCGAGTTATTCAGAGTGCATTTCCAAACGTAACAGTCTTGCAAGCATCTGCAAGACAGCTTCGTGGCAGCTAAAAAAAAAAGTATCTGTGCAGCTTCACATTTTGAACTGGACACATCAGTATTAACAAGATAGACTAGAGGAAGCTGAGAGAAGAGCAGCTAATTTAATTAAAGGAACTAGAACATCAAAAGAGTTAAAAACTACTGAAAATTACATCTGATGTAGGTAATTTTAACCAAAGCTCTCTGTAGACATAATCTATAGTCAAGAATTTGAAGAGAGTAAATAAGAAAGAAAAAAGACCAGAATTTTAGAATTTAGTATGTCTGTTTTTCTGATCAGCCATCTGAAATCAACACCGAATAAGAAACAAACAAACAACAAACCAAAAACCCCTGATTTGCAGGCCTTTGGAATGTGCCGAATACTTCTGCACCTGCTATGCCTGATCTGAAGGGCAATGTCAGTCATCTCATTTATTGACATGATTTTAGCAGAGATGTCACAGATTGACATTAACAGCAAAATGGACCCCAGACTTTTGGATGATTTAAACAAAGCAGTGTTTATTTTTAATCCACTGAGACAACAGCACTGAAATCAGCCAGCAATGAGGAGCTGGAGGCCTAAAGAAGGGAAGGTGGTACTAAAGCAAATTTCAAGCGTGCTATCCTACAGACTGAGCAATGAAGACTACATCAGAATTTGAACTCAGTAACATTCTTTTCCAGGGACAAGATATTGAGCCAGTCGCCTTGTCTAACTGTGTATTTCTAGAAACTGGTTGTCTAATCTACCCAGACCCAGCTCCCTTCATACGGGATGGAGACACACAGATGAGGTCAGCTGCTCTCACTGAGGCCCATTGCAGGCATTTATAGAAAGCAGCACAGGAAAAAAAAAAAAAGGAACTACAGGATAAGTATCGTAAGTATCTTATATTGTAAGTACAATATCGTATATATCTTATATATCGTAAGTACGATATGTAAGTATCGTACAACATAAACCACTGTACTGAAATAACTTTCTGAGAAGTAGCAGACAGGATCTAAGTTGGGTAAAGAATTAGAAAGCAGAGAACAAGCAATAATCTGCAAGTGGGAGATGGATTAGGCAGCTGTACTGGTTATCCAGCTCCAGCTCCTATCATTGAGTTTCTTCCAGGATTCTACTATCCAGTAAAGCAAGAAAAAAATTAGAATACAGAAAAAATCTTGTTGCAATCTTTTATAATTTACAAAAAGTTTGAAAATACTTTAACATTGTATTTAACATATTTACATAATTAACATAATACATTTAACATGTATTTAACATAAACAACTTTAACACATTATCTTATTTTCAAACAACTGTTTTAAATTCATTTTTCCATTTGTTGGAAAAAAAAAAACCAAAACCCCAGAATCTACCCAGAAGTTAACATGCCATTAATAATACTGTAGCATCCACGAACTACCGGTTTTCTTGGTAATTCTAGATACTTTACTAACTGAAAAATTTCCATGGTACACTCCATTTTAAAATATATTTAGTGTTGCCCTTTCCATCGTACTGCACCTGGATGAGAAATGTCTTCATTTAAGTTCAGTTGTGAGTCTTCTCACCACAGACTTATAGGTCAGATAAGGTCACTCCCTGCACACACCCCCCCCCCCCCCCCCCCCAATTCACTATTCTTCATTACCATTTGAGCATCAAATTGTTTAACCCAACTTACTTGTGGAGAAGATACTCAGAGCAAGCATAGGTGGCAAAATCAGAACCCACGCAACACCACTTAAAACTACATACCACAAAAATCATGTTCATGTTCAGACACGTCATTTTAACTCAGACAACTATGAAAAAAGAAATTGTTTCTATGTATGAACCCAGAATTCACATAAGCTCTGTTTGAAAACCTTGAGTGCTAACATGGTAAAACAGCTCAATTCACAAGCAAATGTATCTGTGTTTTTTCTTTTCAGGATGCAAAAGTGAAGAAGCTCTAAGCCTAAGGAAAATTGATTAATGTTAATTTGTTTAAAACACAGGAGTAGGAATACCAATAAAAATTTTGACAAACTATTAGGTGGGATAGATGATTGTGCCAATCTATCATCTGCAACAAATGTTTATTAATAAAACTAATTGTTGACAATAGATATATGGTAAATAATGCAGCAAATCACAGCATTTTCATTAGGGTTTATGAAGACTGATTGTCTTGGAAAGCTAATGAAATTCCAGTACAACAAGATCTGCATTGCTGATCAAAAGCAGCAACAGAGAATGGTGAAGTATTGCAATCAATTGCCTTCATTCCACCAGAATTCTTTTAATTTTTCTCAGTTGCATTGTACCCGTGACCATAGAAGCAAGCATGCTATTTCCAACTGAATCCCAGCCACAGAGCTGACACAGGATGGATAACATGATGGGGAGGAATAGGGATGAAGGTCAGCGCAGTAAGCAGTCAGGTAACTTCCTATTATACCCCAGAGTAGAACTCCGTATCTTCACACAAACCTCTGGTAGCTTTCCAAGTCACCCTCTTTCAACACTACTGGTGCAAGGGACAGAGCAGCTGCAGTGTCTGGGGAGTGACCCCAACTACAGGTATTCTGGCCCCAAATACAGGTATTCTGGGTTTGGTCACTGAACACCAACCACCAGTCCTGTTCAAAGACATGCATTCAGGCTAGACCCCAGTGCTGTATGAAACAGACCCACCAACACTTAACAATTCTTCTGTCCTAGACCCAGTGAAACTTCCCACCCTGTAGGATGAGAACAAGACTGTTGCTCTAGGCCTTAAGACGACTCCTCTCCTTCACTCCCTCCTCTTGCCCATACAAGCACATGCCACAAGTCCCCCAGGCAAAGCCTTTTTAAGCTCTGGTCAGAAATCTGAGCAATCTTGCCCTTAAAACATGCTCACGTCTTTTCCAGACAAAAGCCAAGTCTTCCTTGGGACTGGAGTGAGGTGCTCACACAAGAGACCATCTCTGCCTGTTGGTGCTGTCTATGCTACAGTATCGGGTATATCTAGGTGCCAGACAACCGCAGCACATGAGATGCAGTAGCCATAGGTGCCAACACCACTGCTTTCACCATGTGATAAAAATCTATGCTGCTATATATTCCTTACAACAGTTTTTCAGGCTACCTGGGCTAAGCTTACACCGGGATGCTACCAAGCGCTTCAGCCTTTGCCTTCCCAGTCAGTGTGGATGTACCGCTAAAGTAGAATCCCTCCGCACCCTAACCTGGCATAGCAGTTTCCCCTTCCACAGCCTTAGACACACTTCCTACTTTTGTCGATGTTCTTCGATCCAATTTATTCATTCTTCACTTTGGCCATTCTGAGGTTCCTTCCACACAGATTACAATGCTATATGACAGCACTCATTAGCGTGGCACATTTTATATTACAAACACCAAGGTGCATATAAGGCTGGGAGTGATTAACATTTAATAGCTGCCCAAGACAATCATGAGGCAGCTCTGTGCAGCTCATCCAACGCAGCTCAGTGCTCAGTGTCCCTGACAGAACTTCTCTCAGCAGGAGCATCCTTGTCAGCATGACAGCAGGCTAAGATCCCCCAGGCATATGGAGGGACCGAGAGAGGGCAAATTCCACCTTCAATTAGTGCCAATCACACCCTGAAGCATACCGCCCATTACAGACTGCGTGATGGCTTCCCACATTCAAGTTTTTCCATGCATATTCTGGCACTACCTGCATAAAACATGAAAGGACTAAGGGATTATTTGGCTTTCTGCATTACTAAAATTGAAATAACTGACAGCTCATGCTTATGTAATAGATCTCACTCGGTTCAACACCAAGGATTCAAGCATTTCAACAATTTCTCAAACTCTAAGTGACTTGCTTCATGGCTACAGAGAGCTCCCAATGTTAAATATCTGCCTCCCCAAATTCTCCTTATAGAGGACAAAGGGGTTTTTTTAAAATGCAAAGCCAAAATGAGTAGTTCTGTATCTCACAAGGGACCTTTGCTTAGTAAGCAAAACTTGCTAATACTTCAAGCAGTTCGGAAATCAAAACCTCTAGGCTGAAATCACACTGTTCATTATTCCAATCAAGAAAATTAACATGGAAAACGCAGAGTGGTTTCTATGAAGCTTAATTTATGGAAAGGAACAGAAAACTTTCCATTAAGTTTCAATTTATGTAATAATTGCTGGCAAACAACACATTGTTCCAAACACTGCAAAGAACGTCGTATATTTTTATAAAATTCTTTCCTATCAGTTGGCAAAAATGGGTTACTGCTAAGTGAAAGAAGATAAAGTTCTTTTCTGAACACAAAGAACAGGAAACAAGGCAGATTGAACAGCTGTCTCTTGCTGTTCTATACTATAGTTAGTTAGTGAATACATGGATCTGAAAATAATTTGTCTAGCAACCAACATCCTGTAAACACCCTCCAATACTTAGCAATGTTCTTACCTGTCTGTATTTACGGGGGGTTGATGTGAAACAATCACACGCGTGCAGGTGACGGGTTTCCCGTTGTGCGGAGATTGCATTGCATGCTGAAGCTGAGGTCCTCCTGCAGGTTCCAAGGGCGATGCAGGACTGGTTATGACTAGAGCAAGGAAACAGGTTTTCATAAAACCAAGCAACATCACCTACCTGCACATTAGGATAAAACATTTCCTACAAAAGACAGCTCAGTCAAGGCAAGCTACAGTTTTAAAAGAGTTCCCACACCCCTCCCTCCTCCACACTGCCTCCTTTGTCCAGTTTTTGGGCACACAAGCCCTGTTTCAGGTCCAAAGTAAATGCCACAGATTTCAAAGCTATAGCTTTATGGACATGAATAAACATTTTACAGTGATATACACAATTCCAACATATAAGCCTGTGGTCAAAATAGGCTGATATCTGACAGAAGACTATGCTGGCACTTTTCAAGCAGCAATAGAGAATGGCATAGGAGAACACTGGGACATCATCAATTCCATACACTGCTATTTCTGGGTTCCCGTGTTGATCACTGACTGTAACCCAAAAGGAAATCAAGAGGAAAAAAAATCTCCACGGGAAGGATACTTCTTTCAACAACTACCAAATCACTATTATGAAATGCTGTAGAGAGCAACATAAAATTAGAGTATCTTTGTGCCTCATCCAAAGACCGTATGATACATGGTATTGGCCTGCCTCAGGATGTTCTTTTCAAATACAACTACAGCCTTCTGCATTGTATCTACAGTCACACCGATTCACATACAGCTCAGTAAAAGGAAGCAACTGCACCGCATCCATACTAGCATCTATTATGATAATCACAAGGACAATTTAGTATTTATAGGCTTGGACACATTTATCTCTGTTACCCAAAACCTCATCTGAGGAGAGCCTCCTTCAGCTGCTCTTGTTTTGCTATACTCCAAATGCTTGGGCTGAAGCCTTTTAGATTGTATGTCTTAGTCTGATATTTAGCAAGTTTTTACTTTACAAAAGATATTAGCAATACAGGTTTCGGTGCTTCTACAAGTGGAACAAGAGGAAAATACATTGGCTTTAACATTTAAAAGAGAAAAGCAGAAGAAAGTTCTGCTTTGGAAAGGCAGAGTTATCTCCTATTTTGAAGCAGAGGCCAAACAACTGACAAAAAGGTGATGGATTTTGTTTCATTGTGTGATTTGGCCTTTCCCACAAAGGTCTCCTCATATTTTGCCAAACAGTAAGACAGAAAAAAAAAAAGAAAAATCACCATTTGTGTACAGTCATAAGTCTGTTAGAGCATAATATGTAAAGTTAGAGTTAGCTGAAATATGTCCATTCATTCATACCTTTAACTCAATAGCCTATCTAGATAAAGCAAAGCTGAACAGTAGAGCAGCCCTGAAGGTGAGGGCAGTTTTCTCTTTATCCAGTCACTCAAGGACTCCAGCCTTCCCTTGGGCCTGGGGAAACGGACATCCAAATTCTTGTATGCCTTAGGAAACTGACTATTTGTCTTCTACCTCAGGCAGGAAAGCACTAGCCACAGGTTATACAGCCATTTATAGTTTCAAGAAGTGTTTTATAGCACCTTCAACAGTGCCTGCAGAAAAAATGGCATCCCAGATGCATTCTGTATTAGCAGTTCCCAGTCTCCCTCCCCCTCCCCCAAGATAATATGTAAACAAATAACTTCCAAACACACACAAGGAAATCTGTGTCAAAAGGTTTCCTGTCAGTGCTAATTATAGCATTCACTTTAAACATAAAAAAAGCAGCAGTACACACAGCCAGTGCTGTTATTTGTCCTCCGTGTTACTCAACTCAAACACAAAGGAGAAATAAAGATTAATGTCATTTAATGTGTTATGCTACAATAGGATAAGCCCTTTGATAGCTTGACTTCGGTATCTTTAAATACTGCTAATTCATACCTGGTGATTGTTGAATATGAGCTACATTTTATTTTGCTTCTTTCATTGTAAGTATTAAAGTCTTATATAAAACTACCTGAAATGGGGGGAGGGGGGGATAGAGGGAACAGAATAGAAGGGAAGACTGAAAGTGTGGGTGTGACAGGGAGACTTGAAACTTTTGTAGGACCTGAATTTTGAAAGAAATATAAATTAAGACCAAGTGAATAAGGCAGCAGGTGTGGAAGAGAGAAATCACAGGGAGATGTCTGGATAATGAACAGTTTGTTTTGATGACCGAGATGAAATAACCCTTTAAGAAAATGGAGTAAGTCTGCAACAACCACATCTGTAATACTATGTAAAAGGAACTATAGAATTGGTTTCTTTTGTGATCAGAATCAGAAAAGAATTTGTTTCTTTTCACTTTATAAATAAACTTGGTAAGCAACTCCCTCTCGTTAAACACCAATGTGACAAAGTTGCTAAAACAGCTGACTCATTTAGTAATGGCTAACTACCTATATGGAAAAGCTAAATAAATAAAGTTTGCTAAGACTTCAGTTATACTCCTCTCATGGTGGTCTTTACTGCAATTAGTGTGCCAAATTTCAGAACTGTATCTCAAATCATTGTGCTTGGTAGGTATTTGTTCACCGGTTGTGCTCAGGGCACAGTTAAACACAATACCTGCTTCTCCAGTAATATTTGCCTTTGATATATGTCCATTTTGCTGGTCATTGGGTTTCTACAAAGGAAGCACAGTTTTGTAAATTAAAAATAGCACTAAAGTAGTGAAACATGCCCAGTATTTATTTACACATGTTAAGTAGCAGCACTGACCTTATCTACAGCTTCTACACGCCTAGTTCTCTTCATGATCTCCTCAAGCCTCTACAATGAAATGTAAAGGGGTAAAATAATGTTTGTCAGCATTAATTTTAAAAAATCTCCCCCAAACCACAACTGCTTGTCATTTATCAGTTGCATCTGTTTATTACAAAAAGATGAATTATTTATTCCTGTTGGCAATATTCCCTTCTCTTTTACATCAGGCTATGCAGATGAGGACTGCAGCTTTTATGAGGGTACATTTATATCATGGGTAACTTTCTACAGCTGAGGCAAAATGAATTACAGTTTCTCTGCATGTACTGAGTTACCTTCTTCCTTTCCAAGCGCTCTTGCTCTTCTCTTTGGAAATGCTTTTCACGTTCCAATCGAATCCGCTCTGCCTCTTCCCGCTGGCGAGCCTCCTCTTCTTTCTGAGTTGATGGTAGAAGAAAAAGCGGTAAGGAATAACTTACTATTTAAGGAAAGATTTACACTGATATCTGCTTAACTATGCATATCTACAACACCCTGAAAAGACACTTCTGCGGTTTACAAGTCACCAGCAATCTTTTCAGACTAAATTGCACATTTCTTGATTAATCTCCATGTTTTACATAGCATTAAGAGATGTGTAACTAAACAATGGACATCATATTTGGTTCTGTGCCTTTTCTGGGGCATGTGCATGAAAGCACACCAGATAACAAACGAGGAATACATTTCCTAACCTTCAGCATTAAAACAGAAGCCAGGAAAGTATTCAAGAGATTCATGTTTTGAGTGGCGGATGCTTTTGAGATTCAAACAAAAGCAGCAGAACGTTTTCTTTGGCCAGAGTGATCACTTAATGAGGCCAAGGACAAACAGCCACAGGTACATTTGCACAAGTTTTCCATTCCTGCTTTTTTGATTAAATTTAAAACTTGTCTGGAATATACTGTAGAGAGGCCTTGCTCCCTGACAGTGACAGTGTGGTATGATGAACTACTACAACAGTTCATTTGTTAAGGCTGTAACATCCAAAAAACCTTGGCCACGTGTTATCTCCGAGTGCTAAACTAGAGATGTGCCTCAGTTTAGCATTTCAAAAAAAAGCAGCATACATCTTCTGAAAAAGAAAACTGCAGTTTCTAAGCTATATTTGCTAACACAATCCTTTAAACATTTATTTTCAGAAGCATACATTTAATTATATACCAGAAGAAAAAACTAATGTCCATGAGGCAGATTGAAATGCTGAGTTTTGGGGGCGAGAAAGTGCATGCACAAAGTAAGGGCATGCGCAAGAAGAGAAGAATCCTATCCAAAATGCTTACCACAGCCTCTCCTGAAGCCGGTAAACCAACATTATGCCCATCAAAAATGACAGTACTTGAAAAATTGTGGTTTAATTTATTTACTCTTGTGTCTTTTGAGTAGCTGCTCTGATTTCAGGAGGACTGCACCAGGTAAAAGTTCTCCTTGGCTTGATTAAAGCAATCAAAACCTACCCCTTCCCACTAGCCTCACACAAAACCAATACTGGGCATAAGATTAGAACTCAGCAATGCTGTGTCTCCAACACTCTGAATAGTTAGTTATCTTGGCATCTAGACTTTCTAGAACTGTGGGGACAAAGAGTTCTCAGGTGTAACACCATTCATTAAAATCCCCCAATTCAACTCTTGATTTTTTTTCATCACAATTTATCAGGATTTGTTCTAAATAAATTCTACAGGAGAAAAAAACCAAACCAAAACTCAGCTCCCTACCACATATTTTTGTCAAGAAGAAATATCTTTACTCTTTGAACCACTCTATGGAATGAACCCTGCCACAACCCTATTCACTTTATATATAGCACTTAAATTTTAGGTATCCCTCTAATCTAGGTGCTGCATAAGAGGTGCTGCTTCATCCACTTCGCTACCAGCCAGAATGGCACAAAAGTTCCAGGATGGAAGTGTACTTGTTTCTGAATGCGCTCCATCTCTTCTTTCTCCTTCTGTTCTCTCTCTTCTGCCTGTCGGCGCAGCCGTTCCTCCTTTTCCTGCTCCTCCTCTGCATTCTTTCTTTTTTTTTCCGCTTCCTGTCTGCGAGCTTCCTCCTCTTCTCTGCGAGATCTTTCCTCAGCTATCCTCTGTGACAGCTCCTCCTTCTTTTGCCTGCAATCATGAAACAAGCATAAGAAAGGTAAGTAAAAAAAGGAGGGAAAAACCCCAACCACCACATTCCTGACCAAGACACCAGCACTGCAGAACAGCTGGATAAAGGTTACACTGCTCTCTCATTCATAACAGCATCAGAACACCTGAGCTGGCTCAGGCCAAGTTGTCTGTTCTGCTTCCAGCAGGGGCCAAAGGTGAAGCCCTATGGAACATAAAAACTTTGCAAGGCAATACCAATACTCCTTCAGCATATGCCTGGCTTCCACTACCTATGACTTGGGTACTTTCTGAATCAGAAACAGTATCGTTGACTTTAGTGCATCTTGCAAAACCCTTCTTTCTATAATTTCATTTGATCATATTTTGAAATAGTATACATTTTCAGCACCCACCTTATCTTGCAGCAATGACTCCTGAATTTAAAAAAAGTATCTAATTCTGCTGATTCTTGAACGTTACCTCCTAACCTCACTTAATGCCCCCTTATCCTTGTATTATGGGAGTGAATAACTTTTCCCCTTCACCTTTGATGTTACCCAAATTATTTAGGTCCACTAACTCGTAACAGTTCATTTATTTTGTTGACCATGACTCACCCGATACTTTCATACACTCAACTCCAAACAGGATCTCTTCCCTCAGAAATAATTAGCCCAGAGAGCACCACCACATGAGTTAACTTAGGATTCTTTCCTTATACGCATTCCTTTATGCTTAGCAGTACTGTAATTCAGCTTCCATTTTGTATCTCAGCAATACAAGATACGTCTGAAACTCTTCAACTGCTTTATCTCACTGAAGACGAGCATTATCTCACTGGCCACAACTCCTTTGAAGTTCATTTATGAAGGGACTGAACAGAGACTGAAAGCTCCTTTCACTGTGAAAGCTGATTATTCTTTACCTTTTGTTTTTGATCTTTCAGTCTTAGTATTTATTCACCATATTACTCTTATGCCACAGCAGCTTATTTTCTTTAGAGACCTTTTTGAGAGGGACCATGTTGTGAGCCATTTGGAAAGCCAGGCTATTTTAACTGCCTCTGCCTTGTTCCCATGTTCAGCAATGTTGTTAAAGAACTCCAACAAATTCCAGAGGCATGGCATCCCTCTAAAAAGGCACTAAACTTGTGTTATAGCCACAGTTATAAGTAGTCAGATGGGCTACTCATTTTCTAGTAGAAAATGAGGCGCAACATCAATTACCCTCCAAAACTGTTGGGGGTCTTGATTTTAAATGAGAAAACAAAGAGCTTTAAGTCACAGGTGTTGGACACCTAAACACCACCCATTGTAGGGATCTTACAATTCAAAGTAAGAGACACAGGGACAATCACAAAGTTGAAAACAGCTGTGCAGAGTTCCCTAGCTGGAATAAACAAGTATAGCTTTGTTAATCTCTGAGGAAACAATGAATCACTACAGCAAGAATCTGCTCTCTCTTCCTGTCCTCTTTTAAAGCACTATTTGGGATAAGTTTTAACCTTACAGATCTGCTTAGGTATGTTTTGCACCTACAAAAAAACCCAACAGGAAAATTCATTTTCAGGGAGGAACTCATGACTCCTGCACTTCAGTACTGTGCTTCACGTATCACAATATAACAACAGAATATACACAAGAAGCTGCTAGAAACACGTCTTCTCCACTGCAGAGGTCTAGAATCACCTTTCAAGCTCTTCTCTCTCCCTCCTTTCCTGCTCCTCCCGTTCCCGCTGCTCACGGGCAAGGCGCCTCTTCTCAGTCAGCAGCCTTGTTGCTTCTTCAGGGTCAGTTGTACCTGCAGAGGTCTTTGTGGGAGCTGGGGGTGGAGAAAGAGCTGGCGGAGCAGGAGGTAGGGATGGGCTGGCTGCTGAAACGGATGGGAAGGAAAACTAGTTTGTACAGACACAGTAGCCAAGATGACACTCTTGAAAGGAACAGAAAATAGTTCCAAATACTCTGTAAAATATTTTCAAACTTACATGGTTTTATAAATGATTCAGAGGAGGAAGAAATTTCTAGATGCTAGGGATTCATATTCCTTAAGGGAAGTTTGTTTTTACAGGATATGAGAAAGCAGCTGCAGTTGAAAGGTTAAACCATCTCTTCTGTCAGAAGAATAAACGCTGATGGGTGCTCAACAGGAGTTATGCTGACTCAGCAAGTCCCTACCATCACATTTCTTAAGTTTGCCCAATTCTATTGAGAGAGCAGAAATGAAACGTGGTATTGTATTTTCTTCTGTCTGATAGTCTACATCTGAAGAGCAGGGCCACATTTTTTGGTGATAGGCCAATCACTTTTGGTGACTTGGTGATATCAAACATCAACTGTCTGAAGTGATCTGCAATAAGGGTAGGACACAAACCATCATCAATTTTGCAGTTACGCCAACCTGAGGCAACTTGTGGGACCAGAACACAGCTTCTTAACAAGCTTTACCACTATTGGTGAACTATGGCTTGTGTTCAAACCTTAATAGTGCCTTCATATAAATTCTTTACCCAGGACCAGCTTTGGCCACCTGGTAGAGAAGGTGTTACAGGCTTTTCTCAAGTAAAACACTAGTTCATATTTCTGTAAGCTTGCCTGGCATTCTCTGGCACAGATACAGAGCACCTCAACTGCACTTCTTCTCTAGAGGCCAGGGACAAACGAGAACTGAAGGAAGAATTCCCAGGGTAATTGCATCTGGTAAGGGAGACAAATCTGGATAGGGAAGACTTTGAAATGTCAATGGAATCAGATTCTGACCCTGGGAAGATCCATGTAAAATAAGTCATCAGGAACAGCCAGGAGATGATTTTAAATCTACATTTCTAACCACCCTTTGGGATGTTACAGCCTTTTCCTCACCTCACTAACAACTTCCAAGAGGGGTTTCCTCCCCGATTACCCCCTCCTACATCTTGTCATATATACAGACACAAATTCAGCTGCTTTCTCTGTGCTGCATGCTCACATCTGCTGACCTCTCTGCTCTCTTCTTCTATCAAGTAAAAACTGTGCAGGTCTTTCTATAACTGCTTCAGGGCTTTCACCCTGAATTCAAATGATACATGTACACCAGTAATTTGAAGAGTGCCAGGGCCTGTTCTCTAGCCCTGAGGTGAGCTGGCACAGTTTAGCCTCAGCCAGAGCACTATTCTCTCACATTACCAAAACAGGTATTCAGCCCACTCCTAGGGAACAGTCCAGACCTGGGCTAACCTCCAAGATGTAGCTGGGAACTCAGAAAATTCTGGGATGGTCAAATATAAAAAGGCAAGTAATTTGATCACTCTAAAGCTTAGGAGCCCTTTAGAGCTATGCTCTTAGTAGCCTTGGGGACAGAAGGTAAGAAAATGTGGGGCTGCAATTACAACCTGAATCAGAAACATACCAGAAAACCTTTGTAATAGTCAAACAGTATAAATGACAGAGTTCCTGCACCTCAGCCCTTTTTAATTTACTAACATGGACCAAGGCAGGGCTGTCACTCCTGAAGGGAGCACAGCTTTGTGCTGCTCAGGGCTCACTTCTTGCCTCAGGTGCTGAAGCTGGCAGCGTAACAAGTAGCCTGTTTCATGCACACCTGCCCTGCTGTCAGAAGAGATGACAACAGCTTGCACAAGCACACCCAAAATACCTTTAAAACTTCATTGGTATGAGTAAAGTCATGTGAGATTTGCCTGCAAAGGCCTGAATAGCTCCATCAGTGATCATTACCTGCTGACCTCCTGGCTGCTGTGACTACACAGCTAGCAGGTAGCTAAGCCAGACAGGTTAAAGGCCAGTTCAGTTAGCTGGCAGTGTAAATCAGCTATGTTCACCTGCAACACATTCCTAGGAGACATCAGCAATGTCCCTCTAGCTCCAAATGCAGCACTTGCCCCTCTCTAGATTCTTGCATTCAGCCAATGGCTAAGTTTTGGCAGTTTGGGCCTCCACCTGCAGTACAAAGCCTGCCCTCTAACCTCACGTGTAAAATGCCTAGCCTATGGTCTCAGTCTTTGGTCCCAGCCATCACTTCCTCTGGCTTTGGCAAACGACATCCAATTCCCAGTGCTGCTCACCACTTTGACTATAGTATCCTCCTCTATTGCCCCTCTCCACTACTTGTTTCTTTGCTGTGAATACAAACTACTTCACTTTTGAATATCTTTATCACACATAACCTGTTTCCATACTAAGTAACCTCGTCACAAACTCAAATATTGACTGACTCTGCAAAGAAGTTGAGCCTCTCTTCGCCCTGAGCTAAGCTGTCAAACAAGCATGACGATGTTTCTCTGGTCTGCACCTTGTACTGGGGAACTACAGCTTGTAAACATTTGCAAAGTTATCTCAGTGGTATCCCTGAAATCCTTTTAAAAGGAAGCTTTCCCCTTAACAGGAAGGGGGCAAAAGGTTATCAGAAGAGCAGTGAAAGCCCATGCTAACATGGCAATTATATCTTCTTTACATGCCAATGGACAACAGATGCATCAATTTATTATTGTAAATCTCTAGCTTTTTGTGGGGTTGCACCTTGTGTGGTAGCATCTGGGTATCAAACTGGAACTACTGTAACAGAACTTATTAACAAAAGAAATCAATTCACATTAGGTCTTCTCGCAGAACAACCACCCCCAACTACACATCCTGCAGTTAAATGCAGGATTATTAATACTTAAAGGTGTCTTTTGAAGGACAATCACAGGGGAATCTATGAATTTTAAATTCAGAATCCTATGTAGCCCACCCTGGGAATCCCAGTGGTCACAATGGCCATCCTATCCCATCCGTGAGACAGACAGCTCATGCCATATTTACAATGGACTAACATGTCTGCTAGAACAAACCTACATTTTGTCATTTTCAGTTTTACTTTTTGCCCTTTCTACACTTTATGATCATTATTTTATTTTGTGTGTACATCCTTTTCTGCTTTGCTGCTTTCCAGGGTTGGTGTGGTTTAGTGTGGGTTTTTGTTTGTTGGGTAATTTTGGGTTTTTTTTTTAATAACTCATTTTCCCCTGAAAAATTCTGCCTATTCGTCTTTACTCTTCTCCTTGGTTCTCCTCTGCATTCTATTTTATCCTGCTAATCTCTCCTATGATGTGTTACTTTTGCAATATAGGTAAGCTGGTAGTGTTATCAGCACAACTGTACTGAGTGTCTAGCAGAGCTGGACATTCTCACTGCTCACACTACCTTATGTGATGGCCTCCTGTACCATTAGTCTTCAGATCATTATTATTCTACTTCAACAGTTTGAAAAAGAAGCTGTGTCATGATGTGAGCAACAAAAATCACAGTCCAAAAGGGCAGAGAAGAGGGCTGTGAAGCTACACTGTGTGAGGCAGGTCTGCATGTTGTTTTGACTGTTACAAGCAGGAGGGCTTCAATCTGTTTACATTTTCCTCAATGAATACACATCTGCATGAACGTTCTGAAGAATTTAGATTAACACTTGATAGAAAACTACTGAAAGCTATGTTGTTTCAGAGAAAGGGAGGCAATAACATAAGAGACTCTCAGACATTCCTTGACCTGAAGGAGGATCTCTCCTTACCTTGAGTGAGGTCTGCCTGGACAGTGAGCTCTTCCTGACTCACAGATTCTCCAGGACCTGCTGAAGTTCCTTTACTCTCTTCTGTCCTCTCCTCACTGGTCTTTTCAGCCTCCTTTTCTGGTCTTTTCTTCTTACTCTCTGGTTTGACCTCTTTTTTGATTGGCCGGATATTGCCAGGAGAAGGAGGACGTGCCTGAGCAGAGGAAACTTTAGAGGAACCAGGTGGGGAAGTTATCTGTTTGGGTGTGCCAGGCAAAAAAGGCAAAGACTTTGACGCATGCCTGTGTAACCAAAGAGAGTGACAATCACTATCAGACATGCTCTGCTGGACACTACCTACATATCACCTCTACAACTTAAATAGTTAAAAATAAAACAACTTTCTATTTCTCTGCTATCAAGCAGGACTGCTGGAGCAGTCGATTAGCTTTCATGCAAAATGCTTCTCTTTGCAACTCTCCAGATGTGTGAGCACTGAGCCCAGCCAAGAGGGAAGAAACCAGGTCACTTCCTCCTTCTTCCCCTTCCTCAAAGTAGTAGTAATATTTTTCTAAAAGCAGGACTGTCTTTCCTTTGTTGCAGAGAGAAAACATCTACATCACCAAATAAGTTTGCACTGTTTCACATTTAATTAATAGAACAATGAGAGCTGCCTATAGCTCAACCCTCCAGCTAAGCGTGTACTTGGCTTACCAAACTGGAGAGGGAGCTGGTGATCTAGCTTTGGGGTTGGAAGAAAAATGACCTCCTTTAAAGCTGGCTGAGAAGCTGGATGACAAATGGTCTCTCTCCTTTTCTTTTTTGTCAGTCTATAGTTCAGCAAACAAAAAGACAAAGTCAAGCCAGAGTTCACATGGCTAAAGAAAGCAAAGCAAGCTCAGTTAAGGATGAGGGGCTGGGGGGCTGAGAAAAACCAGTGCTGAGTCAGTAGTTTCTACAGCCTGTTTAACAAGTTCATCAATATAGCTCCTGTACTGCCACCATCTTTGTCAGTAAATATGCGTTTGACAACAAGAATCCTTCTTAATCATGCTCTCTACTGTCTGAAGACGTAATGAGCTAATTTGTAGAGGCTTATTTTTACACAGGCAAAAAATTACCTTTTAAAGTTTGATCTTAGCTGATAGCCACACAGTACCTTCCACTACTCCCCATAAACCCTGGATTTCATTTGAAGAGCAGAGCAACACACTTCCCCCCCGCCCCCGGCTCACACTTAGTCATGGTCCCTATATAGCACAAGCTTTTTGCTTTCATACTTATATGTGAACACCACAGGTGCCCTCAAAGCCCTCAAATGTGGTACAAGAGCTATCCTATTCTTTTCTTCTTGGATGATTCCACAGCACATACTTTTTTGCCATTGATTCTTATACATGGTAGCAATTTCCTCTTTTTCCTTCTTGATTTCTCATCTCAGGATGTTATTTTAAAAAATATTTCTGTTATAGCTCTGGTCTGTATTAACAGAGCTATTGGTTTAAAGGAATATATCAGAATTTAGGCATCTATATACTTCCTCCATTTAACTATAGATGAAAAACTTCAGGTTTTTGGAATGATGAGCTCAGGCTCTGGGAGTCTGAAGAACGGCAATACTGGAGAGTACACTGAGCTGCCACTCAGCCAACATGATGCAGAGGGGCTGCTACTCCCCACCTTGGCTGGGGCTTAAGCACAGCCCCTGCAGCATGTGTACCATGCTGCTTTAGAACCTTGCTAGCTGAGCGCTCTGCAATGCTTGTCTCCTGAACTGAAAACCAGGTTAACAACTGGAAAAAGAAACTTCAGGAGCACATAAACCCTTGGTTTATCTTTGTAAATCCAAGAGGGGTTTTTTTGGTCATTATTGTTAAAATTACATAACTTAATATTAGCAATAGATGGTCTCGATCCTGAAGTCATTACTCCAAAGTAATTAGCCAGCTCTTTGGCAGTATAATTTACGAGGTATCCACTGACTAATATGATAATCACCTGAGTTATTAAAGCATACACAGCCAGAATAAATGCATTACAATGAAGAAGAATTTTGGCTCGCTAGCAGTACTCTCTATACTGGATCTACTTCATTAGTCTTGAAAACAAAGCATCAGAAAATTTTTCTTAATGTCAGTAAAGTAAAAACTGAATTCCTACAAAAGTTTACAGAAGAATGAAAGATTCTCCACACCACACAGGCTACTGAAAACAACTCTTAACTCAGTCATTTTGTATTAACAACATTTTTACATTGTCTCCTCCACCAAAATGCATCAACCTTTCTTCTTTTTAATTAAAAAAAACCCAACCAAACAAAACAAAACAAAACCCCAAACAAACAACAAAACCAAACCAAACCCCCACCCCAAACCAAAACCCAAAATACTCACAGTGAGAAAGACCCAAGAGGTACTAAACTGATAGCCCTGGGGATCGCAATACACTATGCACATACTATGAGAGTTCTCTACAGATACATCCCAATGCTGTGCCTTAACTTAAATTTCAATATACTACCATCTGCCTGAACGATTAAGTACTGGCTATGATTCACGCAACTTTCATTAACACTGCTTCCAACAAGGATGTCAATAGCAGCACTGCCTCTTGATATTTTGCCCATCAGGCCAAATGAAAATGCAAGCATCCCTTACACAATAATTTGCAGAGATTACTTCACTCTTCTCACACTAAACAAACTCAGGCTGTAGAGTACAAGGAAAAAAGCAACTCCTCAGGTTCAGCAAATGATATCTGAACTGGAGCTGACTGCATCCTGTTGGCTTGGAGCACAGTCAACATGAATTCGATATGCCTGTATCACACTGTTCTGATTTTCCCTGAAAGCTCAGATCAGTCACAGTACTGCTACCAAATCATTCAGAATGATCAGGTGATCTGTGGGAAGCCTCGCTTACAAACCATGCTCCTAAACCCACCTCTTCCTTCTCAATGAGGAAAAGTTTACTAGGCCGGTCTCCTAAGAAAGTAAAGCTGAAGTGACAGTGCTCTACGTGCTTATGTATATAGATATGTGTGAGTGCATGCTCTCCCCCTCTCTTTATCCCACAGGCTCAGCTGAATTTGCTAGAGGCCTCAGAAGATACAAAGTTCTACAGGCTTTGTGAAAACAGGTTGCTGGGAAAAAAAAGATTCCCCACCGAGGGAAAAGCTGCAACACCAGCTTGGGCCTTAAAAGGCAGCAAAGAATCCACTTGAGAAAAGGGCACATGCTCTTACTGCCTCTGTGCCTCATGAGAAGCTAAGGCAGCCACTCTGCAAACATGGGTGTTTTTCCACGTGTATTCTTTGGTGCATAATCAGGCTACGTCACCACATAATGTAGTATATTTCAGTTAAAATCCAGCCAACTATGAAACAAATTGGAGGGAGTGGGAAGAGCGCAGAGGGGAGGATCAGACTTAAGTCAAGTATCCGTGCAACCATTCCTGTTCTAACAAGCAATGCAATCAGCTGGTCATGGCACACCATGACATTAGCTTACGTACAACTGGCATGCTTACCCCTGCAAGATGTGGTGTCCTCCTACGTCCAACAGCATCAGTAGAGGCATAAAGTTTTGCTCGGTCTCCTGGGTTCCTACAGTTCATGGTCTTGTAGGACAGAGGACTGATGGGGCTGCAAGATGCTGAACGGGGACAAATGGGGATAACTACGGTGTTGGTTGGTTTTGTTATTTATTAATTTCAATTATAGAGCAGCATTGGAGAATTGACAGAGGAAAGCCAGCAGGAACAGAAACAACAGAGAAAGACAGAAAAGAAAGAAGGTATTAATACATAGAAGAATGACTAATTCTTAAGTCAGAACCATCATTTGATACGCCAGCTTGGTCACACAGAGTAATGATACAATTTCAATAGGCATTCATGTACTTTTTCATTTGTAAACTAATAATTTCTTTTAAATAAATTAAGAAGTATGCCACATAACTGTGTAGCAGAGAGTAACAATGTTTTTCTGTTAAGTTTTTATACAACTGGTGGTTCTGAAAAAGCAGTGGACACAATGACTGGTCTGACTGACTAGCTCAGTATATGCGTTGACAGGAGTTGCAATTACATTTGGAATAGAAAACAATCAAACTAAAATCAGAATGCCTATTAATTGGTCTTGGAAGTGGAGGAAAATAAAAGGAAACATACACACAAAGATCAACAACACAAAACAGTTTCCTCTAGAAATTAATGAAATTGCTGTCTACAATTTTTAGCAAGTGATGTGTTCTTAAAAATCCCTCTTTTAGGAATATTTGATGCCTAGCCACGTAAGAACTTTTAAGATTTCTTGATAATGCTAGAATAACAGCTGACTCAAATACATTCTCAACAGCAAACTATTTTACACATTACAAAAAGCAGCCTAAAAACAACAAATCAACTTGGAAATTAATATTTGAATGAGGAACCAGGATGGCAGTTTTCCTTGGTTTGCACAAGGACAAAGACTATTACCAGATCCCCTGCCAATGGCAGGTTATCAGGTATACGGTGTTCTGATTACATATTCAAAGAGAATTGTAACACTGCAAAACATATAATGGGGAACTTCTTGCAGCAAAGTGTTCTTGGACTTTCTCCTGATTTAATTGAAGGAGAAGACTGGGAAAAGCTATGTTATTACCACAGAGTTTTATTTGTCTGCTCCTGTGTGTCTTTCCTGGTCATTTAATATAGTCTTAGCATAATTATTATTCAGTATGTTACTTGTAGGAAAAGTAGAGCTTCTATATGGTATCTTATTTTTTTTTTTAAAAAAAGGAAACAATAATTACATCCTCAGTTTCCTTGGTAAAAATCCCCAACATTTCTTGCCTGTAGATCCCTCTCTGAGCACGCTTGAAAGAATGAAGTTCTACATACAGTTAATTCTTCCAGTCTTACAACAGTCCAGCTGCTGTTACAAGAAGAGCTCATAGACTTAACAGTACTAACACTGCAAATTCTCTCTCCTGCACTGAGAGATTAACGTTATGAATAAAGAGAGTCTCATGTAAGCATCACAGCAAGGGTACTCATGCTTGCCTTATCATTTACAGAGATTTGTGTTTAATGAGGTATTGTAAGATGACTGACTGAAATAAATAAAAATCGAGAAACAAGAAAACAGGGTTTTTGTTTGTGGGGTTTGTTTTGGTGGAGTGTATCTAAACCAGATAGGAGGCAGTGGCACAACATATGTTTTAAACAGCTTATAATTTATGTCGTTCCCACCCTCTGTGAATCAATTCTCTTGCTGCACGTTGATTATCTGAAGTTACCACCAAAGATGACATCGTAAGTATTAAAAGACAAGCAGTTCATTTTAATTTGCGATGTTGCCAAACAATGCTTTAGGAAGCACTTCCAGTGAATCCTGTACCAAGAGGATTACATCTATTCAGAGCAGCTTTTGGAGAGTTATTTAAAAACACATTTTGGTTTTGGAGGGTTATTTACAAAAAGATCCAGACGTACTCTTATGCTGGATGTTCCTAATAGCTCACTTAAAATTTAAGGACATGAATCCATATTTAATTTGATTTTGATTTTTTGCATTGTAATTTATCTTCACAGCCAAAGGGCAGGGTAATTTTCTAGGGAATAATGACAGGCTGGGATGAGGCGAGTGCTCAGAGCACAGCTGTGAGCCATTATCACCACCTGATCATTAATCTCCAGGAAGTGTCCTGCATGAAGGGACTGCAGTTATTGCTCCTAGAGAATAATACCTGGAAAACAATGAGCAGATAGATTATTCTTCTGGGTGGTACAGTTCCAGTTAGCATAGGGGAGGCATTTCAGGGGCATTACCTCAGACTGATGACTGACAAATCAGTCATTCCTGCTATTTGCAATCTTTCTCAATATTCCACTCAATTTAGAGCTTATTGCGCAGCATAAACAGTAGCAGTCACAAAAAAATCTTCATGCTTGCTCCAGTAAAATAACCACTTACAAAATTAAGTCACCGCTTTCTCAACTGTTCCCTAATGAACAGCCGAATTTCCAATATCCTGCTTGGTAGATGACATTAAGTATTCATTTTACAAGCTGCTGTTTGTGAAAAGGAATTCTGAACTTGTTAATTCCACTGTTTGCAGAATATCATCCACATTTTTGCTCCTACAGCACTACCCTTGTGGAAATGTACTGCAGCCTAATTAGTTATAAGAGTTCTTAAGTGAAAGCTTCTTTAGAAGTAATCTTAGCAGATCTCTATTCCTTCTTACCTTCTACATCCTTTAATTAGAATAAAAAACCTGTCCATATCAGACAGGAAAGACCTGCCTACACTTAAACATTCAGCATGTGCAGCAACATACTATTGTAATGGTAAAGTCCCCAGTGCATGATCATAAGACATCCTATGATAAAAGAAGAGGCAGCTGCCACCTGCCTAAAACACATGATAAGCAAGTGCAGCCTGGTTGTCTTTGGAATACAGTTTTGCCTGGGCTTTAAGTTACCACCTAGAAATGTTTTCATATTTCTGCATGTTAATTTTCCCCTCAGTAGTACATCAGAGAGCTGTTCCGGGGTTGGCAGAGAACTTCACAATTATTGCAACCTCACTAAACCTGCACGTTTAACTTCATGTGCTCTTAAATGCACTGCAGCCAGGGCCTATCTTTCTGCAATTCTAACATGTTCCATGTGGGAAGTTCCTTGGTACAGAGTGAAACTGTTTTTGCAGCAAGCACCTCACAGCCTAAGCAGTGGGTGTGCTGAATGAGCTCTTTACAGCATTGTGGGCATTTCCTTAAACAGCCACAGACAGCCTGACATTGTTGCCCTGTGTGTGTTGTATTCATTTATTGCATTGACGACGAGGCAAAAGAAATTAAGAAAGAGGTGGTGGGAGATAGAGAAAGAGGCACAGTGAACAAGCGTACAAACAAGTTTTCATGCTGCCACGCAATGTAATCATGGACATTCAAGCTCATTCTGGGATGCTACTGTACACTTATAATTAGATCAGTAACTTTACACCATCCCACAAGGAATCTGGAAAAAATAAGTGAGACGTGAAGCCTCTGTTCTTATAGGTTTACCTGCATCTCCAGACAATGCAGCTGTGCTTTTACTTCGGGCCAGGAATGAGTGAGTGGGCGTCAGAAGCCTGCTAACGATGCTGCTCTCCCATGGACTGAGCTGTAGACGGCGAGCTGAACGTGCACCATACAAGCAAGATGTTAGATCAAACACTTCACAAATAACTACATGTTGCAGAAGTATTAATGTTATCTCCTTACTACGACATACCATGGAAATCTTGACACTGTCCTTTCAGAGGTCAAAAGCTTACAATCATTCAGCATTTTGCATTTTATTCTTACTCCATTTTAGTAGAGGAATTCCTACAGGAACGCATATATCTGAACATTCAATTTGTGTTACTGCCTGTGGCATTATGGCAAATTGTTATCAAATTAATAGTGATATTTTGCACATATGCCACATTCCCTATTAGGAATGATAGGATAACTTCTGTACTAGGAGAGCAGTTGCCTCTCCTAAATGTAGACATTGACAGAGATGTTTGTGTCCCAAGCTCTTTCTACACATAAGGCATATAGACTTCTAGTTACAAAAAAGACCAATTACTGAAACACTTTCTAGGGTCTGCCAGCATAGCTAAAAAAAAAACAAAGGTTGCTTACTACTATACAGAGAATTGTGTCAAAGAAAGGTTTTGTCAAAGCATCGCAAAAGGTTACTATGTGCCTCAACTGCAGATACCAAGCTCAGCAGCTACAGTTATCTCAGTAATACATGAAGTCACAGAACACAGTAAGTACATCTGATCGTTAATTCTCTGTCAAAATAATCCTGCTAATGATAATTTTCAATTTAAAACAGTAACAAGAGCCAACTTTTTGCACTGTTAGTCTGTTTTGAAAACACACTACACATTGACCTGGCTGCAATCACCCCCTTGCCTTGCTTTTCCCAATACTGCCTAATGCAAACTTTGCTTGTCAATATATTCCTTTTGCCTTGTAGGATTTCTTTACTTTTTTTAAAATACTATTTAAACATTGATCATGGTGAAGTAGTAAGCAAAAGAGTCCTTTAAGTTATTTTTTATATTGAACCGGATGTTTCTTTGATACTCTGATGCAACAAATTGTATTATAATGAGCATCACAAAACAAAACATTCAACTAGTTCCCATAATAGTTCATTATAATAAGCTTAGACCATAGCAATAATCTCGATGTTGCAAATGAAATCAGGTCGTCTTACATCTCAGCATTCATTGGCCTTAGTTTGGTGTTTATGGCAACAAAACTGCAGCTTGAATTTATGAGGCTCAGTCTCTAAAACATTCATTGAAGTGACTGGCTGTAATAAACTTGAGATTAATTTGCATTTTTAAAGGTAGAGATCCATCACTTTTAATAGCCATAAACTCTGAATCTGTCTTTAACCTACTCCATGCTGAGCCCCATGAAAAGAGGGGCCAATCTCAATCTCATCCTATGAAAATATAATTGCCTAATCTGCCCTCAGTGCTGATTTTCACTTCTCAAATTGCTCCCCTAAATTCTGCTAACTGAATAAGGGGCATTACTATAGAAATACAGGACTCTCAAACACAGCAGGCTCTCTGGATAAGTGTCCTTACACTGTACTACTGCCAGAGCTCTTTGTGATTAATGGTTCCATTTTGTGCTGGTACAGATTATACAGAGACACAAAATACCCTACAGAGACCTCCATTACAGCACGCACGTTATCATTAAGCTTGTAATTTAACAATGAAGAAAAATCACACAACTACCATTAAACTCGATGCAATAATGGTAAAATCTTTGCTTCCTTTCTTCTCCAGGCACCATGCTCACTATGATCACTGTTTAAAGCTACTACTGCAAGACACCAGATTCTTTTTTGTGGTCTCAGGCTTTACTAGGTGAGGCTCACAGGCATGAGTCGGGATGAGTCCAGAGAAACTCTTCTACCGTAGTTTAACACAAAGATCATGCAACTTCAGAAAGCAATCCCTGAAATTTTAGGCCAATAAATCAGTACTACGTATACTATAATTTTCTCGGAGTTCGTCTGTACAGCTGCACACAGCCGATAAGTAAATGTCACAATGTAACATGGCCCTGTGGGCCAGCCACAGACCTTACACGTTAGGTCCCAGAGATGAAGTAGTCTGAAGAAGACACAGCTAAGAGACTGATGATTTACAACACTAAATTGCCATGTCTCACCTATCCCATGTTATTTGCCCTAAAAGTGAGTATGGTTTAATTCTCTTTTCTCTTTGCCCCTAACACAGGGGAGCTTATATCCACTTCACCTACTGGAAGCAATCGTGTGCCCACAGCATCCAACTAACAGCGCTCAGGCAGTGTTTGGGAGCGAGCTAGCTGATATGCACCAACAGTGAGCTAAGAGAGACCAACAAAAGCTCTTCTCTATATAAGCAAGAGGCGTCATTCAGAGGTGTCCAAATAGTTTTAGCCAGGATCTTGGAGTGAAGTCTCCCTAAATCTCTCAAATGGGTTTAGCTCAGAGTTCATTTAAATACACCTTGGCTTTGTGGATCAAGGTCATCACATACTGAATTTTCTGAGTGCACAGCTCCCCGAAAGCATCATATTTGACACCTTCAATACATATTCTAGCAGTCATTAGCATCACCATTAACCTAGAACAGCCAAATAAACTTTTGCCCACTGAGTTCCAAGTACAAGAGTATTAACACGTAAACGCATTGGACAACTTAACTTTGGTGTCCAATTCACACTGAAGCAAACTGAATACAAAACAAAGAGCATCACAAAATAGTAAGACTGACTTTAAAACAATGAGGTCATTTTTTCTTTTCCTTGCTCTTTTTGTTTTTAACACTTTAGGGTGATGTTTTCAAGATTTAGTCCTTCAAACCATCTGACAGACAAGGGGAAACTATTTTTTTGTTCCCATGCTGTGTTAGGCTATCACTCTTAGGGCTGTTTGCTCCTTGTTTCCACTCAGGAAGCACATTCATGATGGGGTTGCAGGTGCAAGTACCCCTACACCCAGCTACAAGCAAGTTAGTTTAAACAGATTAAAGAAGATCTTTATAGCCTAACTTGTAACTGAAAAACATACAAAGTCCCAGGTAGCTCGCAACAGTGAATTGATTACAGTCGTCTGTATTTGTCTTCAGGATATACAAACTGAACACTGGAAAGTTGTCTTAGCAGCAGCAGAATAAATTGCAAGTAAGCAAACAGCAGCATCTGATTAGTTCTAGGAACAGATGGGAGGCAGGGATTTAACAGGTCTCCTGATGAGCACCATGAAGGAGACTCTCACTGATAACAGTGCTGTTTGCTCATACAGAGCCACAAACTTGCTGAGGAGTAGATGGGAAAAACTACTCTATGCTTAGATTCTCTTTCAATAGGAAACAACACTGGAGCCCCTGAATTTCTTGTATAAAGGTGGCAGACAAAGGTGATGCAGTGATTGAGACCATCACCTGCTTGAAAGAAAAAGCACTGCAGAGAGGAGGAGGAACACAACTATGGTGCAAGTTTTACGCACTTTCTTAGTTTTGAAAAGCAACTCATACCTCATCTAAAGTATTAGCCGCTTGCTAAGCTTTCCCTGAAGAGCACAATTACCAAAATTTATTGGTCAACAGCAGCTTTTTCCACTTGTATATGTGTGTCCATGTTTTGTTAACAGTTTCAACTACTCAGTCCTGTACCACTAACATAAAAGCATAATGAGAAGCCTTTTCTAGCTGCCCGATTCTAAAATTGTATATAGAGCCATATAGCAATACTATACTTGAAAAGGAATTAATCAGTCTTTTAGACAATTAGTTAATGAAATTTTTTGTCTTTTGCTGGGCCAAAAAAAAAAATCTTGTCCTTCAAATGGTAAAAAGGTGCTGTTTAACAGAAGACATGTTCTTGATGACAGCTGTAAGCCACTTAGGGTAAGCTTATCATCCTCATCTCCAGCTTGCTGTTTTGCAGGTAGGAGTATGCATTACAGACAAAGTATGATTGGGTGCCCTCTGGAAGGTGAAAAGGGGAGCAGACAGTTAGAGCCCTCCTTTAAGCATGTGCCTTAAGATGCTGAGGCTACTACAGAGGTGAGTGGCACCTCTCCAGATACATGCTCAACTAGATTTAGGTATATATGACTTTGCACAAGAAAGAAGGCATTTACAGCATTTGGATTTGCTTTCTGTCTTGGAATCTGCAAAAGACATAACAGAATTCTGAAGAGTTCTGTGCTGTTTCAATGAAAATGCCAAGCAAAGAATGCCTCAACATTTAAAGTTTTTGACATATGGCCATCACTTCCATATTCCTTCCCTTTTCCCACCACTAGACTGGCTACTATTCAGTCTAACTTCTCCTGAATTTGAAATAGCTGGCAGAAACTATCACATGATGAGTTACAGTCCATAAAAGACTATCCTTCATATTTAATGCCTGCTGCTGTGTGTCCCGTCCCGTCCCCCCCCCCCCCCCCCCCCCCCAAGAGCCTTCCTCAAAGAAGCATCCCCTGGCAAAGAACAGCAACCATCTGGAAAAATATATACACCTAAAAAGGTAATAAAACTGACTGGATTTCAACATTTAGAGGAAAATATTATTGGAGTTTTCGAATAAATTATTTCCTAATACAATGTTGTATTTTTTTGCAAGTTACCAGACTCTACAACTAGGTTAGCCCACTAGGATTAACATGGCTCATCAAATCAACCAAATACACATGTACAAGCATACACATAAGACATGGCACTTCGTTAAGACACACAAATAACGTCTACCAATCAGTTTTGCAACACAACCAAAGTTCCATTCTAAAAATTCTTTTTGAAAACATGCATTTATCTGGGTTGAAATGGCACAGAACTTCTCATTCTCAGTAGAAGACACAAAAATCCCTTGCAAGTACTTTTCTGTAAAGCTCTTTGCACAAGTTATACAAGAGACGTTCTTTTATAAGACTCCTTTAAGTTCAATGCTTCAATCTCATAAATCCTCAGAACAGAGGCAGCAATTCAGCTACGTTAAATTTTAAAAGCTTGATTGTTTGTCATTTGTGCAGAGTTGTAAACATCAAAAACATACACTGAAATAACACAATCTTTGAAAAGTAACTGGACACAAAAAGTCAATAAACAGATCATATGAAAAACACCCATACCTCTTCAATAAAAATAATTAGAAATGGTAATAAAATCTTGAAAGCTTCATGCAACGTGTTCTTAGATAGTAAAGAACTACCACCAAAGAAGAAAGGAAAACATAATAATGGCAAAATGGCCTAACGCAAAGAAAAGGTCACACATGATTGCATGCACTATGGAGTGATGTATTCTTTCAATAGTTGTACCTCATTTACTAAAAACCTGACAGAAGCACTGCTTTTATCATTTGCTGAAGTAAGATTGTTTAAGTAAGTTCTCTTGTTTTAAAAAACAAGAAATATATATTTCTTCTCACAGGAAAAAATGTTCAACCATTTACTTTTCACATTTGAAGTCTTTTCATTCCCACTTAGATGAAGTACAGAAAATGACTTCAGAAGCTTGTTTTATGTGCAAAGTAATACATCAATATAGAACATTCTTTCTTGCTGTTCCTTTTTTTTTTTCTTTGAAACTGTACCTCTGTCTGGAGAATTTAGTAATGTTGCAGATGAGGAGGAGAGCCGCTTGTTAATGACTGGATCAACATGTTTCGAAAGGTTCATTGTCGAAACAGACCGCCTGTCTGGATCTAAAACAAATGGAGATAATGCTAATTGACAGCCCACATGCAGTAGTGCAAGTTCCTAGCTCACTAGTGGGAGGAGGAAAACATGACTAGGTCACTCCTGCTCTATCACAATAACTTTCAAAATCAAATGGACTTCTCAGCAGACGTTGTACAGGTGACTCAAAGACTGGGCACAAAACTGTTTAATCTAAGTTTCAAATGTTAAAATATTCTGTTCATCGATTATCATTCAATCAGGTTGCAATCCAAGGACTAAATGGAGGATCTGAAGTCAATACTAGTAGACAAGATGATATTTCCTCGTTCCTTTCAATAGTCTCAGAAAAATCTTGCTTATGACTTACAATAGAAAGCTTCAGGGAAGGACCAACATGCTTGGAAATGTGAGGTTATTCATAAAAAAAACCCTTGGCACCTGAATAAAAGGTGACATTTGACAAGGCACCATTACTAGGCAGAAGGTCATCATCATGACAATACAATGCTTAAAGATTAAGGGAAGACTAGCGCACAAGTGAAGCAAGGGTAAGCGCAAAAGGAATTAAAAGATTTAGTTAAAAATCCTGTAGTTATGTATAAGTGCTAAACTTCCCACCACAGAGTCATTTTCTACCTGCTGTGAATGAAATTGTAGTTAGTCAATCCAAAACAGCACACAGCTTAGCAGATAAAGAAAATGAGTCTCTGTGGAAGGCTACAGACTACTTGCAATGCACATCCTTGGTATGTGATACTAAAGGGGTTTATTTTGCTTTTAGGTTCCGTACCTTTTACAGCAGTACTACATCATTTGGCTGCGCAACTGCTGCAGAGTCAGCATCTGCACCCTACTGAGGGGGTGATGAGAATACAGATTTCAAGAATACAGATTGCACATACTTTGTGCATGTGTCACAAGAAGGTTGCTAGGAATGGCAGAAGAGGAGGAATGAGCTGAACAGGCCAGCTGTATGCTTTCTGTTCTCTCTCTCAGAAGAAGAAGAAGAAAAAAAAAAAAAAAAAAAGCAGCTACATGCATCAACTACATGTCCTCCACTGCAAATTTCCATTTGGAAACCTGACATTCAGAAAATGCTGGGAGAGTCAATTCTGCTTCTGCTTACATTTTAGCATGTACTGAACCTCAGCACTACTCAGCAAAGCATTCAACCATGCTGAAATGCAACGAAGCTTGAGCATATGCCTAAATGCTCTGCTGATTCATATTCTGTGTGTGCAAAAATATGTCCACATACTGTTTTGGAAGCAGATACAAACTCAGGACACTGACAACATTAAGGAGGATGTTGCTGAAATATTACCTGCCATTGTTTATTTATGACAAGTACATCAACATTGTATTTACCTGTTCTGACCTAGTGGATTACAGTATACTCACTGTGTACAAAAAACTTTCACAGAAATACAGTGCATGAAAAATACCTTTCCTCTCCTCAGATCTACGAACTATATAGGATTCACTATAACTGGTTTGGACGAAGAAAGATTCACCCCTACCCCACGTGATTATTTGCTCGCTTTGTCTAATGTTAGAATGACTCAGTGAGGGTATAAAAATCAGCAAACTGAGTACTGGAAGGGGGATAAAACTCAGAAATAGGTTTTAGAGGGAGAAATCTAAATGTTATAGCTAAGACCAAGACCTCTGTAAGCTGGCAAGATTATCTCACATTGATCTATGGGATATATTGAAGAGTGCTGTGTGCGAGTCAGTACTGGAAACAGGATACTTAGGCTTCCTGTGTCGCAGATCTTTGTCAGAACAGTATCGTGGGAATGGGATGGGGATTTTGATCTCTTATATCTAACCTATAGCTGAGAAAATGTATACTATATCAGTATAACAAAAAAGTTTCTACATTTGGCATAAAGGATGTACCGCATAAAATAGCTTTCCGAAGATGACAGATGACTATGAAAAATCACCTCTTGTATTTAGCATGCCAACATTTCTCTTGTGTCTGTGAACATGATTTAAATGAATGAAATTCAGCATGAGGATCTGTGTGCAAGTTTTAGCAATATGAATTCTATAAATGTAGAATAGGCCAAATGCAAACCATTGCCTAGAAGATTGCTGGTTTCTTTGTTCTAAAAAAAGAATTTAAATATCCATGAGCAACAAATTAGCCAATGCAGCTGGTTATATGTCTGTGTTCATGTCCACAATAAATGTAAATCCTGCGTATATTTAGTATGCCAAAAAGGTTTTAGAAAAGACCAAAATATCAAATTGGGTATCCCTGAATTCCAGTAGACAGAATATTACACTTCATTTCAGTGAATTGTGCCAAATCTTTAGAGTCAGCCAGTAGTAACTCTCCATAGTAAAAATAAATAATAATGAAAAAATCTGGTACTAACAACAGTTCTAATCTATCAGCATGATGTTAAGCATGCATTGCAACTACATGAGGGTGGTTTAGTTACTGATGATCTCGTTTCCTGAGAACTAGCTATGGGTAAAGGAATCAACAAACCACAGCAATTATGTACCAGGTTTTCTAGCCCCACCCAGAGATCTGAAGTGGTGCTCCAGGCCTGCTAAATCGAGAAAGGTGAATGATGATTCAAAAAAATAACCTAGGGACAGAATGCAAGACAATGATTTTTCACAATAAAGAAAATAAAAATCAAATAAGTTACAAAGAGTTAAGCAAAAAAGTAACCTTTTATGAAAAATAACTGTTTATTGAACTTATATATGACACAGATTTCAGAGCATTATTTTCTCAACTTTTTTTTGCTTCCTTGATGAAAGGTTGGACACATTGAAATGTATACATTAGAGTAGGAAGACAAGAATTCTAAGTACCACTTTCTGGTGGAAGAAATAAAGAACAAGTTCTGTTTTTTGGGTTTGAGTCATATTTAACAGGGCATATACACATTAATGATTGGCAGATTGAGTTAGAGAAGGTAATTTGGGAAAAAAGCATATAGCTAAAATTCACATAAACTTAATTTGCCCATCTTAAAGTTTTTCTAGGGGAAAAAAGGGACTTCTATCTCCCAAAATACCTGCACAAGGTACAGATGGCTTATCACAAAGAACAATTTTTCTTCCTTGTGTCTGTTTTAATCTCAGTATTTGATCATTTCCACCAGACCTATTTTTTGAGCCATGATATTTAGCATTTGCACACAGTAGCTCATATCACAAGATTGACACAGCACAAGCACACCCACACATACACACACAAACAACAGCAAAGCAGCAGAAGCGAGAAGCTGTAGCAAGGTAAGAGTTACAGAATTAGTCAAGTCCTGAAACAAGTTTTAACTTTGTTCAGATTTCTCCTTGTTATCCTTTTGCTACACAACATCAGAAACATGCCATTGCTAGCAAAAAATAAGCTCAAGAGCAAAGAATTTAAACCAGTATACACTGAGCCATCCTTCCTTTTAACAGAAGCAAAGTAAATTCCAGTTAACTGGCAGGGCAAGGAAACTGGCTAGCAAACCAAGCCTCCCTCTTTACCTGTGTTATTAATGCGGTTATGTAGTGCTCCTCCCCAGGACCACCTGTTTTGCTTTTGTTTTGGCTTCTGGCTTCTTTCAATTGTGCGACGTACAACAGCTTCATGTCGTTCCTTAAGTACAACAGGATAATACATTTGGATACTATTGGGTTTTTAACTTAATCTTCTCATCAAACCCTGCTACCCTCCACACGGACAAAACCTAGCAGGCATCTTGGTGTTGTGTGCAAGCTTATGTGCCGCCTACTAAGACACACACTCAGATGAACCATCCTAACTCCAGAACAGGATTAAGCAGTAATTAAGCCATAAATAAGTTAATATTTTAACTGTAATTTTGAAAAGGTAAGATCTGTTTGAGACCTGCAGAACTGCAGAGAAAAAACAGTGGCCCTGTTACAGCAGCCACTACACAAATACACCCTAAGGCTACTTCCCACCTTGTATCTCCCACTTACTAAATACTAGAACAGTGGGAGAGAGAGGAAACAAAAAAAACCACACAAGGATGAGCTGACTTACGGAGGATCACACTGCAAGTAGTTCCCAGCTTAACTGAGACAAATCAGCCAAGAGCATATTTCATTACACACTCACTTTCTTAAAGGTTTTATTAGGGCAACTAATATTTAGCCACCCTTATACTGAATAGCTAAGAATTAACAGATAACCATACAAAACTGACCCAATTTGTATTTTTCTGCATGAGTTTGTGCAGTGTCACACACTGTAACCCAGACATGCTCAACTTAGCTGCATTTGATCCACAACACACACTTTAAAAAGCAGTATCTGTGCAAGTAAGGCTTAAAATCCTGTTTCGCACGCTCTCTCATACTGACCATGGTTTATGTTGCCTTCTTCCCATCAACTCTTAAAGAAAAAGTTTGATAGTACCGTATCTTATGGTAAAAGCAAGATGAAAAGTGTTTTCATGACATTTATTCTTACCTTATCCTCTTCTATTCTCTGCCTTCGCTTTTCTTCTACAGCAGCTCGCCTTCTCTCTTCCTTTAATCTCTGCTCTTCTAGCTTCTTTCTGCGTTCCTCTAGGTGTTTTTCATAATGTTGCCGGGCTCTCTCTTCTCTTTCTAGCCAGATGGATTCTCTTGCAGCTGTGAGAAAAATCAGAAATAAAAAGTATTAACATGCTATATGTGATGAAGTCTTTAATACAATTTGAATAACCAAGCTAAATGGAAAAACTTTTGAACTCATTTTCTTAAAAAGACATACAGAATATCCTAATCTTTCCTCATGTATTAAAATGTTGTGTACCCTGGTCACACATCAATTTAATTTCATCTCAATTTACTTACTATGAATTACCACCAGAAATAGTTAAATTATTTGAGCATATAGTTTCTATGTGGAAGAAAGGATTTTTTGTTAGTTTAAAATACCTAAATACTTAAGTCGGATATATGTGAACACACTTTTGTTGTACAAACCACAATAATTCTCTGTATCTCTTGCTGTAAAAAGAAAGAGAAAACTATCACCACTATATAACTTTACTGATCAATACAGATCTCTTATGATAGAAGTGGCTGGGATGATAATTCTAGCACCTGCACTGTTAGCCATACCAACAGCTGACTAGAAGGAAACAAGTTACCCACGAAAGAAGTCAGTCTAAAGGTGAACTTTAATCTGTCATATAACTCCACTGCTGCAGAGCTCTGAACAACGTGTTTCAGAGATGCTAATCAAGAAGAACTACACGAGACAAATTTTGCGCCCCATCAGGGTCTGAATTTTCATGAAGGTATTATCTGGAACACGGGCTCAAATTTTGGTCCACATGAAACCATCTACATATGATACTCTGGACCTCTCCCCATTGCTGTCTTAAAAGCTTCAGGTCCCAGAAATTTTTCTGTTCTAAAAAAAACCTGTTACTTGCTTTTTAAAAAATCCCAGACACTTGATACCTCTGGATCTTCATGAGCTGACAGATGGGAGTGCAGGAAGAGATGCACGCGAAGGTCACGAGACAAACATCCCCGAGAACCACATTAGAAAACCATACACAGAAAGAGCTCATTGATAACACAGCAGCAACAGGGAACCAGGATAGCAAAGTGTCAAAAAGACTTTCAATTTCCAAGGCCAGCAATGTAAGGAAGTTCTCTACCCAAGTCTGAGACAGTGTTTTTTAAATTCAATCTGGGGGAAAAAAGAAAAAGAAAAAAAATAAAGGAAAAAAAAAAAAAGAAGAGAGAGCCTATTGTTATAATCACATACTCTAGAACAGCAACTCCAGCCTTCAATTAGCAGAGATATTTGTGTTGACACAACCACATATCAAAACCAAAAAACCCCAATACTTCTAGGTGTTCAGAGCAGACATTGCAATCACTTCTTATAATACTAGGACTCATCTTCATCAAACTGCTCTTCAGTACTTTTCTGCTTACTCAAGCAAATCCCACCTCACCTAATAAAGAACTTTGATTGCACTCTAAACCTTATATACTTGCATACGGAGTCTCACAAAAAATCTCTACCCTGAGCAGACCAGTTCATATGTAAAGTATCTCCCTTAAGAAAACCATGATGAAAACTCAGATGTCAAATACTTTGCTGAGAAAAGCAGACAGCGTGTTTAGCTTTGCTGTGCTATACAAACTAGCAGAGAGGTGTTTTTTTCAGCAGCTACAAGCAACCATAAGACACACTCTTGGCAAGATGAGTGAAAGTTCAGCAAGATGTTTGCAGGAAATTTCACAATCGTAGCTAGAATAATTACAACAACAAGGAATAGTACAGTTGCTTAGATAATTATTAATAACAGGTGTGAGAAGCGACACCTACAAAAGTAAAATACTAATGCAAGAGCCACCAGAGCTTCCAGGCCAACTGAAATCTGCAAAGGCTCCTTCTTCTATATTGAAGCCTTACAACATAACAAAATAGAGCCAAAATTGGTATTCCAAATGCAAGACTAATTTGCAAACCAGAAACATGCATCTGCTGCACCTTCTTGGGAGCCAATAGCTCACCAAGAGAATGGATGGACAGAGAGATGGCTCTTGCTATGGCCTACCCTTCTCCTGGGACTTTATGGCCCCTCATGATGCTGTTCTATTGCTCAGGTCCAGAGAAGACTGAGCCCACCTTTTCCAAGAATTTGGGTTACATCCTGACCAACTGAAGTGTAAGACATGTCAGCTCTGAGGTACCGTCCCCTCTTTTTGTCTTTGCCTTCTGCTTAACAGTCCAACGTTGCTAACCAATGCCTTGGGCAGTACCACTGTCAGCCTGTCACCAGAAAGGCAGTGATTTTTGCAAAAGCTTGTTCTTCCTATTAGCTTCTGCACAGCTAGATTGCAGAATAGGGTCAGCCTAAGAATAAGCAGCCACATCAGTGAACTGTACTTTCTTTCCACTTACTCTACGTGCATTTACATTGTTTCAAATATAAATGCAAATGAGGATAACATTCTATGAAAGCAGCAACCCAGTTAATTTCACCAACTACTTTTTCAAAAAAAGAAAAAATACTTATCTTTAATACCATCTAAAAACTGGCAAAAGAAATTTCTAAAGTGCTTACACTTAAAGGGAAAAAGAACAGAGAGTACCATTAATCTCTGAATTCTGCACTGCAAACATTTCATGTTAACTCCCTTCTTTCTCCTGAATCTTTGATGAAAGTTTCAGAGAAAGTTAACACTTACTATTACAGGATAGGACTGCTTCAGATCTCCCTATTTGAAGCACACACATTTTAAAATTCTATTAACTTTTATCTGTTTTAGCAAGGTTTCATGACCATTTTAACCAAAATGCTGGCTGCCACCAAGAGGAGCAGCATTTGCCCTCCTCTAGGCTCTGAGTTTGTACTCTTCCTCCCCGTGCTGGCAACGTTGCTCACGGGACTGAGATGAGTCGGATCAAGGAAACAATCTGGTTAGAACCAGGTTGCTTCCATGCCTTTTTTTCTTCCAACACTCTTAGCTGCAGCTGGTCCTGGTGAAGATCAGTCAGTCCGGGCAGATGGGTGAGCAGACATGCTTCCAAGTGGGTTTAGGGGGTTCTGAAACCAGAGGAAGCCTTAGGGCAGAAATGGGACCGCTGGGCAGTGCAGCACTGCCTGCCTGAGCTCTCCTGAAGCAAGACAGCACTCAATAGTTTGCTAAATTCGACAGCAGGTCAATGCAATACATGCAAAGAAGCTGATTTTACCTTGTTGACACCAGACTAACTCAAACCCAACCTACACCTAAGAGGAAGGTTACAGAATATGGCTTTTCTGTATTTCACAGATTTATGAAAGCCTCTGCCCCAAGCTCTCAGTTGTTGCCTAATTCCACACGTATTAAATCCAAAAGTCTTTGTCTCATCTTTAAAGACCTCTGCAGTTCTGTTTTGAGCAATATCACATTCCTGTTTCTCTGACAAGTCATACTCCTAGCTTCAGATATGTTTTCTCCAAAAATTAATTCTTTCTCCTCCATCAACAGAACCAATTACTATATACTGGACATCTGTCTGAAGACAGAAGTTTCACAAAAGGCACAGTGAGTCTGGGAAATCATGCCTATTACTCATGAGGACACAAAAGGAAGGAAAGAGACACTCACAGCTTGAGTTTATGGGCCTGAACAGGTAAAATATTTTACTTCATAAAACCAAAATTTGAACAGAACGTAACTAATAATACACTATGAACAACACAATACTTTTAATACTTTTCCCCATTTCAACACTAGGTTTTTATCTTCTTTTTCCTTAAATAATTGTTCATTAGTGCTAGACTGCAGTAATGTTAAATTACTGTTAAATACCATTCCTGGAGGATATGGTATAACTCTCTCCTTCTGTTCTTTCTGTATAATTACTTCCTGTGAGGCTTCTCCTGCTAGTTTTCATTTTCAGAATTGTTTCTTGAGTCTACTGTTATATTTCATTTCCGATACAGAAACGTTTAGATGGTTTGTTTCAGTTCTGAGGACAGCATTACACAGATACATATAGATGCAGAGCTTGTAATACTTTAACTTTAAAAAGGTGTATGATTTTATGGACTTATTTTATTCTAACATGCACAAACTATAACATTTAGTCTTAATTTCCAATCTTTATTATTTGTCTATCTGTAGATGTCACAGAAATGGATTGGGGGGGGGGGGGGAGGGGGAGGGGAAGAATCATTCCCTATCCTCCTCTTAAAAGGAAATCTGGAGTTAATTTCATTTATTGCATGCAAAATTTGCATAATTTGATCTTTGTTATAAGCTTTAGCTTCCCTAGCTAACCATTCAAGAGTGGAACTAGATTATTCCCTTATGCAACATCATATGTTTGCAATCTAAGTTAGACCCACCTTCACATAGCAAATGCTCTAGTTAAAGCATTAGACATGGTGACAGCATCCTGTCACCATGGTGGTATACAAGTGAAGTAAAAAATAAAAAATAGTTCACAGACGCTGTTTTATAGGCCCTGAACACACTAAGTAACCCAAACAATGTAGTTCAAAACTGGACTTCAACCAAATCATTTTGCAGAAGTTTTGAAACATCCATTCTCTTTGAAAAAGCTAAGAGCACCTAAGGAGCTTAGTAGCACATAAATGTCATGGAAGTCCATCTAGCTGCAGCATGCTGGCTTTTACTCACTAGTCACTTACACACGTACTCTAATGATCGTATCAAGACAAGCCACTGCTGTGAGCCCAAAAGACTTCCACAGATCCTGAGAGCACCTGGATCTTTTGTGCCTGGAATCTGCTTGCAATAGCAACCCAGCATGAAAAGGCTCTTTGGTTTTCTACTGAAAGTAAAGCACTTCCTGAAGGATACAAGAAATTAAGAAAAGCAAAAAGAAAAAACAAACAAACAAAAACTTTCTTAACTGATGTCACTGGAATATTAATTTGCCTATAAAAGACATGGAGATTGTCTGCTCTTTCTGTCATTAATGTAAATGGTTAGACCTTCTTGGAGCATTCTTTGCAGCAATTTCCATAGGCTTCAGCCTGTCATGTTGTTTAGAAAAAGTAATGAAAATAGTACTTTCAAGATTAAATTCAGGAAGAGAAAGGCTGAAAACCTTTTTATGTTTCAGTATGTAAAAGAGTTAACTTTCACATACATTCTCACTCCTGGGAAGACAATCAGAATGCTTAACCTCTGGATAGAACACTAACCTTCAACTTTCTGCTCCTCAGAGAAGGGATGATAAAATCATACTTTTTGATAAGGAAAGACAGCTCAGTAACAGAAACACACATTAGTGATGGATTGCCAAGGCAAATGGAAGCGTTAGGCTGGAATAAATAATAACAAGAGAAATAGATCTGTTTTCAAACAAATATAAAGTTATGTCTTTCCATCACCTTTAATTCACAGGCAAAAGGCAGCAGAAAATATACACCCATCTGTTAACATGAGGAAGCTACTAATTTTATGCTTGGACCAAGTATTTTAACTAGTACATAAAAGCATGATTTATGATACATCTGTTTTCTGATAAACAGCATAACAACTATTTTCATGAATTTAACTTTTTCCACAGATAGGGAAATAATCTTTCCTGCTTTTAAATTTTAATTACATTTCTCCTATTAGAGAATGAAAGAAGAATAACTCCTTTGTTTTCACTGCTTCCTGTATGCACTACAGACATTCTTGCATGAACTTAAGGGTTCAGTTTTTGCCATCTACAAGGTAGGTATATACAGTGACATAAGTTAGTGTCCTTAGATATGTGATTATATCTTCAGAAAAAAAAAAGTTTAAAATAACATCTTTTTATTTCATTCTCATGTCCCCATTTGTGAATTTGCAGAAACTTTTTTTCCTGCTACCCCAGACAGAAATTAACAAATCGTAGTCTAGAATAAAAATTGAAGTTTACTCAAGGGTTAAAAAAGCCTACTCCAGAGTAAAAGTTAGGGATATTAAGCCCTATTCTGAATACATAGGTGTGCTTCTAGAAGCACAGCAAACCGTGTTTCATAGAGACACATACATTAAATGCCTTGCTGATAGAAGGAATCAGCAGATAAGACTACAGGAAACAGAAGGTATTTCTAAAAGGTCCAAATAGCTTGGAAGAACAGCCAATTTGCAGGATGTGGAAGGGAAAAACACCCACTTTTATGACAGCACCTCCAGAAGCTATGCCAAGAGCTATGCCCAGTGCTGAGCCAATGCTGGGCTCCAGTACGGGTACGGTCCAACAAAAAGGTTTTTTCTTGGGGCTGAGCCTTAACAACTTCATGATACTTCTCTCCCTTGTAATAACACACATTGTCTGACAGCATGAAAATCATTCAAAGAAAGCTTGGTCATCGTTCAAATAGTACCTGTATGCTGAAACCTTAAATGGCATAGGAACATTTATATTAAAGCTGGAAAATACAAAGAAAAGTCACAATCTGATCCTTGTTCTAGCTCATTGCTTAGTACAATCTATACATTTGAACACAGTCACATGATACAAGGACACAAAATCAGAACATAAAAACAAGATTTAGAAATTGAGCCCTGGCCATGCTGTTAATACCTTCTGCTTGTTTGCAAACTAGTAATGCTGGATTAGGTTACAAAGCAACGTAATTAACGCTGTATTTCTGGCACCTCTGAAGTGAAGAACAGAGCAAAAGAAAACAAGGTCAATCAATGAAGAAACATTCCAATATTAAGAGACACATAAGACTTGACACCAATCAATTTTACACTAGAATTAACTAATTCAATGTGGGAGATGTTAACTGCAAACCATGCACGTTTCTTTTGTGGAAATCATTTTGTAGTTTCCTTCCCCAGTTACGCACACAGACAGAGAGCCATTCTTTGCAGCGGTTTTAGGCTGTGAGGGAAGGGGGAACATGCATTAAATGTCAAAGCCTTGATTTTCCCTTTATCCATGTGAAGCAAGGGGAAGTCCCTCCAGCTCCTCTTTTGCTGTCCCTTCTGCTGTCTCTTCACTTTAGTCCTTTTTCTTCTGGTTTACCGCCTATGTAAAGGCAGATCAGTCTAGCACCGCCCTTCCTGAGTCTGCCTTTTGCATCCATCTTGGATGGACAGCTTACCTGAGTAAAGATCTTATAGTCTTTGTCAATCTTTCCAGCCTTTATCTTTTCTGACTTTACAGCACTGACCTCAGAGAAGCTTTCTCCTCTGCCCGCTGTTTCACCTTTCCTCACTGCCAGCTCCGCACTGTCTGAGGCTGTGATCGCCTCCTTGCTGCATTAGCAGAAAAATGCATCAGTGATGCTTTAACCGTACCTAAAAATGCGGATGTTCCATCAGGCCACAGAAATGGCTGACTGAATGAATTAAAAGGTGAACTTCAAGAGCTTAATTAAAGCTGAAGTTAATGTTAGATTCTCTAAGCCAACCTTACCCCAGTAACCATGCTCTGAGGGACGTTCAGCGCAGACATTTTTAAACTAAACTTCCTTAAAAATTGTTTTCATGTCTTATAAACCCTTCTGACACTTAAGTCCTCTGAGGGCATCACAAAATGATTCATACGCTAGGGTCACTGATTCCTAGTTTCTGTGGGGCTTCTGACTGTGGAAATGTTGGATAAAGTTCAGTCCCCAACTACCAGAGAAGAGAATAAGCCAGAAAGAATTCACAGACAGAAAAAAAATTGTAATTTTTATTAATGTGATATTTTCCCTATGATCACTTCCAAATGGGAGAGGAATACATATCATAATGTGATCTTTAAAATATTACTTTAATGCTTATGCATTGTAAGTATTAAGAATTTAATGGATTTAGCCAACCTAAAATTTGGACATATTCTAAAAACTAAGATTAATAACACATTTCCTGAAATGAAGAGTTAAATCAGATGGCAGGATTACTGTCTTTTGTTCCCAAAGCCAGAAACTAAACGAGCCATGTGTCCTTGTCAGGATCATAATTGTGATAAAAAAGGTCAGCCTTCAAGCAGGATTAGCGTAGCTAAAACATGCACAGGTCTAAGACAAAATAGTTTTCTCAAGAATGAGGGACTGAGATACTGCAAAGTAAAAATAAGAAAACCCTAACTCCTCCTCCTTGCGAGGCCACTGTCTAAGGCTATCAGAATGAAACCCATTTTAAAATCCCAGTAGCTTTCCCTGTTGAAAAACACATTTTGATTTTTCTTTCCAGTTATGGAGAACCAGGTCTACGCTAATAAATGGAATGTGCCCAAAGACCAACTGGTATAGAACAACTGTCACCTGTACTACTAAACTTCTACCCTCCAAAATGGTGACAGTACTCAATCAACACATGAGGAAAAGTCCATGGGCCTCCCCTGCCAATTCCCAAACCTTGTCTGGGAATCAGCGAGGAGACAGCTAGTTGGCTGGAGCCAAAACCCTTCCAGGATCCATCATAACAGTTTAATAGCAAGAACAATTGAGTTTCTGCACTAGGGAATGCTCTTCAGCACTGTTTAATATCCTAGTACAGATACAAGAAATATGGCAGTTAAGGGTGAAGCCCCCCTACTGAAAAAGCAGTAGCTTTTACTAAACTTTTCCAGTTTGATCAGGCCATCTGCCATGTTTGCCTTCACAAACAACTCAGTTCTGATGTGTCTCTCACAGCCTCCAGTGCCAAAGCAAGCCGGTCAGCCTGATGCATGTGAAGAAGGAACCATACTGCTGAGCTGGAGCCAGAAGTATGACAGCTCCCTTCATTCTGTCCTCTAAGAACAGCCCCATTTGACAGCTATCACCCTCCCCTACCACCGCCTCTCTTGCACGACCCAAGAGTCGGTCTCACACGGAGACATCCGATATTCGTATTTTAAAGGATAGATGCTAACTTCACACATAGGCACTGTGGTAAAGAGTGCTAGCAGAAACAGCACAAAATGAAAACATGATTACTAAAGAACAAGTGACACACTGGAAGCATTATTTATAAAATCAAGTAAAGATTACCTTAATAATCCTTTAAAAGGTCTGAATGCACACGTCAACAAGTAATACACACATTACCAAATGGTCAGGGGAATAGAAAACTTGAAGCAGGGCTGCTAAGCAATTTCTTTATTTCTGCCCACATGAAAAGGAAAGTCTATGAGAATAAAGCTAAAAATCCAAAAATCGATACCACTTACTAGTCATGGAAAACATGAGTTGCACAGAAAAAAGCCAAAGAATTCATCTTTCAGAAGTGTTAGGATGGCATGTCAAAAGCAATGCCTTTCCTACAGTGAAGGAACTAAAAACCCCTTCCTTCTTGATGGGGTGATTAGCTGAAATAGCATACATGTCCCTGTGTGCCTTCTACGTTTTTAAAGAAAGTTCCAAAATTAGACATGAATATACTAAAGTGAAAGGGGCATTTTTGTAGAAGCCTTTTTGTTCTTTACAATTAGGTAGCATAACGTGATGCTCAAGAAACAGCAGATACCAATAGTCCCACCACACATATGCTATATCTATCCAGACAACAAAAGTGACAGCACTCATCTTTTCTACTCCCTAAACTCTCATTAAAAAGAGAAGAGGTAGACACCCAAGAGTAAGTAAAATAAGACTGCCAAAATACCACTGCCAGGTGCAAGCAAATCCCAAGAGTGCAGAGCACATACTGACCCATTATACCACAGTGAAAGCCACATCTATCACAGCACAGCGGAACTTGAAAAAAATTAAAGCTTGAGAGTAAACAAAAAGGGGGAAAAAATAGGTCTCAAATCTACCCTTCTGTAACATCAGAATATTGCCCAATAAAGAAGCATAATCACTATTAAACTGGTACTCCACATGATCTCAACAGAAGGGCTGAACAACTTAATTTTCATGAAAAGATAATGTGACCTCCTGCTGTTCAAGTTGCTGAAAGTACAAAACTAAATTGTTAGATTACTACCAGGTCTACACTTACAGAATTGAACACTGTCTTTTTTTTGGCATCAGAGAATAATTTCTCTTGAGGTATGACTGAAATTCTCAACTTCTGCTTAAAAAGAAGCCTTTGCTAAACTTGACAGATCCCCTGAATCAAAAGGAGAGGAATTAAGTTTAAATCCACCTTAATTCTATAAAAAAAAATTCCTTCCTTCAGTTGCTTTACTGTTGCATGGCTGATGTCCCAGTATTAACAAAATCCAACTCTAATTTTCAGCAAGACACATTTATGTAACAACATTATACAACTTGATGTATAAGATAGACAGCTTTGGCATTTCTTTGCTATGGTTCACATGACATGAGTGACTGATTATCTAGGTTCTGCACTAAAAAAAAAGTGAAGCTTGCATGCCATTGTAAAAATCATTGCTTTGCTGTACTGGAACACAAATCTCAAAAGACAGCTCCTCAATCATAATGTTAGAAGACAAATACACAGGTGAAAGTACAATGCGACTTTCAATTTTCTTGTTAGTTCAAAATAATTCTTCATGCAAGAACATACAATACACTCATACATCATGAGGACATGCAGAACTCTCCCATTTAGAATGAAGGATTCCATGTCAACTTAAAAAACCCTACGGTTTGATGTTGCTTTTAAAATATGTCACACAAAATGACACATTTCTCAACAGGACTCATGTCCTTCCAGTAACAGATATTAATTTATCAACAGCTACAAAAATCAGAGTTCAGGAAAACTTCAGGAAAGCATCTCTCTCTGCACTTGAATACAGCATTGTTACTACACAAGGACTGAACCTGAAAAAAGAACAAATTCAAGACATGGAAGTGTCATCTATGACAAGTCAATTAAAATGGGCCAGTAACCTCCATTTGCTCTAGAACCTGAAGAAATTAAGCCTATGCGTACCATCAACCTCAACTCCAGGAGCAGCTTTTTAGGGACTGGCAAACATCCTGTCACGTTATCCCCTTGAGCAAGTCAAAACCAAAGCTTTCTTTTTCCCCTCCAAAACAACCCTAGTGATTCATGCATGGCTAGTATAATGTTATATAGTGCTGTAAAGAAGGAAGGATATTAATGCTATTAAGACCTAGATGGCAATAATAAATCATGGCTCTCCAGGTTAGAAAAAGCAGCATAACTCTGGCTGGAGTTATGATATAGTTCTATAAACTTACAGAAGCTAGAAAATGGAAATAAAGAACTCCTGTTTCTCAAGCCATAAGAACAATGCAGCATCCAAAGAAATCAGGGTGAACATGTAAAAAGTAAGAGGAAATACTTGTGTTCCCCAGCTTCCCAACTGCCACAGAATGTTGTGGCAGCCAAACAAATAGTTTTCAGAAAGCCCTCAATTTGGCTTCACATAACCATAATTCTCCCACCACCACACTCAGTATACTGCCCATCACTAGCCACTTGTTAAGTAACCTTCACCTTCCCTATTCACCTGAATAGTTTTATGCATGCTCATGCATAGGTGATATTTTATAAGATATTGAGCACATCTACTAAAGGTTTTACCTGACAAAAATCCACGTTTACATAGAAAAATTCAAACCATACACTGGCAACATATTCTGCAATTCTATTTTAAGGCAATAAAGGATGCATTCAACATATTAAGATGTCTAATCTTAATTGGTAAAAAAATTCTAAAACTTGAAAATTCCATTTACATCAGTGAAGCTTCCTTGCATGATTTGAGAAATCAGCCCATTTTTCATTCAGATTCACAAAGGTAAGTAATAGGTATGTGACAGGTATAGCAATGATTAATCCCAAGATGTGCATGAAATAGAAGATCTACTTTAAAGATGTAATAGCATATCTAAAGTGACATTATTGCATACCTAGCACAATCAGTTTGCTGAATGCTGCTAAAAGCAAACTGGCAAAAATATTGCATACGGATGATAGTCCATTAAAAAAAGCCAAACAATAAAAAAACCAAACCAATATAGAGTACGCCTTACCTAGCTGTTTTTCTCGCTCTTCTCTCCGTTCTCTAGCAAGCCGTTGCCTGTCATCAACCTTTAGTATTGTTGGATGATCTGTAAATGGAGGGAGGGGGAAAATATTAGGCATGTAGCATGAAATCAAATAGTACCATAAACAAGCTTTTAGGGGAATGACCGTTAAACAACTCTCTTTATTCTACTTCCAAAACAGATCACATTTCCAGAAATCCATCTTATGAAAAAAAGATGGAACAATTAAAAAAATACAAATGTATTCTAACTATCAAGATGTAAAACTCTCCCAAAGAATGGACTAAGTTGTAACTCTGAATTCCAAGGAAGACCACTGCCTGTGAAAACCCAAGAAGCTTTGTTTGCAAGCCTGTAACAAGTCAATTGCTTGAGAGCATTCTGACAAAATACTGTCTATTATTCCATAACCTCTCTCCAAAATGCATCCACAGGAAATTCTATTATAATGCAGCATCCTCTTCCCATCAGTGTTGCCTCAAAAAACCCAATAAGCCCTATTTCACAAGACTGAAGAAGCTCAGAACTCAAGCAAAACAGGTTGGATCAAAACACTGTAGCAGTTCTGGTTGAGCTTCTGAAGATAGCATGATACTGATCTCCACGGATGTTTGCGTGCACATGTGTTAAAAGCTCAGGTGAACATGTCAAGACAGCACATCACATGCATGGACTGGTATACCAGTAAAGTAAGATGATAGTTTCCTCAACTATCCTTGTAGATTGAAAGTTAACTACACAATTTCTTTAAAAATATCTGCAACTGGCCACTTGGATCACAGCAATAAGACTAAGAATAATATGAAAAATCTGTGTCAGAGCCCAGGCTTGACTATAAAAATTCAGGCTTGGTTGGAAAAACATCACTTGCTCAGTGAGTTCTCTGGAAAACAACAAAATGCTAAACAGCTAGCATCCTACTTCCAGCCTCAGCAGTGGAGCTGTTCCAGACAAAAAGGGAACAAAATCCAAGTTACCAATTCATCTCAGCATGCTGCCAAAACTAATTTCCTACTCATCCTTAGCCTGTTCTGTTAAACCTGGAAAGCTGCTCATTTTATGCTTTTTCACTAGTACTGAAAAAGTCTGCTTTGAATAAAAACACTAGTGAACAAAAAACCCCACAGAAAAATCAAAAAGATTTCTGGGTACAAAGAAATGGTCTGATTAACTTTAGTATTGAGGGGAACTCAGTTTTTAAGCGTTTTAAGATAAAGAACTACCTAGAATACTGTCATCACAGAAGCGCACATAAAAACAAGACAACAGATCCTTTTCACTCCGCAGTGCAAATGCACAAGTAAGCAATTTGTAAAAACACGTGAAGTCAGCCTATTTGTGTATAGACTGCATACCTATGAAAAAAGTTACTAGCAAAACAATACAATGGGTCATAAAAACAAGGTTAAAGACATTTATAAAATTAAATCCCTGAAGTGAGGATGTGCTAGACAGATTTTGAATAGTTATTTGAATATGACAAAAAAAAAATCAGTAATGCACATTTCATACTCTAACAGAAGTTTCTGCATGAGGATGACACAGGATTTCTTGGATAAAAGAGTTCACTGACAACTAGCTTCAGTTTAATTATTCTTGAATGCTCATCAGTGAAAAAACTATAATCTCAACAACGGTCAGAAACTACAGCCATTAATGGCATTAACTACTAATGGCATTAACAGTGATGCAAAGTAAGAGCCGCAAGGAGAAAACCCATTGCATCGTTGGTAGGAAGAAGAACATTCAAACATTATAGCCCCAATGAAAGGTGCAACAAGTGAACAAGTCACCAGCAAAGACAGAAGGTAATCCATCACCCAGTTACAAATCAAACCTTTAATGTTGGTTGAATAGCACACAGTGCTGCCATTTATGAAACTATACCTAGCCATACCATTGATTTGTCCAATGTATGGCGTAGATTAACATCTGCCTGATGTTAAGAAGTGTGCTGACTTGCATGCAGTCTCTTCAGCATGCAGGCACAGGTCAAAAGGGTAATAATATTCCTTCTCTCTCATGGCTGGCACAAGAGATTCACAAAACATGAATTTCTGTAGCATGAGTAATTAGTGCTAGTGGAATAATGCACACCCAATATGAATTCCCCTGGAAAACAAGGATTCCCTTCCAGGGCTGTCAGCAAAGTCAATGTAACGTCAAGCTGACAGAGAATGATGAGACACTGGGGAATAACATCAAATCCTGCTTCTTTCAGAATGTACTATTCTCCTTCCAGGTTTTTTTTCCCCTTTCTTGAAAGAAGAGATTTCCCTATCGGGGAGAAGCAGCAATTCTTCAAAGAGGCAGGAGGGTTACATGGACAGGCAAACTGAAAAGGCCTCCCTTAAGAATTCCTAATTATAAGCAATGGAAGGAATAAAATAATTTTTTAAAGCTGCCCTCTGCCATTCTTTTTGAAGATACCCAATTATTTTTTCTATATCACATACCTGATAGCGTTCATACACACACACACAGCCCCTCTCCCAACACCCCAGGATGTTAGAACAATCCTAAAGAATTCACATTAAGTTGCAGGCTATGTAGAGCATAAGTATGTCTTCAGTAACAAGCTATTTTGCATACATTTGGGAGCACAAAGAACTAAATCAATATTGGCACAAAGATGGGGATAACACCTTTGTAGCAGATCAGCATTGCCTTTGCTCTGCTAGAAGCTGGAGCATACGTTACTGGTGCAAATCTTACATTGTTAATTAAAATGTCTTTTTGCCTTGAAATGCCTTGAAAATAATCCTTCATAGTTTGGCTACAAGCCCAATCTCCAACAATTGCATTCTGAATCCAGCTGATCTGCTGACACCCCCAGTACATTGCTTCAACAGCTTCAAATTGTGGCAAAACAAGAAAGTTCACACTGGGCCTGCTCCCCATTTTCTCTCTCACATCTCTGCTCATTAACAACCCGCCAGGCAAATACCTGGGGGACTAGCATTTCTTCTTATTCAGTAGGAATACCAGGACAAACACACAAGGTACTTTGTACTCTCTTTTGCTCATATTTGTCACCAGGCAATAGCTTTAAGTTGCTGCACAAGGAGATGGGAAACACGTCATTTGCAACAAATCCTGCAAGAATTTCTCAATTCTTACAGAAATAATTGATAACTGGGCATATACAAAGCCTTACAGAGAACACTCCAGAAGACGCACATGTTGCTGTAGAAGTTGCAGTCTGGTTATGACGTCAATGAGTGTGAATTCATGCTCAGCAACCTATTTCACTGCACTTCCATAACACACAAATGCTTAATATTAGGCCTGAGAGAGATGTTTGGAGATTAAATAAGCCATAGTTCTATGAAAGGGAAATTAATTTTGTACCTATTGCCAGAAATTAAGCCTCTAAACTACATATGAAAACAGTATTCTTCATACACTTGCAATACTTACTGTTAGTTCAAAATTATTTTTAAGAATTTACTAGTTCATTTAAAAGAGCTTAGAAGCCATGAACAGTATTTTGCAGAAATGCAGCACTGAAATGTCTGTCAGTTTTGGTCCCTAATTATATTAACAAAAGGAAAATGCAAGCTTTTCAAATCTTCTATATAATTAATACTCACTGAACTCTTAACACAGTTGACATTTGTAGAAATTAGGTTGTAATTTTGCTAAATTAGTAATTGTCATATGTACTTACTACATATGGCCACTTTCTGTGGCTCAGACAACTATCAGCTGCACTCAGTGTGACTTTGAAAGTCAGACTACTACTATTCTTTATTTCCATTTATAATCCTCTCAGTCTCTTCTCACAAATGGCTGCTTCCCTTCTGCCCTTGACTCCTAGGGTGCTAATTTCTTGTACTAGAGAAACTAAAAGGGATATCAAGTGGAAAACAACAGCCAGTTTGATGTTAGTTCACAGGGGTGCTGCAGGGAAAAAGAAGTGTAAGCCAGAGCATTATTTGAAAAGATGCATTGCTTGGATCGCAAACTCTCCTCCCTTTGTCTAGCTCCCTTTGCACTGCAATGCACATGTTCAGAGTTGCCTTGGACTCCTAATATTTGTTCAGCCTGTAGATACCTTCCAGACAATAACGACGTTGTTTATAGTGACAGCTGTCACTCCTGCTGCAAACTGTTTGGTTTGGTTTTTAACCAAAACACTGTTTGACACAAAATTCATATGCAGTCTAGAGGAAAAAAAACAAACAACAACAAACCCCAAACAAACAAAAACCAAACCACCAGCTCTCAGGAATTCTGTCTTCAACACAGATTCTCACCAGCTTGGTGCAGAGCTAAACCCTACACACATGCCTATGCCCTCCCTCTCTCCTGCCCCAGGAATTTGGCGTTCCTTCTACACATCAGCATAGAAGAGAATATAGGAGCAGCTAGGACACCCTCCTGAAAATGAAAACTGCAATTAAACTACTGCAGGATGAAGTGGACATTGAACACTGTCCAACCCCAAGAGTTCTGTTTTCGCTGTGGAAGTGGGTAATGTTATCTTTATTCTCTCCTCTTTTTCCCCATTGCCTTTCTGATTGAGAGCAGCCATGAATGCTGCACTTTGTGCCGGACCCAGAGCTGCCTGGCAGAGCACACGAAGCGTGCTCTGAACACAGACAGCACTGGGATTGCTTCCCTCTGGGGACGTAGGCCAAAAGGTACCCAAGTCTGGGGATACAGAAGAGTCTGTCAGTACAAAACAGCCACTGAGCTGCCAGGCTGTCAAGGAGCTGAAACAGGGGTGCTTACAATGTGCCTAGTCCTCAGCAACACAGGCACATATGCTTTCTCAGGCATCTATACAAGATCGTTATTAACTGCATATTTTAAGCTTGGGTACCTGAATTGCAATACAGGCAGAACTCAGGTATTTAAGTGCTTTTCTGGATCTTGGTCTAATCATGCAAGTGTAACAGACTCATGGCATCAGGGATTACATTACGCATTTTAGTACATAGGCTTTCAATTGTGTAAGTGAACAGTGAATTAAATCCACACAATGTACCGATCACATATGGTGAAGTAATGACAAACACCTGCCCATGGCACAGAGTATATTACAGAATACGGTATGCTTTGTGATAAGTGAAGAAATGTCTTAACAGAAGCGTATTTATATAAAGCTATAAATCCTTCGCTACAGCAGATAATTCTCATGCAAGCATAGATACAAGTATAGTGGCTTCTGTTGCCTTATCTCACTTCCCAACCCTCATTCTTAAACTGTACTAAAATAAATGTACATTTTTTTCAGTTTTGCTTCTTTGCAAACAACCAGAGACTCCAGCCTAACTAAGTGTGAACAGTCACTGATACCAGTTTTGACTGAAGTAGTACCAGAGGTATAAAAGCATAAAATGTTTTAAAAGTTCCTAGGAAGACAGCTGTTTTTCATACCATTGAAGCAAGCAGCCTTATTATGTGAAGCACGTGGAATGGCTGACGTACCTGGTTTAGTTCCAGTGTTGCTTTGTCCTGAAGTGACTTTCTTGTCTTGTATTTTAGAACCTTCAGCTGCTGAAATAAGGAAGAAAAGGAAGGAGATTAATTAACAATATTACTAAACAACAGCTCAACCGCTCTATTATAATGCAACTTAAACATTGCTGAATTCCCTTTAAAACAAGATCATTCTGAAATACCATTTTAATATCATTCCACAGGATTTTGCATAGAAAAAACCCTGAAGGTTACACAGAAAACATTGAAGCCACAATATAAGTTCCCCTTTCAAGTTGAGGAAAGAGGCACAAAAAGATTCCATTTTAACAATGTCACTTTTAATAAGTTGTATGATCTTTTTTCCATACTATGCTAATGCTATACATGCAGCTAATTTTTCCTCTTCCTTCTCAGTGACACTTTGGAAACCACTACTTCCAAAGAACAGCAGCCTTTAATGTATATTTTTTTTTTAAATCGAATTTCCCTTGGATGAAGCTGGACTAATCACACTGATATAAGCAAATTAGTGGGAATAACAGAATGAAGCTTCAGAGTGACTTTGAAGAAGCAAACATTCAAACATATTGCAATGTTTGGATGCAATGAGGAAACTGTGTTGCTAAAGGTGACTTGCAAATCCTAGGTTTCTAAAGGTATGGTACAAGATACTAGTAAAAACTTCACAGACTCTTTAAAAATTACTAACACACTCATTACCCAGAACTGAAGAGAGGACAATTTATGACCTGAGCGAAACCTAACAGAGAAGAGATTCCCATTATTTTCTAAAGACTTTTGATCAGGTCCTGTCAGTCTAGAAAGAGGTAATTCTGCAGCTCTGAATGCCCTTTCAACAACCATTTATAAAGAAAAACCGAAAGATTCGTTATCATGCTTCAAATCACAACCATATCCTTGGCTCAACATCTAGTTAATTAAAAGCCAAGCCAGGAAATTAGACACCATGATTTTCTCAGCTTACGACTCATCTTCGCGTCCAGCAGCCCCACTATAGGAGTGCTTGAGTCCAGAACACTGCAATCTGGGAAGAGTCTAAAGACAGTCAGAATTCTAAGAACTCTTCCACAAACAGCCTGAAAGTATTTGCAAGCAAGGATAAAAAGACAGTTGTATCAATAAAGCTTAGGGGAGGAAAAAAACCCCAGTTCATTTAATTTAGAATATCACTAGAAATGAAAGTTGGAAAAAAACCGATTACTCCAGCTTTAAAAGCTAAACAGACATTACTGTATTAGATCCACTTTAGAAAACATAATTTTAAAAGTTTTTTTCAGAAGGCTCCAAGCAATTTCCTACACTTGTCAGCTTTAACAATATACGCTCAGGCCTTAGTGCCTCAGTGAGTTCATTCCCTACATGGCCTGACAAAAGTCTCTGTTTTCCCTTTACCTCCTTCCACAGGCATATTTCTGGATGAACATAAAGGATAAAAGGTAGCAGGAGGAACTTATATGACACTTACTGTACCCTTTTTTGGGGGGGGAGGCAGGTGAGGGAAATAGAAAAACAGCATTGATCAAATGTTTAATGTTCAGGAGCTATGTTTTACTAAGAGCAGCATTCAAAAATCACAGCATCTCACCACAAAAAAAAGAGTGTGAAATTTTAAATAGTTGTCAAAAAAAGACAATCCTCTCCCTGACAACTGTATTAAGTCTCGTGATCAACAGAAGTAACTACTGTTGAACCTAACGAATATTGATTCTAAATCACAGTAAGAATTGTCACACCTTAAAGGCAACCCAACAAAACATTTTAGTATTTTGCTGTTTTGAAGGCCTTATACAAAGGATTAGTTTGACCTATAGGTAGATGGACTGATTTTTGGCAAGATAACGCGAGCAACGCTGAACATGTACACCTCCAGGCTTTGTAGGATCTACCGTTATCAAAACCCATACTTTTTCCTCTCACTGTTCCAAATGGGTGGTATTAAGCCTGAAAAAAAGTGTTTTATTCACCAGAGTAAGTGAATTTAAACTCTTTATATCTTACTACTACATTAACTTGGGGGGGGGGTGTGTGTGTGTGTGTGTAAACCACACTTTCCTCCTGCCTGAATCAGCCATTTAAAACATTCTGAGAAAGAGTCCCACTGTAATATATGGGGAGCCCACATCATGATTCCCATCAGCCTGGCCCAGAGCATCATATAGAAGAGAAAACTGTTATAAGATAGTAAAAATACTGTTTCTGAGCATTAGTGAGAGTACTGATGTTCTAATAGCTTCAGCACAAGTTTCTTTGCATATCTCGTACAGTGCACGTGCATTATTTTCTTCAAGCGTTGTGCTATGGGATTCCATTAACTTCAAAACAATGGTTTAAATGCTATCCAGATCATACACTTGTAACAGAGCCTAGGTACACAGAGTAGTATTTTTTTTCCATATTTCCCCTTGTCTGACATTTCCTTGGAATATTTTGTGACACAGTATGAGTACACATTCATATGACCACTCATATGACAAGTGATGAAGAAAAGAACAGATGGCACAACCATGAATTTTAGTGACGCTGGATATTAAATAAGAATTGGCACAAGTATTTAGTAACTAGTGTAGGTGTGCTCCCACATAAAATACCTCTTGCTCTAAGATACAAACAGATTAATCAGACAAGTAAACATCTAAAATCCAAACCTAAATATTGACACCACCAGTTCCAGCAATACTCAGTAACCTAACACACGCCAGGAGAGACATCATTCAACTACCTAATACTTGCTTTGCTGCTTATCTTGAACCACTATCTCTACATGGAGGGAATAAAAGTTGCATGAAGAAGTGTTAGAAAGAAGGGGATATTTTACTGTGAAGCATTCTGGAAACTGAAAAGGCTGAACACAGCCTGGGTAATAGTGTAGATATATTGGGGAAGACAATCACAGCGTCTGAGCTGTTGAGGCTGGAAGGGATGTCTGGAGATATCTAGTCCATCCCCTCTGCTCAAAGTAGGGTTGCCTTGAGCAGGCCATGCCCAGCTGGATTTTGAATATCTCTAAGGATGGAGACTTCACAACTGCTCTGAGCAACCTGTGCCAGTCTTTGGCCACTCTTCACAGTAGAAAAGTTTTTCTTACATCTGGACAGTATTTCTTGTATTTCAGTTTTGTGCCCATCATCTCCTGTCTTGTCACAAAGAGGAGTCTGGCTCTGTCTTTTATTCCACGCCATCAGGTATTTCTGATATGCGGTTCTTCTGATGTTTTGTGTTGGTTTTTTTTCCCCTCCCTCTAGTGTTTTTGACGTTGAACCGAAATGCTACGTGATTTGCCCAGAGCCACATAAGAACCGCACTGCCCACCCATCCCAATTGAAGGGGAAATCATACGGGTAAACACTCCACCCCAACCTTCCACTGATGGGAAAAGCTGTAAAGAGCTGCACCACCCCGCCTTCACTTTAAAAGGACCTGTTTCAGTGAACAGACCAACAGCCATCCACAAATGAACTCTCCAAACCAGGATGCTCTGGTCAGTTATTAAACTTTTCTCTTTGGCCTTCCTCCCCAGGTCAGATGTTATCTAACATCTGTCCTCTTGGATAACACTTTCAGATAAGAAAGTCAGATGAAAAGCTCTTAAGTGGGGCCTACAAGGGCTTAAAAATATGCAACTTTACCTACCTATCCGGTGCATGGATTCAGGGACTGCGTAAAAATCACCCACTGACTGAAGCACTAGCAGAATCAAAACCTTGTTTTCTTTCTGAACACATCAATGCAACACTGTATTATTGTGGTTGGAAGCCCACAAAAAAACCCACAAGAGCTGTGCAGATTACAAGCATTTGCTTTTCAGACCATGGCAAATCAAATGCATGTTTGCACAACATGAACCAGCTATACCCAGTGAGGTGAATGGCAAACCAGAGCCCCCACAGCAAGGCTGGAGACCTGGAAAGATGATGTTAAATCTCTGTTCAGTTGAGGAAGGACATCAGCCACAGGACAGAGGCAGCTGTACTACCCGGTCTCCACTTCCAGAAATGGCATCCTCAGCAGATGAAATGCAGTGAGAAGGGGCACTTGGGGTCCACAAGCAAAAGACAGTGCTCGGACCCATGTTGGGGTCAGGACGTGCACAGCAGCTCCCGGAGAACTGCACTCTAGCAAATGTCTGAAAAGGGGAACTGTACAAGGGCTGCACAACTGTGGATGAGAGCCCAGGCAAGCCTGAGGCATGCATGCAGACAGCTACACGTGCCTGGCAGTTCAGATACGCCTCTGGGTAAAGGCTGCACTGAGCAGCGAAGAGGACATACCACCTTCCAGTTTCTTGCTCTAATTCCACAAGTGAGACACAGAAGTGTTGAAGAACAGCTTGGGGGGGGGGGGGGGGGGCTAGAACAGAGGAGGAGGGAGTAAAGGGAAAAAAGAAAAAAAAAATCTAGCTATTCTGTCCCTGCCACTTGTCAGCTAATCCCCCAGTTAGACTGAACAGCTACTTAACTGTCAAAGAGTGCCGGGGGTGTGTGTTGGGAGATAGAGAAGGTATCAGAAGTGACAACTGAACAAATGAGTGCCTCAGTCAAAAAGTGTTGCCAATATGTAGCAGAGGAAATCCAGCAATAAACTGGGATATTTAGAAGAGAGTTAACTGAGAACTGCTATATTCTTTACTCCTCAGCATCCAATTCCACTACCTCCAATTACTTCCTTATGAACATTGCTCCAAAACCAAATAAAAAAAACCCCACTCTTTAGTTCACATGCTTATTTTATATAGCATCTTATGCCAAATAAGCACAATGTAAAAATGCATAGTTTGAACTAGTCAGAATTAAGCAGAGAACAGAGCCTCCTAGGACTGTATAAGCAAGAATGAAGAAGTGAGGCTACTCTAGGCAGTTTTATCTAGCCACTGGGAACAGCGGCTGGCTAGCATGTCAATCAAATCAGAGATATTGCTGTGCGGGGTGAAGTGCATTGAAAGTGCAGATACAGGTCAGAGCTGACAGAGTTTATTAGCTTAAATGCAGAACCACGTTAAGACCAAACTCCTGAATACCTGACTTGGAGTAAGAGGCTGAGCATTCAGCATCTGGCTGTTCTATTCTAAAGCAACAGCACTGAACTTTAAGACTAAAGAGTAAGTTTGGATGTGAAATTCTCTCTAATAGCAAAACTGGAGTGTTTATCCTACTAACAAATTCATGTGAGCCACGATCCAGGGGCTGGATACAGGGAAAACAAAATTCGACATGAATAAAAGCTTTCCCACTGCTTGTGACTTTTGCCTCTTCTTACACCCACAGCTTATGAATAAGACTTTGGTAATTTGTACATATGTAAAAGCTACTCTCCATATTTACAGTAAAATATATCTTGCAAGCCTTCAGCGTTTCTTATTTTTTGTATTATCAATAGTGTCCATAGTGTACTTAGACAAACAATATACTAAGTAATATTTTAGTGCCGTTAATTGCTCTAGAGTTAAGTACTGCATTCATTCCATACTTGCACTTCATGCTTATCTTTAACTTGTATTTTAAAATTGGAAGCTTGGCAACAAAGGACAGTGATCTCTCCAGAGATAAATAGGTCTGAAAGTCCTATGGCTGGCCAAAAATTACCAAGGTGCGTGCAGCTCAGCTGATAGATAAAAAGGTAAAAAACAAGCAGCTGGATGTCTAACATTAAAATCTTCAGAGGAAGTCGGGACAAAGTTATGATCTGCTCTCCTCTTCAGATACGTGGGAGGCAATAAGGCTTAAAAAATACACAAGAAAAAACCCACACGCGCACTTGTTAAAGGCTATAGTTTTCACAAAATCCACTTATCAATAACAACTCTGAAACGACCCCTCAAGAGCAGCTTGGGGAGAAGCAGCCTGGCAATCTGGGTCCAGCACAGCCGGAGACAATGTTTTCTGGTATTACTGCACTGTACTGGAAGTTGGACTGACCTTGGACAGACCAGCTTCCTTATGCTGCTGCTTCTACCAGCTGTGTCTGAGCTGAACACTGAGTCAAGGCTGCTCCTTGCTTTCATTTATTCACTGTGTAAGCATGCTCTGGAGCCCTAATCTTGTTCAGGACCTGATATGCCTTTTCATAAGATTATTATAAAACAGTGCTTTGAATGTACCAAGATTACACTGCAACCAGCACTAGCTTCGCTTTTGTAAGCTCTCATGCACACATACATAACAGTTATCACAGTAAAGTCCTTCAAAACGAGATAGCAAGAAAATTCTTATTTTCAACTAACACATGCTACAATACGACCCTGCTGAGAAGCATGAAGATGGATCAGAGAGACCCAAGCAGAGACACCCAAACACAAAAGCTTGAACACAAACCACCTCCTTTTCTCATCACTGAAATTCATTTGTACTTACTGCTCAGAACAGCTGTGTCCGAGATGTTTACTCTGACACTTGAACAGTGCAGGAACACAGGAACTAAGCATCAGCATTTCATTCATATAAGACATCTCCTTTTCTCCTCCTCTGTAACAACAACTTAAAACTCCCCTTCCCTGCAGGAAGTAATAAAAGGTGGCTTGGGGGTTGCTGCTGGCCTCCAAAGAGCAAGTAGTCAGCTGCTATCCACAGACCATTCTGAAGCAAACTTCATCCTTTAAAAATGTTGCTGCTGAGCCCTTCCTATGCAGCGGATGTGCTGTCCTGGTAGCCAGCAGATGCTCCCTGAGCAGTTGCTGAGGGCAAGAGCAGAACAGCACAGTAGGAAACCCCTGCTCTCAGTCACTATGGACAAAGAGCTTCCTGGTGTCTCCAGGAAGGCTCAGAGACTGGTTCAGCGGGGAGTTCAGCTGGGAAGCTTAGAGCAGTGCTGGGGGTGAGCTCAGAAATCAAGGTTTTTTTTTTTAGTGCAACAGGATGGGAAAGCAAGGGAAATGTCTGGGGATGGGAGGACTGTAGGACTGAGCGATAGGTTGCAGGAGGGACAAGGAGAGAATCAGAGGATTCCAACAGGAAGGGAGGCCTGTGTGACCTTAACATGCACTTGGCAGCACCTTGGTCACAAGAGATGTAAGCTTTTTAGGGAAGGGGGGAACCAAGACACTGATGGTGCACTGGCTTTCTTTCAGGTTAATCCTTTGGGGAAGAGCATGCAGATAGGAACAGAACCGAAGGATCGGGATGGAAAGTCTACAGTCTGCACACTTACTGTCAAGCCCCCTCCACTCCACCCAAAAAAATCCCCAAGCCCTCTTAAAAGCCCTGGTGTGTGGATGGTTCATAAAGAGACACTAGAAAGATTTCCCTAACAGAGCTACCACTTTGGATGAAAAATTAGAAACACATCCAAACCAACATCCTCAGGCTTCTTAATTTAAATGCTTCAGAAAACTGTTAGCAGAATGGATATGGTTATAACATTACAGCTCCAATCAAAATCCTTTTGTAACAAAATGTTCTAATTAGCAGCACTGATAAAATTATTTTTAAAAGATTTACAAGATTCTGCCCATTACTACAGCAGTGAGGCAGTAAGAACTGACACGCATGTGAATTCCCTAAAAGGCTTAGATCTAGTGCACTTCAGTGATTTAAAACTAAGATGTAGACTTCTGTTTTGAAAGAATAAAGAGACATGCCTAATTTCAGCTAGATGTTAACACTTAGATTCTCTTGTTAAGGGAAATCGGTCAAAGGAACTGTTGGAACTAGGGTGAAGCAAAGAGTACTTGCAGACTATAGACCAGTTTACTATTTTTAGTACAGGTAATACAGGTCTTCACAATTTCGGATATAAGCTTTTTGAAGTTTCCATCATTAGCAAATGGAAAATGCCTATTCTTTTAAAGTCTAAACAGCAGTACTTACACAGTACATTTGCAAGTTAGAGGTTTGACTCAGAAGAGCGACGGAATATCTTTATTTCATTCCTACTCACTGAAACAGTAAAGCAAAGCAAAGTTCGTGCCTTAAACACACCTATGAATTAGTTTTACATTAAAATATTTTCAGTTCTTAGAAGCTTGAAGCTGAAGTACATCTTTTCATACTTCCAACACTGTGGAACTCAAGGGTCTGGTTTGCAAATACAAATAAAAGACACCAAGCTGCAGTGACCATCCACTTCTTTTTGCTCTGGCACTTACCATAGAAGTCTACCATCAGAGTTGCCATACAAAGCACTGTTACTAATGTTCTTCATTCTCTGGTGTCCTGGCTGAGCTAAGTAGAAATGAAAACTCACCAGCATTACTGTTTACTACTCATGGAATAGTATAAGAGTTGCCATTGTTTTCATCATATTGTAGACTAGGAAGATAAACAGATTATTTAAAACCATCACAGCTAATTCAGCACTAAATTGTAAAACACTAAAACCAGAATCATAAACAGATTTCTTTGGAAACAATCCACAGACATAAAACTGGATGATGCAAATAACTACAGGGAAAGGGACACTTTTTTTTAGATTAAAATTGTGTAACTGCTCTGTTGGGAGATGCATATTTATAAAAGATTACTTTTGGCTGACTATGTTGGCTTTAAAAAGCATTGCATCCTAAAATATTAAAGAATGTAGGAGAACATACCAAACTGAGTGCCTTTGTAGGGAGAGCCCTTATGTTGCTTAGAATCTCTTAAAGGTGATAAAAGAAACACAGTAACTGTAACAGCATTTACAAAAAGACTGACACTCACATTATTTCTGCTGGATAATTACATTGCATCATCTTACAGCAATATGAAACAATGGTATTAACATAAAAGGACCACTGGAAGAAAGGTCCCTGTTATCTGCTGAAAAAGCCTGTGCTGTGAAGCTGGTTCTGCAGCTGACCAGAAGGCTGGCAAGCTCGGCCAGATACAGATGAGACACACAAATGGAAGCTTTTTAATTTTTAATTTAATTTAATATACATCACCAAAATAAAAGCTGAAGTGCCACCACCTGAGGGCATGCAGGGCAACCTCAGTACCAGACACCCAGCATTTTGTGCTGTGCAGCCTGTCTTAGGCCATGTGCTCTTCAAACACCAAGACTGGGCAATATGCAACCTGCAGTGATTTATTTGTGACCCTGTTGCTCAAGGGAAAAACGCTTTCATTTCAGTCAAGGTGCAAGAGTACCAGCTGCCTCTGCTCCTCAGATCTGACTGCTGCAGGCAGCATTTGCTACCACGGTGTCAGACAGATCCTCACATCCAGGATCTGTGTCAGTGTATTGGTGTAATAGTTGTACATGGAAGGTCACCTCAGAGATTATGAAATGGAGCACCTGTACATTTTTCTAGATCAAAACCTTTTCTGGACTTCAACTAGAGAGCTTGCTCCAAACTATGAGGTAATTCCTGTGAGTATTTCCAAGTCACAGTGAAGCTTACACCTACCACTGAGAACTGGAGAATTAGGCACAGACTAGCCTGCTTTCAATATCACACTGATCCCAAGGTCAGATTGCTTGAGCTGGGGAGAGCAACTTGAGTATTCATTATTCGATACCCTTGTTCAGAGGGCACAATGATCAAAGCATCTTGCAGCCTTTGAGTTCTACAAAAACACAGCAACTTCAGTACAGTAAAGTGAATATGGGGATGGAAAGAAAGGGAAAATTAATACTTTGCTATACATTGCTCTATTAAGCAATTTGATCTTGAGATCTAAACATTTTTAAAAACAATGCAATCTCTTTGGTCTTAGCTTTGCAACAAGAGAAGGTAATGATTTCTTCCCCCAAAAGTAAAAGAAAAGAAATTAGTCTTTTGATGCAATATGTATTTTTAACTAAAATGAATGTCACAAAATGAACAATAGCTACTGATTAATTTAGGAGACTGCTACAAGCTCCCAGACCAACACAGTGCTTTCTTCTTGCCAGTCCACTGACATACACAAGCCATCACATCCCTACTGAACTCAGTGCATATCCATGCTTTCTTCTCTGCTTTCAACTCTTTTCAAATTTCTTCAGGCTGCACTAGTCTGATAGGATTTAACACCATGTGCACCAAGGTTCACAGCTACCATCCCAGTGACTTCACGTTTAAGATACAGAGCAGGCCTGTAATGGTGGTACTTCTGCCATGGCAACATACTGATCATCCAAAAGCAAGGCACAGCTGGTTTTGTCTCCCAGTAATTAATCCCTTTTTACAGCAACAGAGTGATCCTGTTGCCATATGGGGACATCCAAATATACACATACCATATTCAGGTGCAGGCTGAGTATGCCTTGTGTAAGAACAAACACTTGTTATCTTCACTGACATCTCAGTCTGATGAGCTTTGCTCTTGACAGGTGAGGTTTAGACCATGGAAGCAAGGTGAGGTGTTGGAACTGCTTTTTTTCTATAGGGAGCAAATTCAGATAGGTACTGGCTTTCTGGACATTACACAGAAGAGACAGATTTCAGCAGCTTATTTTTCTGCTTTAACGATCTCCCTCTGCTGTGTAACTGCAGGCATACTCTAAACACTAAGGTGCTTCTAGCATTTCCCCCAGACACACACACACACAAGAAGGGCTGCAAGTGTTTTAAAGAGGCATAAAACACTGCAAAAGTGAAGTGATATGAACTTTATAAGCAGAAGAAAGTTAGTTCAAAAATAAGACTATTCCCTTTCAAAGCCTTCTTTCTAGTTAGGTTACTCTGCATTGTCACCTTACACAACTATGCAAGTGAGACCAACACCACCACAGCTCTCCCAGTGCATTACTTCTAGAACACATTCACCAGCTCCCTGACCTTCCGGGTACCTCCAACCACTTTCTTTCCACAGAGCTTCTACCAGCAGTACAGCAGCTCTCACTGGATTCCAAGTTACTAGCTCGCCACATGAAGGACAATTCCCTCACTTCCCACGCCTATTAAAAGACACCTACAATAAAGCTTAAGAGATTTCCATTATCCAAGATTTCCCCTCCTCTGCTTTCAATTACTTTAAACTCAGAATCACTGTATCTGCTGAACTAAGTGAACTCCTGGCCTTCATCCCATAATTGCTTTAAACCATCTTCAGTCTCATCCTTTTGCTTTTGTGAAGAAAATTGGGTTGCAAGAGAAACTCTGTTGAATTACCTCATCTGGGAGAGAATAAATAGGCGCCCATCGCAAGAAGCGAAAAAGGATAATTTCAACCTAGCCTATAAATTTGGCGGCTATTTTCATCTCACAGTCAGCAATAACAGCAATACATTTGCAAAAACAGACAAGTGACTTGAAATTGAAAGTGTTTTACTCCCAAAGGAACTGCTCTGCACAGGCCCCAACAAATGCCTTTAGTGAGATCTTATCAAATCTTTTACCAAAAAAAAAAAAAAAAAAAAAAAAAAAAATCAGTAAAAATAAGGATGTTCAAAACACAAGAAGAGAGGATGTGGGGAAAAAAGTAGTAGTAGTGGTGTTTAGCACCAACAGTCTAAGGCATTTAGTGCTCCATGCAAAGGATCACGGGGCAAAATTGACTATAACTGGCTATAGAAGCTGCAGAGATTTCTGCAAGATGCAGCTTCTTAAATAATGAAGTACCATGACCTTGTTTACTAAAGAAAAAGTTAATTGCCATGTGGGTTTCACCTCCTGACTCAGCAACCCAAGCTAACTCAGGTACTGAAAGTAGGAGAGCCTTGTCAACACTAGACTCCAACACAGGAGCTCATCTTGGCTGAAAAGCCACGTTAAGCATTACACTGAGATAGCTACACTGCTCCTGGTACCTCATTATCTTCACACACCACATTAGGCCACTTAGATTTATGCCTGGTACATCTGCTGGGATTTCTCTTCCTGAGACAGGTAAATTCTAGACCACCTACACGTTAGTGGGACCAATACAAGTAACACAGGTAACTGTTCCACTGCTGCAGAGTTTCCTGGGCAAAGCTCTACAGCTCACAAATTTTGCAGAGATGTTCAGAGTCCTCCTTCCAGCCTTAGAAAAATAAAACATGAATAATGCCTGCCAGTCGCTATAGCAACAACCACCTCTCAACTGAAGACAGCAAGAAGATTCAGAAGCCACACGTTGTTTATATAACCTACTCTGTGCAGACAATTACTTCTGAAACAGTTAAAACTACAAAGACTGCATGCTGTTATTTAGCAGTTAAGTTCCTGGATGCACACATTCAAGCCATTACTCAAGAGTACACTTGCCTGAGGAAAACAGGCAGCTTCCTCTGCCTCACTAGAAGGGATGCTGTAACTACTTAGAGCAAGTGCAACACTCCATTTTCTAATTCCTCTCCTGTTCTTTATAGAAAAGATACAACCTATTACTGTAAGCTAAATAAAACAAGCATTTAATGTGGTGTGAAATGCATATATTCAGAAACAGTGAAGCAAAAAGGAATGTTTTCTACCATTGCTGGGCAGGGAACAAAGCTGAAACACTGGCTTAAGAAAATATATTTCTGTTGCATGACTTATCCTTAATCACTTCAATCACTGTCAAAAATAAAAACTGTGCCAGGACTACACTGTCACATTTAAGGATGCACAAGATAAATATAGCTACTACCAGCCAAGAGCTCAACTAAATTCTCAAGACACCATTTACTGGAAAACTTGTCCTTCAAAGTGATCATCATAGGAAATGGGAAAATTCTATTTTCAATTCAGAGACCAGTTCTTTACTGTAATCTTTACTGCGATCTTCACTGATATCCAGCTGCCAGGAAACAGGCCTTCCTGAGGAGTAAGGTATTACTCGGCATAAGGGCAGTAGACTCTTAACAGATAATGACAATACTGCATACACAGAACTGAGGCTGCACAACCAACCTTAATTATTTCTGAGCTCCACGTCTTTGGAAGACTATATCAATGAATGTGTTTAGAAAGACAAAGTTATATATTTGAACAGGAAGGTACTCACATACAATCTTTAAATAACACAAGCATTTACTTTTAATGTCTCTTTAATATGAACACATCAAAGGCTTACTAGAGCTCTTTGGCTTTCATGTTATAAGAATAATGCATCACTTCAGGCATGCTAGCAAAGCTAAAGTATTTTTTTTTTCCCCAGGTTCTTTCTGGGATCTTAGGCCGAGTGTCACACCACTAAAAAGTGGAGCTTACCTTTATATGCTGCCGCCTCCCCCTCCACCATGTGCATAAGCTTTTTAAAAAAGCAAAACTTGTTTCTCTATAGAATCTCCATGGGCAGTTGATTTCTCTTAGACACAGCCACATTTCTCTTAGACACAGCCTACTCTATTGGCAGCACAAACATTGGCCCCAAGTCCAGTACTGACAGCTCTTTATACATCATGAAAGCATAAATCATTCAAGTCCATGCAGGTTTTCTTTTAGTTCCTTAAGTGTTGGTATCATTAGCTAACAAGTAAGTGCCTGGAAAGCCATCTTGGTGATTGCGTTGCCTGACTGCCATAATTTGCAGCTCTTAGCCTTCGGAGACATAAATGTCACTTTCCCCCCCCCTCCAGTCTTCAGGGAAGCCTTTTGTCACTGACTGACTAGCTTTTATTTTAAGCACGTTCCAGAATTTCAAAATCAGTCTGAGAAGATCCAGCCATATTCAGGTTTCAACAACCCCTGAAAATTAAGTCTTCTAGAGAAATAACATATGCAGGAATGGGTTGCTACAGAAAAATAAATCAAAACCAACATTTCTTAGTCTACTTTCTTAACAGGAGCAACAACAACAACAAAGTCCTACCTTACCTCAATTCCATTGCTTTTAGTCTCATATACACAGGTAGTCTGTCTATCCACCAAATCAAACAGGGTGTTAAAAAAAAAAGTATTATTGTCATTGTATTTGGTGCCTTAGTTACCTGGGGAAAATCCACCATGGTGCTGACTGGATTGTGTCTAACAGAACAAAGAATAGGGTGTTAAACCTGTTGCTTTGTTCCTCAGATAAAATTTTTTTATTGTTTTTAAGGATGACATGACAGAATATGTAACCTAAAACATCCAAGCACTGTGCCATGCTGTAATTAAAAAAAAAAAAAAAAAAATCTATTTAACACCAAGTTTTAAGTATTCAAGAATAAAACCCAAACCCATAAGTTATTTTAAACCAAAACCCTCAAGTGTTCAGTATTTTGCAACAAACGCCTCTCATTCTTGATATGAAGACTTGCACAAATCTTTGTATTTCAACTAGTGTTTCTAGTAACTAAACTACAACCTGTTTCAAATACCAGAAGATTTTTAGATACTGACCTAGAAAAAAGTTGCAATGAAGTTTCCGTTAATCTGTATCTCCACAACTTTAGGTATGCGGTGCTGCTGAGAGAGATCAACGCCTGACTTCAGAGTTGTTTAGCCTTACTGATGAGAGGGCTATTAACTTCCAAGAGCACAATCACACAATTATTTGACAGTATGTACATGCATAGATTATATTAAACCAAGTTGCATGGCAAGTTTCACCCTGAGGTTTCCTAACTGTTCAGTGCTTGAACTTGGAACCTTAAAAGTTAACAAGAAGCTTGCATTATGTACTGACATATATCAGTCACCTAAAATTAAAAACATACAAACATAAAAAATAGGTAACTTTACATACCACACCCACCGCCACCCCAATTATCAAATCAGTTCAGGAAGTCTCAATGCTGTATTCTCTGAGATAACAGAAATCGATTTGGCAGACTTACCACCCTGCCACTAGATGGGGAGAACAACATGTTTTGCCAATATTTTCCATTCCTTTCCACCAGCTGCACTCCTGCTCCCCTTTCCCCATCGAACCACATCCTTTCCTGATCTTACATCCCCCTCCACACCTCCTCAGGCACTGCCTCAACCTCCTTCTCTTGTTCCTGAACCTGCTACCCTGCAACTCTCTTCTGCTGCCTTTCTACTTTTCACCCTTGTAGTCTTCTGGCTAGCCTTGTTCCAACCCAAACACCTCCTCCTCCCCACCTCTCTCTAGTGGCATCAAATCACTTATCCTGCACACCCAGCAGCAGGTACCTGGGCAGCACCGGAGAAGAGCAAGTCTCTATGCTCGTAGTCTGTGCGCCTGGTGCTGAAGCAGCCTGCAGAGACTGGAAGCAGCCAGGGAAAGAAAGTCCCGCTCAGCCCCGGGGAGGAGCGTGCTCGCTCATTCCATGGGGACGGTGAATCATGCGAACACTGATGAGCCCGAAGGACCTGAGAGCAAAGGCTGCTGCCTCAGCCCAGCAAAAAAAACCTGGACAGAAATACAGCACTCAAATGCTGAATGCATCCCTGTCAGGCATGAGCTAACTGTGACTGTGGCTAATTTGGATGGCTTTTCATAAGGATAGGAGGAGGTGTAGCTCTAAAACCAAATTCATACCGTTCCCAGTTTCAAATCTTTCCTCTAAAGCATGGTGGCCTTAAGCCACCCCTAGAGACAGCTATTAAGATTTTTTTTCAAGAAGCAAAAGTCCGTATTACTTTCCCATGACTCATCCGTCAGCAACTGGTCCATTTGCTGAAGGTGAACAAAATAAAAAAAAAAAGGGAGAGAACCTGGCAAAAGAGAAACAGAGGCCAAACCATTTAAATCTAGCAAAGTTATAAAGAGACTGAAACAAGGCTCTTTCAATGGGAAATGTTATGCAACCTTAATTTGCCATCTGCCTTGTAAAATTCAAATCAAGCATGAGAAGGATAAAATTCTCACTTGGGGTTATTTTATTATGCAAAACATCTTGGTTTTACAACAACATCACTTAAATGCTTCATGGAATTACAGCTCTTTAATTCATAGTGGCTTCCTCTTTATTGTGGATGGAGAAAACAAAGAATTTAGACCTCTAAGCCACGTATTTCATTGCAGCAGCCTAACCATGACAGACTGGTACCAACAAAAATGAAACAAATACCACTTTCTGCGATAACAGAACTAAACGTTTAATTTCATGAAGGGTGTTTGAATTCACCCCCAGAAACACTGAGAACATGTTAATATTTTACATAGTAGTTGCGTCCCTGCCTTTAAAGATTAAATGTTTTACAAGGATTGCTAAACTATAGTATACCATGTACACCTCAAACCAAAAAAGATAAAAACCTGACTGTCAAACAAGAGTGTTTGTTGCAAGTGACTTAACTATGTCACTGCAATACTTCAAAATCCAATCTAATGCTCTGTGCTGTACATTAAATATTCCACTTCAGCACAGAAAAAAGCAGCATCATATACAAATATATACACTACATAAATGGTGCAAAAAAGAGAAAAGGGATGATACCACCAGTAGTAACAGGTCCAGTAACCTCAGCCAGGATGATCAGGCTTCCTTTCTTTGCCCTTAATAGGGGAGGCGGGGATGGAAAAGTGATCAACACTGCTTCACGTTCAGGCAAGTCACTCAAGCACTGTCCTCCAGCTCTTCCCTCACGAAGACAGTGGTTGAGAGGCTGGTTACCAGAGCCATTAAGTTTTCTTGTGTGCACCCACTGAACGGTTGCAAACCACACCAACAATGCAATGGTTCTCACAAATTACCTTCAGTATTCCCAAACAGACAATCTCCTAGCTTGACTAAATACTATAAAGTTTTTACTTATATGGAGACAGACACCAGGTTTGGTTATGCAAAACTTGAGGCCTTGTAAATCAGTTACTGCTGGTATCAGGCCAGGCACTAACTGCTTCCTGGGCTCCCTATATTGCATTGGTGGAAATTATTTTTAAGGATACAAATGGCCTTACCTACAAGGCTATTCTTTGAGCCTTTTGATAGCCATTCCACAGGGAGACAGAGACTCATCAAACCTGCTTCAATCCTTCATAAAAGTCTTTTTAATCACAAAGGACTAGAATACCAACTCAAAATGACCAACCTGCTGAGACTAAATACTAGCAAAATCCCACCACAATCTCAGACAAGGCTTTTGTAATTAATGGAGTCTCACCAATTGCAAACAGCTCCAGACCAGGGTATTAGTGCTTTCCATCATTCTGCCAGTCTTCCACAGTGAACCAAGGCTAAGATAATTTTCTATGCTGAGTTTCACTTGAGAGCAGAGCATTAGTTCCTCACAACCATGCTCCATAAATCTACTCACACAGTGCCTGTCTTCCTGTTGATCCAGATGACTATCAGGTTGTAGTTGCTCATATCCTGTACCTGCCTAGCTTTCAGTCAAGCTCCTATTTCTGTATGCATACCTGTTGCACTATGCTCTGCTGCGAGTAAAAAAAATTATTTCTTCCACAGCAGACGTCATATGTTGCCACTTTATCTCAGGACACCCCTTCTTGGTAAACTCATGTCTCTTCATAAACTCATTTCATCTATGAGAGCAGTATTTTCCACAGGTCTGGGCAGTCAGTAGCTCACCACTAGTGAGGTTCCAGGCTACAAAAAGATTAAAGCTCTATGGAACGTGACTAAAATAGCATAATGCACATCCACCTTACTGGGTTGTCTTCATTCACATAACGGATGTTTCACAGTTGATCACTTTGAAACAGTCACACAGGGTGCTGCTGTGTGAGAGATCACCTTGCTCCACAGCCCCTTGACCAGCACAGCCAGGCAACTCCAGAACATCACTGTCTATGCTCTGAACAATTAGGATTCATATCACAGCTATACAACAGAGGACACAATAACAAGATGCACTCTGTTTCTGTCCAAAACACTTTAAAACATTAGTTCCAAAAACTGAAGTGCCAGCTAACTTATTTTCATTAGTGCTTACCTAATGCTGTGCCAGCTTTCCATTTAAAAAAACAAAAAAGACCAAAACAAACTCATCAGCACGTTTTACTTCCAACAAGCATCTCTCTTGCTTTTAATAGAATATCAATACCAGAAGCTGATGCAAATAGAGACAAGCACTCTGCAAAACCAAGGTTTGCAAGACTCCAGCTTAAAGGTGTCCTCAACCTTTACATCATCCAGTAGTTCTTATCTGTGAGTAGCACGTCCAGCAGAGCATGTCCCCTAGTCAGGTTCATTAATCACCTGCATCACAAATTGTTCTGGAATGTACTGAACTCATGGCCTGGTTTCTAGCACCCAGCTGCATTGCCCTTCCAGAACAGTGGTTAAGAGACACCCATGAGTACTACAGCCTGTGAGGCTCTCTCCAGCTGCCTAAAGGCAGCAGCATCAGCTCCCCCTTCTTAATGAGGTGGTCTACAGCAGGCATTGCCTACAGCATCAGCTCTGCTCCTTACCCACAGGATCTCTATTGGCTTGTCATCTGCCCAAGGCAAAGCTCCAATCATTCAAGCCATTCCTTTATGTAGAGCAGAACCCCTCCTCTTTACCTGTCCACCCTATTTTTTCTCTTTTCACCCAGTAAATTTAGGCCTGAAATGCCTCTCAGGGCTCTTCAGGTGCCAAGCCCCACACTACGCCTGGCCTGACAACAAGCCCAAAGGTGGATTCCCTCACCTGCTGGGTGTTTACTCTGCTGGCCATACTGAGCTTCACAAGCCTGGATCATGACAGATGCGTGGGAAAACTGGTATCATTCCTTTTAAATAGCTTTGTTTTGGAGTAGGTTAGGAAGGCACCAGTTTTATTTCAGGGCCTAGAAAGCAGTAAAATAGATTATGAAAAAAAAAAAGGCAACAAATATGCAAGGTCTTCTAACTTCTTGGTCTAACATCACTGTAAAGTCAAATATGAATTGTTAACATTAAGAATAGGCTTGTGATCTTCAGTGAGGTCTCAAGAAACACGTGATTGAGGAACTGGTTGTAGCCATCACAGTAAGACAAAAGTAGAGGCCTTCCTTGCTAAATTATAATTCTTCTCAGTGCTCTCACAAAATACAGACTATTTTGGACTGGAATTATGCTGCCTGTAAAGAATACGAAGTACCCTAACCACCACAGCTCTCCAGCAGACTACTTTTTAAATTATTTATCAAGAGAAACACAATCCTTTGCCAATTGTTGAACATTCACACAGCTTTAAAAACTATCAGGGCACGGAGATCTTTGCTTGGCACTTCTACACCACCTTGAACAACAGCGCCTGATTCCAGATAGGGCCACATCCATGCCACCATGCTAAGCCAGAGATAAAGGGCTGAATTACCCTTCATTTTTGAAGTTCCAAAAGTGACTAACAAAAAAACCCCCCCAAACCCATGCATTTTCAAACTATATGTAATTAACAGGAATTAATGTCACAGTGAACTGATACTCATACCTGCATAATTAGCAGTAGGTAGTCCTAGCTGTCATCTCCTCCTAACCCCCTGCAAATTAAAAGCTGTGTAAGTTTAGCTATACCAGTTAAGCCTCCTGCTATTGCTACATCTAGAGAAGGAAGCAACTATAAATAAGTAATATTAAACTTAATTAATTTGAGGTTGTAGGGAGAAAATAGAATAATTTGCACTCTATATAAAAACTTTATTTTGTCCACATTTGAATTTATTTTGATGACAGTAACAAATCTCACAAACCGGTAAGATTTGATCCTGAGTTGGGAGCTAATTTTGAGACCTTTTTTCCTGAACAGAAGTCTCCTTGATTTCTGTTGATAAATAATGCGAAACAATAATACAAGTTAAGGCAGTCCATCTTTTTCCCTGGCTTACCAGAAATTAGTAAGATTATTTTAAATTTGGTAGCAGGCTAGACCTATGCAATTAAACTTTGCTAAATTTATGCAATTTATTTCTACTTGCAGGATGTGTGTCACTTCATTCTTCTCCCGATAGTTTTGCTCAGTGTATACTGGAACAAAGTAATATATTTTTAAGGGCAAAACAATTTCATACTACCTCAAAAGAATGTAAAGTTCTAGTGAAGAGGTCAGATCACTTGTCAATTCCCTGTTTCAAAGAAATTCAGGTAATATGCTGAAATATGAGTTACATGTGCCAGTGAATATGATTATTTGAGAAGATAACTCTGTTAATATTGTAAAAATAAAAAACATTCTAGGGGTTTACACAATCTACCCCTTGGAAGAATTAATGTTATATTTAGATGACATTAATGTCTGTGATGCTCTCAGATCTGTGCTAGAACAATAATCTTCTATGGATGTTCCAAGGAAATCTCTTAAAGACGTGCTAGTGAGTCATCTGGTCAGCAGCTAATGAACACTACAACTGGTTCTGGAAACTGTTCTCCTTCCTCAACATCTAATCTGGGATTAGATATTGTAATGATTAAGAGACTGTTATTAACCTGGGAGAAGGACACTGTACTCAAAGTAGTCCAGACATCACTCAGTGCTACTGTGAGTCAGGCTGTATGTCATATTCAGTAGGAAGATAAATAGCTTATATATTTGCATATGTTAAAAACTTCTCTGCATAGTAGCAGCAATCAAAGCTCCTACCCTGCAAGCACTTCCTCCCACACGCAAGCTTGTATCTGTGGCCCTTCTTGAAGCGAAGAGACCATTACGCATAAACTCAAGCACATTCAGACTCTTCATCAGAGGTGGATCTGAACTGACTGGGGAATCCATTCTCTTGACAAAGAGTCAAACAGACTCTTATTCTAGGTCTGTCTGAAAAACAGGAAAGTAAGGTAAATCACAGGGACAGACAGAACAGATAACAACTATAGCCTCCTCTGAGCTAGTTACAAATCAGAAGGAACTACAGTAGTTGAGTGGAAACAAAATGCCTCTCCAATTTCAGTAATATCATCCAGAAAGTCTTCAATATGTCCCAAATTCACTACTGTCTAAGTGCTACCATAGGACCAGTTACCATTTTTCACCAGAAAAAACTTCTTTTAAAAGAAGTGTTATGAGAGCTTAGTTTCCTAAGCACATGAAATGCTGGACATATAATCAACTATAGTGTAACATGTACATTTTTCATATTTATTCATAAAACTACTTTCAAAAGTATCCTGTGTTGTTTTTAACAGATTCTTTGCATGCCTGATGAGATCTGAAGCTCACTGTGTTCCACGGATCATTAACTATTAACAATTCCTACCACAAAACATTCTGGATACAAAGAGGCGGCCAAGATATTCCATCCCACCCCCTACTCGGGATGCCCCTAATCCTACCATGAAGATATGACAGCCCCTTTCCCTACAGCTGCAGCAGCCAGAGGCGGCTCTGGCTGTTCCTGCTAAGAGGTGGCACCAGCCAACTGCATTTAATTCAACACCACCAAAAGGCAACACACCACAAAACTCACTGTAACACAGCAGGCAGCCAGGTTGTCATGCTCCATCCTACCCTTAAAAGCAAATGGTTGAAAATGTTTGCATTTATATTCCTCTCCCTCCTTTTGTCTAAGCCATGCAAGTGACCTGAAGTAATAAGCGTGGGCTGATTAATTGCTGTATGTGTTCCCTTCTGCAGAGCTGAAAGGTCAGTTGGGGTAAAAGCAAAGGGTGACATGACGTACAATACTAAACACTCCCGTTTTTAAGCAGCCACCTCGTTCAATGAACCACACACAAGCCAAGAAAGAGTTCTTTTCACTACACGCGCTCAGGCTTAAATGGACCAGCTGAAAACATTTGCTGAACTACTAAGTCCAAAGATGGAAAAAAAGCCTTATGTGGGCCTCCCTCCCCAAGGCTAAGCACTTAACGGTGTATTAAAAATGTAGACACCTTAGTGCAGACTTCTAAGGATTTCTCTGCATTTACATAACAGTTCACAGCTCTCTCATCTGTGGTTGGGGTTTTTTTTGTTTGTTTTGGTTGATTATTTTTTCCTCTGGACTTCATAAAACCATCTGCAACAGGGTACTTGCCTTTACAATTTTGTTTGTGGAGAAAAGATGTCCAACTGCATCTTCTCTTATTAACTGCCACTGATGCTGTTAGTACACTGCCAGGTATGAGGCCAGAGATGTAACAAATAGCAGCAACCATCCCAAAGTGGTTTAATCTGAGGATACATTTTAGAAATATGACTTCAATACTTTCTATGACATGATTGTTACATTATTGCTGTATTTGTTTAGTATTGAAGTGTAGGCAAACCTACAGTGTATATTTTCCAGAAGCACTTAATGTTATGTTGATTGTGGACTAGCTGAAGATGAAACCCAATGAGAACAGAGTAAGGCAACTCTGAGTTAAATCAGATAATTTAAAAATTTCAACCAACAAACAAGAAGTATTTAATTCTCCTACTCAAAAGTGATCCTCCTTGTTTCCACAAGGTAGAGAAAATTTACTGTGAAGAGATTTTCAGCTCCAGCAATCTCTAACAGAGTCCCCAAAGTCCCAAAAGCTAGCACTGAATCAATTCCTACTTTTGCCAGCAATAATATCATATTCTGCCTTTCCACAAAACTAAGTAGAGAGAAAGTAAGAGAGCTTTGAATCTAGCAAGATGATTACACAAATGAGTTTTTCAAGGTATATAATTATCAAATGCTTAAATCACTTATTTCAGAGGCTGTAACAAGAGAAGGCATGCAGGCAGAGCTGTGTAGATTAAGCAACATAAACGTTAATTAAAGAGAGCTGGAGAAGGGAAAGGAAATCATGCAATCCCTCTGCATTAGCATGTGGAGCCCTGGGCCCATTCACCACATGGTGAGGGAAAGCCTTTCTAAGGGAAAAACAAGTAGAAAGCAGAGCTCAGGCTTGGGAAGAGGAAAAGAGAGGGTCAAATTTCTTTGTGCCATTTCCTGTCCTCACCCTTTTCACATCCTTCTCCATGCCCAGGAGACAGGAACAGCAGTCTTTAACAAAAAAGGGCAGACACTGACGCTGCTACACACTCTACACCACACCAGCCCAGGAAGGCTCTGTGCCATTGTATCAGCCAGCTGCAAGGCTGAAGCAGTGAGGAAAGATCCCAATAAATATAACCTTTATTTCCCTGTCTTGTTTTTATTTTACTGATGCTTCTATTATTGCAAATATGCATATTTCACCATAACTAGGCAGAATAGCTAAAATGTTTTTTTTCCCAGGACAGATGAACAGGCTTCATAAATCACAGGTACACCACCCGCTCCAGGCTGACAAACTGAACGAGGTCACGCTAGCACACAGAAGGCTCTACATCATGCACAAGTTTGCAAGCCCCTGGGCACAGCTTCATTAAGCAAAAAGAGCTTGCGAACACTTGGCTGCAAGGCTTGGGGGATCAGGTCTCACTTGGCCACTGTGTGAAAGCTGTAGAAAGCACAGAAAGGGCCCAAGAGTCATTGACCACTTGGAGTGTCACAGCCTCGTTTACAGGTCACGTTTAGGTATATCATTTTGGTCTGCTGTAGTCCTATAGAATATTATCTTCGCTTCCATGTATGCATTCAGGCTATTAAAGTCTACAGGATTAACAGCTACATTTGCATTTCATACAGATGAGGGAGACTTGGTTATGATTTAGCTAGACAAAGTTGCTGAAGTACACCCTCCAAATCTGTCCTCATAAGACTACTAGTACCCCTCTTGCCTTTGTATAAGTATAGATTGAAGCAGCAGAGATGTTGTATTTATCATGGCACAAAGCAACAGCACACTTCAGAAATACACTGTATTCTCCTCAGTTAAAAGCACACAAATAATTGGCGGCTACAACAGTACTAAGTTATTTCACAATAACCTAGTTTCTGAACTACTCATCTGGCAGGCCCAGCAGCAATAATTCTTGCTCAGGACATTCCTAATGTAACACATTCAAACCTCCTATTCCCTGTCCCAATATTCCTCTTAATGTGCTCTTTGCTTGCTCTACAGTTCGATGCAGTAGTCTAGCTGAAGCAGCATTAAGAAATTGAGAACGGGGGCATGTCACCAAGCCAAAAAGCTCTCTCAGTAAAGCAAGTAGAGTGCAGTGAAAAATCCGACTGTCACATCACCAGCTTTTTAAAGATTAAATCTAGCATGTGCCAACATGCCTAACAGCAACCTGTCACTGAAGTCCAGAGAAACTCAGCTTCTTGAGTGACTGCATCTTCAAAATCAGCTCTCACCTCCTACATGCCCTTCTTAAGGATTGCCCAGAGTTATCCTAAATTTTATCAGGAAGCAGAAACACTCCCAGAATACTAAGACATATTTTCATATGCATATGGTCTCGCTAAGAAGATGCCAGATTTTTATGTGCCATCAATAAACTAGTTTTCCAAGTGCTATTTGCAGGTATTAGAGCAATAAACTAAGAACACTAACGTAGGCTTTGCAGTAAGAGCCTTAGAAACATCAGATACTGTGAGCTACCAGCTTCAAGGACTTCTTCAGCTTTCAGTGAAGAATCTCTCTGACATCTCTTGAAAATCTTCCATATTGTAGTATACATTTTGTCCTTCAACTTTCTAGGAAGGACCTACACTGAGTTATGATAACTAGGGGAGCATAAGGAAGTTTGGAATGCATCTCAAGAGACCACGTTAAAATTTTATGTCTAAGAAACAGGCTTCACCACCCCAGAGTTCAGGTCCATCCTTTACCTGCTACCAAGCTACTTAAGATGTCTCTATCTGTCAACACATAATTTCAGCTCCTTGAGTGCTGCAGTTGATAACAAAATTGAGTGAGAAGACAGGCACAAATGCTTGAGTGCTCCTGCGGAGAACTGGCAGGAGAGAACAACAGTGGAGCACGTGCATCCTCGGAGTAGTTGGGGCAGTACCTACTGAGGCTATACTTGGCCTGCGCTCTTCCTGTCACTGCTGAACGGAATATATTCTCTTGAAATGCACATATTTTATAAGTAGATAGTAGAATAGTCAGAACAGGTTTTTGTATTTGCTAAGTTTAAATACATTTTGGTGCAAATAAGATGTTAACCTGAGGAAAGACTGTTACTTCTGCCTCTAGTTGGCTCAAATTAATCTCTGGTTAACTGCTGGAATTCACCAGGGATAAATTTTAGCTACTGAGTGACTTAACTGTAAAAACTTAAATGTGTGTCAACACTTTAACCTTCCACTCCTTTGCCTCCTTTTACCATTAAAAAAAGTGCAGGAAACAAGCACACTGAAATAGTACGCCTTTCTTCCATTAATCACCAGCTATATTAAATTATTTCCAGTTATCTGGACAAGAACACCAATGCTCTGTCATCATCTCTAGAGACACTACTGTATTTCTATAGATAAGAAAGCCAGCTGTCCTGCTTAAAAAGAAAACCCAAACAAACAAACGAAAAAACACCCAAAAGCAAGCATGCTTTAGTTCTAGGTAAGACTAATACCAACATTGTCCTCCTCACCTCAGTCCTGTCCCCCAAAGTGTCCCTAGGTTATCCTTACATAGAGTTAAAACAAAAACTTCAGTTTGAATCCTGCCTTCAGTTAGGCAGCTCAGGTATTTACAGGATTTGAAGTTCAAGAATTTAGCTTCCTATCTTTCTTCTCTCACAGGAGAAAAGTTTGGGAACAGTTAGTTAACACCAACTTCCATATTCCAATAGAGCCTGGAAAATGATGATACAATGCACAAAAAGAATAAAACTAACAGACAACTCAACATCCAGAGGGACTCCACAGTTCCCTGCAGCCTTTTTTTTTTTTAAAAAAAAAAAAAAAAAAAACAACCACAAAACCACACACACACACCCCCCAGCTCTCAAATAGGTTTTCACCTCCAAATTCAGGTATACATCCCTGTGTCATGACATTGGTTTCAGTACCAGGTAAAAGCCCAAATCCTAGCATGGGATTTTAACTCACTGTAGCCATCTGTTTCAAGAGGATTATATGGATTTTTTTAAAGTGCTAGACACATTAAAAATAGCAGAGAGTCATTTCAAATGCTTTTTCAGCTTCCTAGTGTTAAAAATATCACCTAAGCTTGAAAGTCAAAGCTACATGACCCTGTAAATCTGCCGTGCCTATTGGTGTCCCCTGACACTTTAAAAAACCCCAAAACATAATACTGTAAAAGTAGAAGTACAAGTAGCAACCATTAACATCTTCACATTTGTTTTTCATTACTAAAGGAAGCATTATAGTCACTAGCTAAGTCTCAGCTACCCTCAGGCTTTCATTTAATAGCATAATTATAATTTCCAAAATGGTACAACTTAAAACACTAAGCTTTTTTTTTTTTTTGACAACTTAATGCTGAAGTTTTCCAAAGAACATTTGTTACCAAATCCGAAAGTCTCATTTTGCTTCATGCATTTACTGCACACTTTCAAAGAACAAGCTGCGTACTCATTTCATGCAGGTGAATAAATGTCTTTTTCCAAGATGTTTTGTTGCTGGGCAACATGACTATTTCAAATCTTTTACTGCTTAGAAAAAACCCACAGTAATTTTGCTTCTTTTGCTTCAGATACTTGAAACAGATGTGCTTTCTGTCTGAGCTGGGACTTGCTGCATACATGAGAAAAAATTACTTCCATCCTATCTCCATAGGCAGAACAAGCAGCAATACAGTGACTACTCCGTTGGTATTCTGATCTATGGAATTTTTTTTTTTTTTTTTTGCTTTTTGACCAAGGAATCTGTACACCTTTTTCTAGGCAAAAAAAAGAGATCAAAGGAAAGAAGCATTATCATTCCCATTTGATCAAATAGGTTGTTCAGTTATTGGAGATGTATAATGGGCTTCTCAACCTAGTAATATCACACCTCCCTAACCACAAGCAGGAAGGACACAAGTGAAGTTACACTTCATTACATGACCCCTAGTTTTGAAAAGTCATGACAAACAGCCAAACCTCCTATTTCATAGGAATGGCACCTTCAGTTGCCCCTATACAATGCCATCTTTCTGTTAATACAGATCTGCTTTGCAACTAGGCCAGGGGGGCAGGGAAGACACGCACTTAGGAGACACATTCACAGCCACATTTCCAGACACAAAAGCTACTCCAAGCCTCCCTCCCCTCGCATCATTTTATACAGCCTTAGCCTCTGCTTTTGTTTCCCATTAACAAATACTGGTCACTGTATATACGTTTTTAAAACTGTAGCAGCTCAGATTTTGTAACACTGCTTACAAGTACATGACAGCACTGGATAACAGAAAGAGAAGTCCAAAAACCTCACTTTGTAGTATTTTCTCATTATAACTACTGAAGAATTTGATACCAGCTGTATATTTTTCTTTTATACTAAAATAGCCCAAAAATATAGGAACTTCCTGTTTAATTTGGTAATTCTATCATTATGTTTATTTTTAAAATAACCAATTAAAGAAATCATATCAACCTAAGTTATAACAGCCTAAAGGTTTGCCTTGTTTTCTATCAATTCATTCAATCAAGGCCTTATAACAAAATGCTGCCGCTGTTCACATCCTCCAATGACGTTTTTCTTATTACATTATATTTCCATTTCTACTTTGCAACATTATCTGATAGCTGCAGAATTCCACTGCTTTTGCAACCAATAATTCAGATTAATTCAATTTCCAAACATTTTGGCAATGATACAACAGATTAAAGCAACAGCCTTGCACATCTGAAGTTCCCAATTAGGTTTGAAATTAAAGTGAGGTAGGTGGTCTCAGCTTACTTCCACTGCTTGTTCCCCTCATGGTTACTACACAGCTCAGCATCCCCTTCCTTCCCCTCCCTAAATCCTCCACAATCCCAAGAGAAAAAGCCTGCAAAATCTAAGCTTAAGACTAAAAAAGGGAGAAGTTCCTGTAACCATCAGGGGAAATAGTTAAATTTGCATGTACAGTAGTAAGCCATCAGATAGTGCTAGCAATCCGTTATTTCCAGGAGCACAAAGTTTCATTTGCACCACTTAACTAACACATTCAAAAAACTCCAGATAATTCATTGTCATAACTTCACAACATGATTTGGAGATTAAAGAACTTTCCCCTCAATTCACTTTCAGAACAATCCCAGTATGACAGCCACAATTTAAACAAATGAAAGTTGCAGACATCAAATCAGGCAACATTTACTAGGACCTCTAATTGTGCAATGAGTGCAGTCCACATGCAATCTGCGCTGGGGCTACGCTCTCTGAAATTGGACCATACGATGGGCAAGCACCTATCAATCACTGCTGTGTGCCAGGGCAGGCACCACAATGTAAGGCAACATCTGGAGGCGCTGACCCCTCAGTTTGAAGGACATATGCTTGCTTCCACCCTTCTACATTAGCTCTAGAGCCCAACATGCCAGACACCAATTGTCAAAAAAAAAGAAAAAAAAACCTGCTGCAGCTGGCACCTAGGATACAGAGATGTGGCTTTTCTCCATCTTCTGTATGGGGACTGTGAGCTGCCAACACCGTAAGGGAAAATAAGGGTCAGGTGAGGGTGTTGCACATAGAAAGCACAATAGCATCAAGCTACTATTCAATATCAGGCTACTTCCAGGTATGTTAAGTAGCACTTATAACAAAGAAAAAAACAATTAATTTGTTACTTCAGAGATGGTTCATAGCAAACAAAAAGGACACCCACATGGCATAACCCAAAGTTTACAGAGTAAACACAGCAGGCAACCACTACAGAGGAAAACGGACATACTGAATGACAAAATGAGACAGCAAAAAAAGCATCTTCATCAGAAATATTTTTTTTTTTAATTTTTGCTGGGTTTAGTCACCAGAAAATAAAATAAGTGGAGGTAGAAGGGAAAACACAAAATTGTTTTAATGCTCTGCATGTACAAACTTGAATAACTGAAGAGATTAAGAGTTACAAAAAGCTCTGCTAATTCCCCATTTGGGGAGTAACTCCTCATGCAGAATTTTCACACTGCAGAACATCTTTCTCCAGTTGTCTGGCCTAGGGCAGATGAAGGAAAGGAAGCATTCTGATACCACAGTTGCTGCAACGCAACATCCCAATTCCAAAAGTAGTAGCTGTTTTAGCAACTGCAGTCCCTAGCTTACATAAAAGATTTCATTACAGACAAAGAGGTCCCTTCCTGTTCTGTATATTACCATCCTCAGTTTCCATCAGTCTCACAAATTTCAAGTTAAAACTAATTAGACTGAATGATGTTGGGAGCAAGTAGATAACTACACTATATATCAAGAGTATGGCTACTTACAACCAAGAAGTCAACTTAAGAAGTCCAGTGTTTTGGAAAACAATCATTAGTGAATTACTTACTTATAAACAGCAGATACTGAAGAAAGGTAAAACTTTCAATTTTATAACATACCTTAAAAAAAAAGAACCAAAAGATCAGCATACTCACAGATTACTCTTCTCCAGCCCCTTGCATCATGTTAGACTGCTTACAATTAATTAGAAAGTACAGAAGGAAAAACACTACGTGCATCCCACAGCTAGAAATACTCCTGTTTTCCATTTACAAATTTAATTGGGAAGCCATTTAAAAGGATTATTTCTGGAAATATGAAGACTGAGGTGCTTACCTATTTCATCCATTATATTCAGTACTGTACACTCATTTGCACTGCAGAGGTCTACTGTGAATCCATAGCATGATCCATATCACCCCATATGCATGACTTCAGTCTCCCATCCTACATTTAAAAATTCAGGCCAGCCATTATGCAAACCCGGAGTAGAAAGGAGGCGGCATCACGGAAGGAAAAGGTGCAGCTTCAAAAGCCTCAAAAACTCATGCCATCAAAAATATCCTTTTGAGGTCATATCTGACCCGCTCTCACCATTATTTGGCCCAACAGCTGATCAAAATGGAGTTTGTCACATCCACAGCATCATGAGATTATATGCAAGGATAGGGAGGGGGGAGAAGTCTGCCAAGCACTTCCCCGTGCTCTGCGTCAATAGATTTGGGCTTAGCCTCCGTTAAGCAGCTCAAGCCACCAGTTAGTGGTGCTGGCAGCTGTCTACCACACTGCCCCACTTCCTAGTTCAAAACACACTGCCCGGGGGGAGGCCTTGGCCAGTCAGCTCCAACCTGCCTCCAAATACAATGGAGAAGTAGGGCAGGGAAGCCTCCATGTTTGCCTCGGACAGTCCTTCAATCATTCAAAACACCACCCTCCCTCCTTTTCAAAAAGCTTAGTGCGAAGATCAGTTAGAGCAATACTAAAAACCCAACACGCATTTTGAGATAAAAACCTAAATTGAGGCAGGACCTTGGTTTTAGTGAAGAATTTTTGCACATGCACATAAGCAGATTGTTCTCAGATTGTTCTATTTCCAAGATTTAGTATTGGGTATACTATTTGGCATTTTAGCATTTCTTGGACATCAGGTAATTCTTGACATCTTTCTATTGGCTTGATAGCAAATGAGCCTTTTCAACAAGCATAGTACAGTCATCAATGTCAACGCTTTGCCCAAAATTACGGCAAATCAGTTACTAGCAGCTTAACAGCAACTGCTATATTACTTCCCCCATCCTCAAAAAAAAAATGCTAACAGCGTATTCAATCCAGACTTGAAGAAATACCTGTGCTAGTGTCATGTTTTCTGTCATGTTTTACTTTGCACTGTAAGATATAAAACACATTATGTAATATGACCAAACATAATTCTCCTGTGAAATTCAACACATCTATGTAATATGACCAAACATAATTATCCTCTGCAATTCCCTCATCATAAATTTTGTTACAAAATAATTAAAATCAGATTTGTCACACCAACAAGATCATGCCACTGTTAGATCTCCCATTTCAATGCCAACAGTTTATCGACACTCTGGTTCTACAATAATCATTTGTTAAACCATAACAACTACTCTACTCATGTGTGGCACAAGGGTCTCTCCCACCTAATCCGCGTGCTGGCCAATCCACGTGACCTTAAAAAAGTCCACAAAAGTCAAAGCTCTGTCCTGTCACCACTGTCAAACCTGGGCTACAACGTGAAAAGCAGCCTTGTGATATGGCCAGGGAGCCTGGGACAGTGGGATTGAGCATCTGGTCCTGCCAGAGCCTTCCCATATACCCATAGCAATAACAACGGCAGGAGTGCTAACTCCACTTCGCCTCTCACAACTTAGATCCGTATCTTTAGACGAAAATGTTTCTGTTCTCAGCCCTTTTCAGCATCTCATTTATTCAAATTATTGGTTCTGACACAAATATTCTCCTCCAGCCCCAGAACTGGTACAACTGGAGGTACAAATTTTTGCTGGGGGACCCGGCTACCCTGTGGTAGAAACAGTAACTGAGGATCTAGAGTTCTTCCTGTGAAATTGTGAGCCTGAAGCAACTAGGTTTTATGGAATATTAGGGAGGTAGATTGCAACTCAAACTACACAGTGTTTAGCAACTCAAAACAGAGTGTAAGCATTAATTATCTTTGATTACAAATACTAAAGATTAATTACCATTAATGAATTCTATCATCCTTGTCCAGATGATGAGCAGGTAACTTGCTCTGCAAGTGGTCCCCTTGAGGGACAGCACATAAAAGGATGAAAAGCACACAAACAAAAACAAGACCAAGCTCATTCAGAACACGTCCAAAAACACTCCATTGATACTGACTGTAAAACAGAATTAAAAACCTAAGGAGAGAACAGGTTAAACTAACACCCCCCTCCCCCTGCTACAATGGCTCTAAAAATAAAAAGCAGTGTTTGTGTATTCCGATACATTCACACTGCAGTTCAGATCACACGGCCTGAGGAGGTAAAAGCTATTCTGTCACCAACATATCGGGTAAATTAACTTGCTAATTCACTTCCTAATGCACAGTCCACTGAGCATACAATTACATAAAAAAGGAAAATGAAAACTCATGCAGTCAAGCATATTAAATTTATATGGGTTGTAACATTACACAGAGCTTTTATTTTAAATACTGATAAATACTTATTCTTTTTTAAAACCAAACCACATCATTCACCCTTAAATCAGTCACATGCACAGCATATATACACTGAGCATATGCCATCCTTCTCTAGCACAGCCAGACAAAAGCTCCATCACCAAAAATAGCTACACAGTGTGCTAGAGCTGCTGCAGAATGCCCTAGATACATTCAGGCCATGAAGATTGAGCAGCCCTGCCGCAAGGAAGGGTTAGACACTAACCTTCATAATAGGCCAGGGCTGAAAAGAAGGAGGAAGACGATTTTCTATCCTTGAAGTTAATTTTTAATAAACATGATTTAGCTGACTTTAAAAGGGAGAGTCATCTGAAAGCTATTTCCATGCAGAGCTGGAATGCATGTGTGTATACACAAAACATAACGGGAAAAGGTTGTATTACAATAGTTGGTACAGGTTTTCTATTAAAAGGTCAGGTAAAGCAAAAGGTGATATTTTTTTTTTTTTAAACCATGAAATGTTTTACAGAGTTGACTTTACAAGAGTGTGGTCCCAAACTTTGATAGATGTTTCCCCTATTCGGTTTCTCAATTATTTTTAAAATGTGGTTTCTTCCTAGTCTTCTCTTTCTGCAGAGATTAGGAAAAGCTAACAGTTGACGTTCTTTCTAGAGCAGGTAAAATACTGTAAGCTGGAAGAGCTAAACAAGTAAAGATCACTGTGCTAAGTGTTTCGAGGGATCAAAGATTAATCACAGCTCAGCATGCCAGACAGACCCCCTCAAATCCCTCATCAAATTTCAGGCTAATTAGCAATCTATCTTTCTCCACCATCCCAACACTCCATGCAGCATGTCAGAAGGCAGCATCTTGAACCAAAGGAGGTGAGTGATACAGCACTGCAATAACAAACACAAAACACCTATCCGTGATAAAGCAGGTAGCAGGAGGTCATGTAAGGTGTTAAATTAACTAACAAGCTAGTGACATCCAAGAGTCATCTTTGTAAACTTCAGCAATTTCCTTTCAACAGTTTTTTGATGTACTGGAACAGTGACAAGTGTATGTTTCTCAGTAAAATACTGAGTGTGACCAGAGCTAACACATTTTAATCTCTGCAGTGGAGAGGACAGTGGTCTGTCTGCCTAATGCTATCTTCCAAGTTACCTCTGAGGAAGAAAGCTCAGTCTGAGTGAAGAGATCATCGCATATATCAACTGACCGAGACAAAAAGGTTTTCCCCAGATTAGCAGAGGATTGCCCTACTGGCAGGCAAGGCTTCACCTTCAGCCAGATGAGCAGTAGCAAACCAAGAGCAATCTCCACCCACGCCCTGCACCCCTAACTAGCTTGACTCTGCAGGTGGGCCTTGGTACATTGCCTGTGAACTACCTGGCATTGAAAAAAGTACACATACTACCAGCTTGTTCTTATCACTCAAGACTAGGCCCTTCTTCCCCCCCCCTCCCCCCCCGTGAGATCAATGTGATGGGGAGCAGAAGGGATGGAGACTTCTCTTTAGCCCTCTAAGACAGTCTTGGAGTCCCACATGTTAAACTTCAGTCGTCAACCTTTAAAGTGTAAACATTAGGCTACATCACCACAGTCCTTACAAAATGAGTAACATGATAGCAGTACAGTATTTAGGGTGCAAGCTACTATCATAGCTTCAATGCTTAACTTTCTAGACCTATTTCTATGAAGGTTCAGCACAGAAAGCATTGCACAGAAAAGAAAAAGAAAGGGAAATCATTCAAGCGGCAGACAAGACTTGGTGCTCCTGTCATTCTGCATTTCTGACAAGGCTACTGTATGCCTAGGGGACCACATATGTAAAAGCAGCAAGCTGTTTCTCCTCTAACCTGTCTTCACAAAGAGGGAGAGGGCTTGGGGAAAAATGCAAGTGCCAGAAAACCAAAGAACCCCTGAAAAATTAAAGGATATATCCTAAGGAGGAAAACTTAAGCAGGTTGGCACTTAATATTATTAAAATCGCCTGAAAAAGAGCATAATTCAGTCAGTGCTGTCAAACAACAGTAGAAAAACAGTTTTAGGGGGGGAATTCATCATCAGTTATATTCCCTGGACTATTGTGGTTTTTGTTACATTGACCACTGTCAGGGAATATAACCCTACATTTAAATATTAAAAGAGAAATCTGCTGCTAAAACAGTTTTTCCAAGTCTTAACAAAGACTTTCTCTCCATCTCCTTTTAAAGGAGTATAAAAGGATCTACAAACAATATCTTAAAAACATTGTAAATGTAGGAAACTGTTTGTCCATGTGAAGTTTTCATCATATTTTCAGTCTACTAGTACTGAATCAGAAGACACCGATATATACACATATATAGCTACTATATATAGCTTAGTATTTAGGCACTTGGTCCCCCAGCCTGAGTCTGTAACACTCACATTCACGAGAACTGTATAATCCTGTGGAATTAACTGCAAATAGAAGTGTCACACTTTCCTTTGTGTCTATAAATGTCTCCATAATAAATTAGCCCATCAGTTATTTATCATATATGTACAGAGTTATTCAAGTTTTTTTCCCATTCTTGTCAAAACATAAATGGATATTTTTCATTGCTTCCTTTTTGGTAACCAGGAGGCAATCACATTTATGAGACTGAAAACTCTTCCTGACAAGACACATGCTTCCACAGTAGATTGAATGTCCCCATGAAATTCTTTTAGTACATTAACAGACAAAGCTCTTGAAAACATGAACAAGTAGTTACTTCCTTTTTTCCCTCCGCCCATAGCAGTAATAACACAGGGCCCCTCACTACAAGAGAGACATTGAGGTGCTGGAGCGTGTGCAGAGAAGGGCAACGGAGCTGGTGAAGGGTCTGGAGCACAAGTCTGATGAGGAGCGGCTGAGGGACCTGGGACTGTTTAGCCTGGAGAAAGGGAGGCTGAGGGGAGACCTTATTGCTCTCTACAGCTGCCTGAAAGGAGGTTGTAGAGAGGTGGGGGTCGGTCTCTTCTCCCAGGTAACAAGTGATAGGACAAGAGGAAATGGCCTCAAGTTGCGCCAGGGGAGGTTTAGATTGGATATTAGGAAATTTTACTTCACTGAAAGGGTTATCAAGCATTGGAACAGGCTGCCCAGGGAAGTGGTTGAGTCGCCATCCCTGGAAGTATTTAAAGGACGTTTGGATGAGGTGCTTAGGGACATGGTATAGTGGTGGGCTTGGTAGCGTTAGGTTTACGGTTGGACTCGATGATCTTAAAGGTCTTTTCCAACCTATATGATTCTGTGAACCTAATTTTTTTTCTGTAGAAGTCAATATTCACTGTGGCATGAGAATAAGTGGAAGTCAGGGCTCCTTGACTGTACTGTTGGCTTTGCTCCTGGCCCACTGTGTGAGCTCTGTCCTTCCTTTATCCTACTCCCTTAAAAAAGGTTCATTTTTTGTTTCTTAAACAAACCAAACCAAACACTTTGTGAATCTTAATAGGTTGGTTTTTTTTTAATGCTTTGGTAAAAGTCTCCTTTCCTTATAGCATGCAGGGCTGCAACTGCATGCACAGGGTGATGCCCTCACACTTAAGAGCAAGCTAGGATATAAAAACCAAAGAGAACAATTAAATTACAGCATTGGTACTCAGAGAGCAGATCTCTCATGTTGAAAACACCCCCCCTCCCCCCCCAACTCCAAAGAGCATTTGCTGAAAACAGCTGAGTGCAATGGCTTAAGACCATGAAGAACAGTGTAAAGATCCCTTCTGCCCTTTTTGAAAGTTTAATCACTTCCATGGCTGTCCTGAACAACCTGTATAAGGCAAAGTATAGCCAGAAGACGAGAATAGCAGGGTAACTGGCTGGCAGCTGACAGATGCCAGAAGTGCTCCATCGTTCCCATTCCAGGAAGAAGAACACCACATCTTTCTTCAAGTCCTTGTGAGCCATTTGCCAGGAACAAGGCCTGTACATGACCCAGGTAGACTGAGAAGTTTCATTAGATGCTGAAGAAAGCCCTCTGTGCCCAACAATGTGATCCAGATGTGCAGAATAACCTTTTTAAACCCATAATTACACATTTGATTACACAGTTTTAGTGAAGGAACTTGCTTCAACTATGCTGTAATGAGCCTTAGGATGCCAGTTTGGTTTCAAGCATTTCTACAGTCAGGTGTTATATAATTGCACACATTTGGATTTCAGTTAGGCCTGTACCCACAGAATCCATATTTTTTAAAAGAATCAGCTATTTTGATTAATATGGTTATTTGAGATTTGCTTCCCTCCTGCTCAGTGTGCTAGAGAAGGAGAGAACTTAGAGTTATTCCACATATTTATGTACCTAAGCAATGATGTCTGATACACTCTTCAGTAGGAGGCTGTCAAGAGAGTCATGATTTCCACTGTTGAACAAAAATAGGCAAGTTTCAGTTACAAGAAGTTAGCATTAAGCAGCAGTGTATGTAGGCTTCATTAATAAGAATGAAAACAGAGGCAGAATCCAGAAGCTTCAAGTGCCATAATTTGCGGTTCAGTAGTGTTAAGAAAAACATTTATATTTCTTACCATCATTTTGGAGTTCCTAGAAATGCAGGCTACAGCAGCTAAAGCTGGTTTCACTAGGATGTTATTACTGGAAAGACACGGGAACTTCAGCTAACAGTTCAGGGGGTAGGCCATTTTCCTTAGGAAATGCACACATTTTTCCAAAACAGTGTTTTAGCATAGTGTCACAAAATGTTCTATGTGTAACGACTGTACAGTATCCATGATATACATCTACCCTTTTGAAACACTACCTATTCACTTTTGTTACAAGCACATCTGTATCTAGATGTGACTACACACCTACACATCTTTTCTGCGAGAACTGTCAGGAATTGCACCTTGCATGCTGGTGCACCTTTCCTCCAAGCTATTCCCCTTTTTCCTAGCAAACAAAATGCTGTGGAATGAACAGTCTCTTCTGCATTTAGCTAAGCTGTATGTTTGGCAACTCTTTGAGGAAACAGCTCTGAACTGAGGAATTTGGTGAATATTTAGAAAACAGAGCCATGCTGTCAAACACAGCAATTACTGGAACAGCAAATAGAGCCTGAACAACCATGCAGCAGTTTAGGATTTGATTCAGTAGCAAGAGTAGGTAGCCTTATTACTCCCCAAAGTGTCATTTCAGGCAGTTAGTAAGCTGCAGCCAAAGCCTAGTCTTAAAGCAGCAGCCTTATTTGCACAAGTTAAAGTACTTGCCACAAAAAAAAGAAAAAACACAAACCCAAAAAAGCCGCCCAAGCCTCCAAAGCTAGCCAATAACTTTTGGGACCAGTTCACTATTAAGTAATTCAGACTTCAGAGACTACACATGAAAGAACTGAGTGTGCCACTTAACTTTTTTGTGATACTATCTCTAAGGCACAGGCTAACTGTGTCAGTACAGTCACTTCTAGCTTTTGTGTTTGAAAGTGCTGACTTTATACATACTGGATGACATTCACAATCCATCATTTTAACACTTCCCTCTCTCTGCCTCATGATGCATTGTTTCCAATAAAATAAATGCAGTAGAGTCAAATCCAGTGCCAGGTCCCCACAGCTTAAGCAGTGCAGCAAATGCATAGTATGGCTGCAGAACAATCTAGACATTTACTGCCAATTGCATAAGAACAAACCCAAGGAATCTGGACCAAGTCCAGCATGACGTCTCTCCAGTTCTCGTAAAGGCAGTTTTGATCTTTGGGAAACTCTGAAGCACAAGAAAACTCAGAAGAGCTAGATGGCACACAAATAGACACTACTCCAAGTAAACAGACAGTGCAGTCTTCTGGGAAGCCCAGGTAAGTAACCATTTCAACAAATAAAAATGAAGTGTGAATAAGCAATATTTCAGGAATAAAAAAAATACAATTAAAGTGGAAATAACTTCTTCATAATGCCTTTCTTCCCTGTGCCAGACACTCTTAACCTATCTTACCATTAAATCTTATAGGAGCCCTGTTCTCTGATGAGTAGCCGGCCGGGTGCTTCAGGACTGAAGCCCTTTGTTTTCCATACAAGCACTACCAGGCTGTGCAGGAGCAGCACTGCCTGCAGTCTTGCCAGCATGCCTCCGCCCTGACTGAGGGGAGGGATGATACAGATCATTTCATAAGTGCCCTGCTCCAAACTCCCTTTCTGCAAATTGCCTAATAACATGATAAATTCCCCACTTTCCAAGAAAGGATTTTTTTTTTTTTTAAAGTAATTACTCCAGTTCAAAATTATAAAACTTTTTAGTTCTACTATTTTGAGATACAACTGAATGTGACAACAGGATATAGAGATCCATCATTAATTCAGAAGATAAACAGATCTGGGATTCAAAGGCTGATGAGAAACTTGCACCAATTTCAAGGCAACTTCAGGTACTATGACTATACCTGTCCTCAGAAGCCGTCTCATTCTTTGAAATGGATACTGTACAGTTATTTCTTTCAAGCAAGAATTAGACCACTAATTGTTTACTTGCAAAACGCAGTTCAGTTCAATAAAGCCAGAGAGATCCAGAACAGGGCAATAAGTGCTTTCAGTCCATTACCAAGAGAAAAAGATAAGTGCTCTAAGCCTGAAAACAGGAGGTCAAATTCACTACTTTTTCAATTTACTTTGCTTCAGAAGAATTACAACAGGGACAAAGTTGGCCCAGCCTTTTTAATGGTTTTGTACAAGTCTTACTGTGCATCTTCTTGCCAGACTTCTTTAACATTCCCCACACGTAGCACCTCTTCTTATGACAGACTCAGCTCTGCACTACCCATGAGTTACAACTACAGGACAGGATTACAGTTGTGCAAAACATTTGCAGCTCTGAAAAGAGCAAACCATTCAGTTGCAGCTATCCAATGCAATATTTTAAATGCTTCAAGGTCAGTAAACCTTGTTTTTTCCACATACACGTTTTTAATTCTCATTTTCAACTCCTGTTCAGAGCGGACTTGATTAAAAAGACCTTTAGAAGAGGTTTTAAAGACTATGGGAAAGGAGCAAATGTGAAGTCTAGCTTTTCAGTGTTCAAACTGAAGTACTAAGTCCTTTAATAGGTGGGCTCCAACTGATACCATGGGACATCTTTCCAGTTGTGACAGCAGACTAGAAAATTCAGTGTTCATCTATTTGTAGAGTTAACTACTGCAGGCAACAGTCTAGCAGGGTTTTTCCCACTCTCTTAGAAGGAAAGCACTTGACTTAACAGAGCAAGAGCAGGATCTAGAATCACTGTATGCAAGCTTTGCATTTCATTTTGCCAAAGCTTGTGAGGCAGTCTATGATGTAATCTCTTCCGACACTCCAGCTGGCATTAGTAATCTGCCTACATCGGTATTTGTTTAGAGACAATGGCCCTTAAAAAAAAAAAAAAAAAAAAAAAAGAGGCCCCCATTTCCCCCATAAAGTGTTCCTACTTCGTTTACCTGGGGGTGGGGGAATGCCTTAGCAATACTTACCTATTTTCTTTCTCAAAAATAATCAGATTTCAAGTACTGGAATATTTGTCAATGATGCCTTGCACTACGCCTCTATTATAGTATGTGGGTGAAGGGTAGTAATCCACTTGCATAAGGGCAGATGCAGGGAGAAAGACTTCTCTTCTTGTCAAAAAAGTCAGCTTTCACCTTAAGCACTTCACCACAGCACCACTTTCTACTTTGCCACAGAGGCTGGGATTAGAAACACTGGTGCAGTAGCAATCCTTGCTTCTAGAAAGCTTTGGGGTCAGCTGACTTTAAAACATTCCCCCAAAAGGTACCCACAGACAGTGGGAGCACTTACACAAACACCACTGATGAAGAAAGTTTAGCCCCTATGCTTCACCAAAATCACAAACCACACTATGTTATAATGCCTTACCTGGGTTGGGACAGGGATGTTTAAAACATTTAAAAATGTTTTAAATTTTAAACATTTTAAACGTTTAAATTTTTATTTTAAAATTTGTGATCTGCTATTTGTGATTTCCTAGGTTGACTGGGCAGCACTGTATCTACAACGTTTATGAAAAGAAATTCAAACTGTTTAAGACCGTAACAACTGATATATCTACATCTCATCAAGTCCATGAATAGGCAATCTAACACAGTGGCAGCAGACCTGCTCAGCAAATCACCATGGCATCTCCATTGCCATCTGCTTGGCCACCAGCACCTCAGCACACACAGCTTTTGGCTGTACTGGCACGTGAAAGGCAGACTTCAGTGGACCGCAACCAAAATGCTATGCAAGTGGCCCATTAAAACAGCCCTACTCTGCAAGCATCAGTGCCTGAGCAGCTCTGACCAGCTATAACCCATGCTAGCCCTTCCCAACCAGGTCACAGACAGTACAGCACGAGGGAAACTGCAGAAAAGGCCCCACTGCCAATTAACATGAGCCTCAATGCTCCACTTACTCAGCAGTGAGTTGTATCCAACACAAATTAACTTCTCTTTCAGCAGAAAGTCCCAATTAATCTTGAAGGCATGCAACACACCGACATACCCCTTCTTATTTTCCTCATTTTATCTTTCCCCCTTTAAAAAGCAAAGCATAAAACATAATCCAGCATTGCACTACTTTACAGCAGCACAAAATAAAGGTATTTGGAAAGTGGCTTCAGCATTTAGAATTGCACAGCAGTGTATTATATAACAGGAAAGCCAGGTCTCATTGGATTTTCCCATTTAAAGATCCAAGAGCACAACAGAGAGTGAAAGCTTAAGCATATGCAGACAATGATTTCACAATGTCTTTTAACACCTGCACATAGGAAAGTCTTCTCAAAAGGTTTACAGGCAAAACACTTTGTTCTCATTTTGTAAAAAAAAAAAAAAAATGTGTGATATATATATATATCACAAACATATATATATATATTACATTTGAAACTCTTTTGGAGTACATAATTAATGCTGTTTTAAAGAACATTCAAGCAAAAGGTCAATCAAATAAGTTGGGACAAGAGAAAGGGAGAAAACACTGTGCAGAGAATGGGAAGTAGGTGCACTGTTGCTCAGTCACAAGTAATTAGAGCCTCACTGGATGGCTGTAGTTCCACAGAGTAATACTCAATAATCCCCACACAGCCTGAAATATTTGAGTCAGATGGGAAAGCTCTCGTTATAATCACTATTGTCAGGATGTCCTGCAAAAACAAGTTTCCCCTCCCCAGAGAGGGAAACAGAGATTGTTCCTGTAGATGTTACTAGACATGATACTTATCACCAGTTATTCTCTAAGTCACAAGAATTTTCATGTGAAAAGGCAGTCTTTGCAACACAGGTCTCAGAAGGACTGTTAATCAATAACTGGTTGTCCAATAACCCGTCTCAGAAGACAGTTGCTTTAAAACTAAAAAACAAGCCTTCCTCAAGTGAAGAACATGGCTCCGGATTTATATTGTTGTGTCTTCTCTTGACTTTTGTGATCCTCACTCTCTCTCAGAGCCTCCCACCTCAGTGTACTTTCACACTACTTCAGTCCACCAAAGTGAGCAGGTCAGGTTGGATATTCTGTGGCAGAGAATTGCTTGAGAACAGGGAAAGGCAAAAGCTTTCAAAAATAAGCAAATGGACCCCCACACAGACACACATTACAAAAGGTTTTGTTACAAAGGAGAAAAATTCAAAAAACTTACTTTGAATTACAACCGTTGGATCCTGCTTACTCCACAGACCATCCCGTTTATTAGTATGCAGTAACTGCCAACCCACTTCAACTATTCTACAGCATCATTATAAGGAATATCTTGGGTCTCTTTAAGGACTGATAAAACAGATGTTACCAACATCACAAACGTAAACCTTCTCATTAGGTTGCTCCCTAGCTTGTTACTTTTCAAAGCTATGTTAACTAACATGGTTTCAAGAGCAGGTGTCTGCCAATGTGACTCACTGGTTGCAATGCATCAGACCACACTCCTAAGAGACACAACAAGGGCAAGCAAGAGAGAATGGTAACAAACAAATGAGGGTAACCTCTCTCCCTAACACACACCTCCTTCTTAAAGCTTTTGGTAACTTACCAGGTCAAGTTTACAAGGCCATATTGTTGTTCCCTGTACTCAAAAAAAAAAACCACACACAAACAAAAGAGGTCAAAGACATCTTAAAGAACCCCTGTCTGAGAACTCCACTAAAAACTGGCCTGCAGAATTCCAGCAGCAGAACCTTCTTGCCTTGATTTATAGCAAAAAGCTACAGCCTCACCATCTGGGACTAGATTAGCGATAAGAGCTTGCTACTGGCAATTACCTAGATCTTTTTGAAAAGAAATCCTAGGACAAGTTTAAGAAAACTCCATAATCGAACCTAGAGTATGAAGAGAAAGACCAAAGAATAGCACTTTCTCAAAATTTAAGCTACATCTTCACTGAGTGTTAAAGGGAACTGCTAGTAGCAGCACGACAGACTGAACTGCTCTTTACAGCCAGGCAATAGCAGGGCCTGTTTGCAGAGCTAAGATGAGCATAAATCACCTCCAAAAACCTTGGGGTCCAGAGCCTATTCAGAACTGCCACACATTGTAATCATGGAGATGCTGTCTTCATTTCTCAGGAGAGGAAGATCATCATACTGTCACTTTAAATATTTCAGCCTTGGAATGTTGCTCATCACACAGATGCCACAAACAAGTGAAATCCGTAGGGATGGTGATTAAACAAAAGTCTAAGAGAAAAAGGAGGCATCCATAAGCATCACCATGGTGTGAGCATCACAATCTTCACTATACTGCTTTCCTATGCTCCGCATCGGTTATTGACTAGAAAGATTTATGTTAAACATATTGCAGTGAAAAGCCAAGCCACTCTGCATGCAATCTTCAGTGACACTGAGCATCTGAGACGTGGTTTACAGCAGCAATCCAGGTAACTCACAGGGACAGTGAGGCTCACAAACTCCCTGAACACAAACTAGTTGACAATTGTGTTTCTTAAACTTAAGAATAACCTGGTGAAGAAAAATCCTGGCACAAAAGTAAATAACCACATTATGGAATATTTCAGAAAAGACAGATTGGAAGTGTAAGAACCTACCAAAATGCTGATAACCCAGGCACAACAACAAGCACAAGCTGCTTGGTCTGCAGCCTGGTTTTATTGCCAATACCTCACTCAGCAGCTGGTTGTTGTTATCCTTTTCTGGTTTACAGATGGCGACTGCCACCTGCTTTTCCTTTACCCCCTTACCCTCTTATTTTGTAGTTCAGACTGCAACTAAACACAGCAGTTTAACATAGCTAGATGGCTGGAGAAGGTTGGTTTTGTTTGTTTTAAACACAAACTACTACTTCTTCCTTTGCTGCAGGGAATAAGAGAGCAAGGTAAACATGTTTTGGTATTTCTAGTGAAAGGGAACGTACACAAAATATGAAAGTAGCATTGTCTAGAGTTTGTGTGGACTCTATGTCCAAGATGGGGTGCACATTCCTCAATGAAATGGCCATTACAACTAAGAATGAATGACAGGCAAAAAGGTTCAGCAGTTTGTTTTCCACCATATTGCCACTGCTGCGCTCGGAAGTATAACAAATGTGAACTCCGCTGACATCACACCTCTGTCTTCAAAAACAGCTCAGACACATTTGATGTCATTCATGATGTCTTAGCATACAAGCCAAAATTTAGTATAGTAATTTTCATCAGCACATTAGTCAGCATGCAGGCAATGAGGAAACTGACTTTGAAAAAGTAAAAAAACAAAGTGAGAATGGGCTGTGTAAAAGGATGACTTCTCATGTCAAGGGCGGGTAACTGGATAAACCTGCATTTCCAAAAAAGCTTTCTGAAAAGCTCTCTGAAGCAGAATTGAGAAACCAGATAGCTTTGTACACTAAGATACAACAGCGTGAATCAAGTTCTGTCAGCACTTCTATAATAAGCCTCGGCTGTCCGGGAGTTTAAAATGAAGCTGAAAAAGATCTGGAATTCAAGAATGGAAAAGCCAAGCCTCTTCAGCACACCTAACAGTATGCTTTAGGATGTTACGAGATTTTAGGTCCAGAATCTTTCACTGGACTTTCAACTAGACAGCTTATCTCTGCCCAAGACATCAGTACTACGATCATATTCCCATCAATTACATTAGAATTCAGGCATCCTGCGGAAGCGATACTTTTGAAAGGGTATGTTACTTCCTCACTCCTTTTCCTCATTGTCTCCCAGCACACAGACAACAAAAATTCTTAATGTTTTCCCTGTCATCCACTATCCTCAGATCTTATCAGGAACAGGGATACCTCCTGAAGGGAAAGAGAGCACATTCCTAGCACAGCATACCATGCAATAGGAGGTGGCTATGGCACTAGGCTGCAGCAAGGCTCTTCTGAAGACAAAACTCCACCAGCCAGAGTATTTCCTGGCTGCAGGGGTGTGCAGTGGCACCAGCTTCTTTCCACAACCCTCCAATGCTAAACAGGTCACAGAAGCAGGTCACAGAAGAGATCTGCGAGCAGTTGTACCTGGCATGCCAGATTGTGGAAGGACAGTTGTTCCTATGTCTGCTTCAGATGTAAAAGGAAGACCCAGAAGAAAGTTGACTGCAAAAACAATCAACCTCCACGTGAAGGACTAGGCCAATTAGTAGGCATGACTGGAGGCTCAGACTGTAGCAGTATTAAACAAGAGAAATAAAGACTGAAGAGCAGGTGGCCAGCAACCAAACTACAAATTCAGTCTGTAAGTACATCAAGTCCCTTCTGGGACTTCCAGTACTTTGAGTATTTCTCCTGGGTTGTTCAGGTTTTTGCCTAACTCTCAACTCCTAAGCAAACTGACTCTTCGCCGACTCTTCCAAGTTGATTGTAAATCCAGCCTCCAACACACACTACTGAAAACCACTTACTGAGATTAAGGACCCATTAGAAGTCATAGTTGTGGATTTACAACAGGAATCTCCTGCTTTCCCTGAAGCCAGCTGTATAGACACTAGTACCAGAAAAGGAAGAGTGCTTCAGCTAACTTAATTTTTATTCCTAAGTGACATCAACTGGAAGATTTCTATGATTTGGAATCTCTGCTATTTTCCACGTTTTGCTTCCCACCAGTCTCAGCAGATACCTGTGCCTGATTTGCTCAAACTCTTGATTGCAAACCCAGTTTCCTCTTGTTGACATCTGCACAGACAAACTCTATGAATTAGACATGAACTCAAATCTACAGAACCACAGCTAATCCCCGAGAAAAACTGTTGCCTCTACAGAGCTAAAGAGCAAAACTAGGCTTCAACAGATCTGAAACAACTAGAAGATAATCTATTTGCCCAGCATTAATAAAAGGGAACAAAAACTTCAATGGACTTTTAATCTGGCAAACGGACAGATATAATCTCGTTCCATCATCCCATTGAAGCTACACAAGGTATTATTCTAGTTCAAAACAACTCAACAGTTCCCCAGCACAAGCACACACAGAGAGCAGCTACAGGTCTGTGTCGGTACTGACACAGCAGTTCAGCTTTCCACCAGCATAGCCTGCCCCAAACGCCTTGTCTCCCCCTCTAGTACAGGGACAAATATTCTACTTTCTGGAGAAGCCTGCATCCAGGTTAAGCTGCAGTGACCTGCCCACTGGAACTGTGTTTATTCTAGCCATTATCAGCAAGTCAATCATGTAAAGAAGAAAGTGAAGCTAACATTCAAGTGCTTCTCCTCTGAATCTGCTAGTATAAAAAGAACATTTAAACAATCTGCCTGCTATCCCTAGTCATTCCTACCTTGAGCTTGACTAAGCAGTTACGCTACATCTATACATACAGATCACTAAGATGGGGCTTGGGACAATCTGGACGTTCAATGGCTGTCATAGTCAAAGCTATCCCATCAATGAGATGGGAGTTTTGGGTAGAATTTGGTAAGTGTGATTCCAGTCCTCTGAAGGAGAAAAATACTCTGCCTCAAGCAACAAGATATGAAAGCCCAAGTTTTAGAGTACTCCCTAATTTAATTTCTGATGTTTCATCTGCATTTTTATTTGCATATTAAACATTGCCCATAGCCTCCCTCACCTTCATTATACAGATCTGACCAACAGACATCAACTCAATGCAGGTGAAACTCGTATGTATGAGTTTCGAGTAGTGCTTGGCTGCAAAAACAGTGCACTGTGAGATGCACCTTCAGTGAGTGAAGGTAGTTCATTAAAATAGAGCAAATTGCATCAAACATTATGGCATTTATTCTCCTGGCACATTACTGTTGTGGACTGAGGTTGGGTAGACAGGGTTAAATAATTCCTTAACGTGGCTTAAAAAACCCCACAAACCACTTCTGAAGAGACTGCTGATAATAATACAAAAGTCTTTTGAGATGCTTTCACTCAGAACTCTTAATTCTCAAATACCAGAAAAACAAGTTCTCCAGTTGTAAAGTACAGATTGAATTTAAAGCAGCAGGGAAAAAACAAAAGGCACAAAAAGTACTCTGTGGGTAGCTGAGTAAGCAAAGGATGTACACGTATGAGTTTGTGCAGGAAGAAAAATGATGTACTCCCACTATTCAGCTGAGCCCAGTAATAAGTAGAGTTCCATCATCACTTGCTCATGGCCAGAAGCAACACTAGGCCAGCGCTCATTAATTTCTTGATATGACAAGGGTTTTCTCTTAAAAATAAAGCCAGATTTCTACATACCTGGATATAAAGGCAACTTTGAAGGAGCAAATGGATACAGCAGTTTCGGAGCAAGCTTGCAAACAGCAGCAAGAGTGCCAAGACTCTTCACACCACCACAATCACAAAAACATCATGGGATCTAACTGCAATATATTTCTTTTAAAAAGACGTGCTTAGCTATTGCCTCATTTTTCCACCGCAAAATAAAAACACGGTACTACCCAGGCATGTGTAATGCAGTACAGATAGGGCATAGAGGTCCATTTCTTCTTGCTGTCATATTATTCCAATGGCATGTTACTGTATAAACCCCTTGAAAGAGTATTGTTTGTATATTTTCAGGGAAAAAAGAACAATACAACAAGACCTCAGAGAATTCAAGATCCTTGGACAGATCTACCACTTTCCAGGTTTCTCCCTCTCTCCCATAAGAAATTACCATAAACCTACCTTCTTTTTACATGTATTTTCCCCACAGTTGAAATCGTATTCCCAATTCAAGGTTTTTAAAGCCACTACTTTTACAGTGTTAACAGTGAATAAGGAAGAAACTCCACTGCTTGCTATCAGTTTCATGAGTGGTGTTTCTTATTATATAAAGCTTTCTTGAAAATTGTATCAATTAAATTGAACTCCAATCTTTTTGCAACTTCAACAAGCATTCTGACCTGCAAGTACAGTAACCAAATACGGCACCCTGTTCTCACATGGACAGCTCTGATGAATACTATGTTATCATTTACATCTTGGTTGAAATAACCTTGTTTACTTACAAAATTACTTTGCAAAATTCAATCTTTTCCCTAATTAGGATTATCCTCAGTTCACATGCCAAGTTAACCTGAATTCCTTTTAACAAATATCTTAAACTTTAAAGACTCTGTTGTACTTTTTTGGACTTTTGCCATCCACATGCTCAATGTCAAGTATGCTCCCTGAGCACATGAATAGATCCCAGGCTGTTTCCCCCCGCAAAACCAGTTGACAAAGTATATGAACACAATCCTCCAGAATCAGCAGTGGAAGCCTCTTCTTATGGAGCTGAGCTAGAAGTGTAAGATGATTCTTACCCAGCATAGATAAGCTCTCAGTAATCCCAGCACACACTTTGATGACCAGACTGTTACAACACAAGCCAAGTCCTCAGACCTGGGACTTTCACTCTGAAAGCCAGAGGGACTGAACAAATCAGATTTGCTCCACTGGTCTACAGACTTATTCCCTGCTATCCCCGAGACATCCAGCACGTTCTCTTTGCTTTATTGCAAATAGATTATTTCATGTTAGGATCTCTTTGTCTTTATTACAAATAAGTTGTTTCATGCTACCCAGCACCTACAGCTATGAACAGTGAAATCCTACAAAGGAGACAGCTTTGTAGTAGCTTCCTGAAAAAAACACAACTTCCTTCTACACCCCCAACAGCTGCAAATTAGGTAATGAATATAGGGTTTTTTATGAATATACCTCCCAGACACTTTGAGAGTTGTTTTAAAATAAATGCCCAGAAAGATCACAGGTACTTTTGGACCCCTCTTCTTCTGGCCTCGGCTAGCAGAAAGAAAGAGGAAGTGTAGAGAAACATTAGCAGAACTCACTGGGAGGTGCAGGATGACAAACCACATTGTCCAGGTTCTCAGCCCTGCCCCTTTACACAACCAGCATTGTAATGATAATTGGTACCTTTCCTTCCTTCCACCCACTCTTTCCCCTAACTTTGTCTCAAATGCAGATGGGCAAGACAAGGCTACCAACTGTCATGAAAACCTCCAATACTTGATTTTGGTGAGCCAGTTCACCAGCCTCTAACAGCTGCTCCCTGTTCTGCCCAAACCAAACTGGAGGTCAGCCTACTGACTCGTGTTAAGAGGCCCTACTGGGAGAACCACGATCCCAGGCAGTTCTGCTGGTTTGAAGTGTGGTGGAAGCCAGAGACCAAGCTGTCATTCTGGATCCAGCCCGAGGCACAGACTCTGCCGCGTGGGATAAGATTACACTTCCACACCCCATGCAGTACCTGTTTTGTAGGTACACAGTTTCAGTTTCCAGGACTATCAGTTTAATGCCCTTGAAGATGCCAAATTTCCTTTTCTTGCAGGTATATTAAGTTTGTGTTTGGGTATAGACACACAACAACAAAATAATAACTGAATTAAAAGTTAGCCAAACTGAGTCGAACAAGGAATATGTATTTCCCCAATACATGCAGAACACTGAGACTAAGCACATAAACAGTCACGTTAGAAGAAATCTCCCTCAGCTCTCTGGATGAACAAAGCTTACATCTGAAATGAGCATTAAACAAAAACTTTACCATCCACACAACAGCAGCAAAATCTGCTGGTAATCACAGACATCACTGCCATGCACCAAAGCACTGGAAAAAGCCCTTCTCTTATTTGTTTTCAAGATGACAAAAAATCAGTGTTACCGTTCAGAGACCTAAAGCACGTACGTCTAGCCTTGTATTAGCAGCAACACTCACTCAGCAGATTAGAGGTATACTCCCTCGATCACTTTTAAATAAGCAGGCAGGTGAAGGATTCCATTGTTAGTCTTTTCATTCACTTGCCATAAATCTCATAAGGTAGCTATTTCAGTTATTAATTATTCAAATTTATAATCCAGAAATATGAGCATTACTTTTCTACACTCTTCAAATGATAGTTTTAGAAACACAACTCAGACAGTAGTCTGAGAAGATGTTCCTCCCCCTTCCCCCCAAGAGGAAGGAGAGGAGGCATCACTTAAAAATTTCATAAAATTGAGTAAGAGTTAAGACGACATCCAAGGTGCACAAAATCAACAGGGCAGAGGAGGGAAATACTAAGGTGAATTGAATTGCTCGTGCCTGAATTCAAAGAATGTCTGAGGCCAAAGTTCACACACACAAGATGGATACCTTTAACCTCTAATCTACCTGGACATACCTTTGTGATTTACATAATGAACCACATTCACACACTATCTTCAGTCACAAAAAACATACTTGGTTTACAACACAAGCTTTAAGGGAACATTGAAGCTGTTAAGTGTGTGGTTCTGTGCCCATTTTGTCTGGTTTCTTTGTGGATATAGTTGCAAAACTGCTTGAAAGCTGGTGACTAAAATCAAAAACAATTCAAGTGCAAAATAAACTTCTATAAACCTGTACAAGTTGTATTTGAAGAGTGCACTATGTAGCAAAATTCTTGTACAAAGGGAGAGGAGAATAGAGGCTGTTAAATAAAAGTAAAAGAGGCAATTCAAAGTAATTTTTATTTGCACTGTTCTACTACTCAACAGCTGGACCTCAAGACCCTGCAATAGTGGGTGCTATACAGACACGTAACAAAAATGCAGGTCTTGTCCCAAAGAGCTAACAACACAGTCCTTGCCACAGTAGCACACTTGGGATGTAAATATGTAGCCTGAATAAAACATACAGCATATATTTCATGCGTGATTATGTGTCCTAAGTTTTGAAAGGGAAATAGATTAAAAAAGCACATTGCTTTATATGGAGACATACATCCAGATCTTTCAGGAAATAGTGTTTATGAAATAAATAACACTGAGTGAAAAGTGTGCTCTAAATGCCAATACTGCATCCAGAAGCACAGCTCTAGCACTTGAAAATGCAAGTGCCAATGTTAAGCTGTCAAAAATGTCCCTTTGCAAACACCAGTCTATTACTTTGCTCTGAGCTGAGTTCTAAGGCTGCTTAACAGAACATAACTAGATGTGCCTGCAAGATTGGTTTTAGGTAGATGCTGATCCCAGTAGGAAGTTCATCCTCAATTCACATTCAGACTTCAACCAACAAATAGTAAACAGGATTTATTACCTGGAAGTCTTCTGGATAGTCACAAGTCTAAGTACCACACAGCCTGGACACCTGTGCCAATTCTCACTGCTCTTAGCTTACAAAGAAGACATGAATTTTACCTCCATTAACATTCAATGATAAAAACACCTCTTTAAAGAATCAGGCCAATACACTACATTTGCATTTCCTAAATTGTAATTTTGTAGACCGCCAGTCATTTATGCACTTGAGCTCACTAAGTTTCAAGCATCTTACTAAAGCTTGCTTGGTTGAACTAGTATTTTGGCAAAGTGACAAAGGAAAGCAATAAAACTCGAGCAAGACCCCCACGCCCCCCAACCAAAAAACAAAGCCTCCCCCCCCAAGCTAAAGGAAACTGTCAAATCCATTAGAACAAATGGAAAAACACCAAACCCAAACCAAGGGAAAAACCTGTATGAATGTCTGTGAGATGAGACTCATTTCCTGATATGAGCATTATCTGTGAAAACAGCCTACAACTTTCAGGACTTCCTAGGAAGATATTTAGCAGAAGAACCATTAGTTCCCTACTAAAAAATACCGAGGGAATACCCCCACCCAACTATGACCAACAATTTCAGCCAGCAGTCCTGTCAAATCTAATAGAATATTAAAAACGTCTTAAACACAGGCTCACATGAAATTCACATTCAGGCTTGCAGAAAATTCTCAGGCATGGACCGAACAAAAAAATTCTCTTACCTTTCTAACTACCAGTTAGCTAATTGATATACAGAGACAAGTAGCAACATTATTCAGAATCCAGAAGTCAATTGCTGCCTCTTTCCATCCTTCTAAAACATGCATTTAGCTGTTAGGGAGGAAGGGGGGGAGGGTGGAGAGGAGGAAAGGAAGTGAAAATATTTGGTGAAAAAGCAGTGAATACAATTCATATCAAAAGGAAAGGAAGTATCAGAAGCACATGGCTACAAAGATCACCACCAGGTTAAAAAAAAAAATCTTTGACAAGCATTTTCAGTTCATTATTTGTTTACACTGGAGGAACAAACTCATAGTCTACCAGACTTCTCAGGTTGCAATACAGACAGCCAAAGACAAGAAAAGAAATGGCTGATATTAAAATCAATTTACAGAAAATCTCACAAATGTTAACTTTATGATCCACATAAATACTTTTCACAGATAACAAAACCAATTCTCATACAAACTCTAATCAAGCCTTAGGATTCTGAGAAGACCTGAACTACAAAAACGATGATTATTTTAAAACTTGTGATGATATTCAAATATCCTTAATGGAGGAACGAGCTGCTTTATTACTTTGGAGTATCAGATCCATTAAAGACCTCTCGGGTTTTGAACTGCTGTACAAAGACAGGTCGAGCATGGTTATAGAAACTGCAGATGGAGACAACATGTAGCCCACCTCCCATGAAGATGACACTGACTCAGTATGTGCTACAGGGGGGGAAAAAAGAATAAAGAAAAATCCAAGCAGCTGCAGATGCTTGCTGAGCAAACAGGACAGGTAAAGAACTAAGACGAAGCAAACACTGTAAAGTAGCAACAGAACAGACTCTAAAGACTCAAGAAAGCCTCACATGGGTCCATTACACATCCTATGTTTCCACCCAGAGCTGTGCTGGAGCGATGTTTCTTGGTACCAGGTAGGAAAGGGAGAACGTCACCCTGAATACATGCACTCCTCGTGACCAGGCATTCCAGTTCTAACCCACCTAACCACTGATAATGCATTCAAATGTACAGAAGGGTAATAACTACATCCATCAGCATGCAAATGGTGTTCTAGAGACACTATGAGCCTTTTTAAATATTTAGTAAAAGAAAAACAAATGAGTATACTTCCAAAATATTTTGTACAGCCTCCTATGCTATATCTCACAAGGAGCATTCAAGGTAAGCCACTACATGTTTATATCAAAGCCACATATACTTGCTAGTTTGCTGTCTGTGCTCCTGTGCACATTTGTCTGCTTACATTTCACAGCAACAAGAGAAAAAAGGAAAAATCAAAAATGGAACCTCAGTTATAACAAGAGAGGCAAAGGATAAGCACATCTGCATAACTGCTGCAAGTAGAAAACACTAGCTAAGTCAACAAGAACTTTTACCCTGGGAAACTATCACTGCCATTGAATAAAACCAGGAAAATGATTGATTCTTAGCTTTGTGGACTGTTGACTCTGGAAGTCATCCAGTGGGTGATAAAGGAAGGTAATACGCTTCTTAAAACATTAAAAACTCAATAACCTTACACTAGAGTTTGTATCCCCATTTTATATGAGCAGTTTCAAATATACAGAAGAGTAAGTAACTATGTACACAAGACCCTAACACATTAGGCACATTAACAATGACTAGCAACATATATTTTATCACAACACTCAAATCTGTCAGGTTCTTTACTATTCTGCAAAAAAAAAAAAAGTACAAGCTGCAAACTCAAAAAAAAATCCTGAGTTCTGAATTTGTTTCAAACAGCTATCAAGCTACCCTTTTCCTTCAAGAAAAAGAAAATAACCAGTTAGCCGTAAATGATTCAGCTCTAATAAATACACAACTATAAATTTGCTATTTAAATGCTTGCTAGCCTCTCCCGTTACATGGCAGAATGGTAATGTCTGAAATTTGAAACACTGTCTTGAGGCTACAAACTAACATTTGTTTAGTAAACAAAAAAATCTTGTACAATTTCCCCCCCCTCAAATAAGACCACAAAAAGGAGTGCTCATATAAACGGAATCACTTGATCACAAAAAAAAGACTAAAAACTCTAATGGTCAAACTTAAAATTCCAGTCACAATTGTAAGGTGCAGGATCCCTGCCAGACCAACAGAATTTAAACACTAGGATCCATGTGGAAAACATTAATTACATGATACAAGACAGACAGTGGCTACACAGGCTTGACAGACCTCTGTTGTAAATCAACAGCCATCAGTGTCCCTCTGCCACCACCACTCACCCACGTTAAGCACCTTAAGTATTTTTCTTTAGCAGTTACAATTTGTTTAGGGTTTTTTGGTCAGTCTTAAAGTCAGCATATTTGAACAATATGTATTTTTCGATACTTTGCCAAAGGCACACTGCCCCTTATGCACAGGAACGGAAGTATAGCTAATTTTACATTGTCTTTGGCAAAGCTGTCTTCTGTAACAGGCTGGTATTGCATTCTCTATTCTCCAAGCCTACAATCACTTTTTTAAAACAGGTTTTTATCCAGACTGTGCACAGAAATCAAATAAACCACACAGAAATTCACTGCTATATTTCTGATGCAGGACCCTTATCTCTCCTGGAAAAAATGGGGTTAATAACTACAAAGTATTTTTTTCTTCATATCCCAAGCAGATGATTGCATAACAATCCAGGGGATTTAGATACAGCTGCCCGTCATGCACAGTGCATTTGTGGGTGCCAATATGAATTGCCAAACTGCACCAGTCACTTAGAGACTCTCCATAGCACACAGAAGAGCTAATAAAACATAGTGCCTGCTGTGCAGCATAATCCACACACAGCCTTGACCACACTGCAGAACCACAACATACCTTTCAGTCTTTTGGAATTCCCGTTCTTTTGCTGCTCATCCTCTTCGTTAATGGTGAATAAACCCAGGGGATTTGGCCTGACACTTGTCTTCTTCAATCTCTCTTGTCGGAGTGCAGTAGTTGAACCAGGCATGTTGCTGTTGCCTCTTGCTTATTAAAAAAAGTAAGAAACTGCAGCCCCTGCTTAGCAGCTAGCTGCAACACCGCCTGTTCATTTGAGCACTTGTAATAGATCCCCTATGGATAAGCAGTATGCAAAGAGCTGACAAATATGAACATCCACTCGGCAGCAAAAGACTTGCAGTCTTTCCCCACCTTCAAGAAAAGCCCTAATTAAAGGCACATTGATTTGGATGCTGCTCGTTGCTGTCTTAACCTGTTCAATCAGATCCCAGCCCACGGCACCAGGTTCCTTGCTGCAGCACCTTTTTCCCCTGCAACCCTCTTCCAGCTACGGCACACTAAAATATTCAGCACGCAGCACAAGAGGAGAAAATATGATACGCCGCTGTTAACAGTTGCCCTGACAACACTGACACATCCTAATCAAAGGGGTCTATGAGTGTTGTCTCCTCAGCTGCAGCAAGCCGGCCTCGGGAACGCTGTCTCCCACACGCTTGCGGAGAGCTGGAAGCACCTCGGCAGCAAGGGCTGTTCCTTCCTCCTCGCAGGGCGGCGGGAGGATGGAGCTGTGCTTGCACAAGCAGATGAGCACTGAGTGAAAAGAAGCCTGGAAGGCTCCAGGCATGAACCTGCATTTTGCCAGCTGCTCTGTTTATTCATGTTTAGAAATTTTAGCCTAATCTAAACTAAAACAATGAGGATGAGTCCTCTTCCCTGTACGCATGTGTTGGGTGTTGTCATCGTCCCCCCCTTAACTTAATCACCTTCCTATGCAGTGCATACCTTTTGCATTAGGAATGCATACACCCACAATTACAGGCAGGTGTTGGAACATTCTTTTCCATGTGTAAAAATACAAAAATCAGGATTTCTAGCTTGTACAGACAACAGAGGACAACGAAAGGACTTTTGGAGTGAATATTCTGTACCGCACCATTAGTTTTACAGCACCAATCATTAGCATTCACTTTGCAAAATGAACAAAATACAGACAGCCTGTGTGGTTTTAATTAGCTGGATTTCCTTCATATGCTGGCATTCTGGATTTTCTTTAGCCATTTACAACAGAGCACTTGCTCAGAAGTTTTGCAATCTGCGTGTTCCATCCCTCACAGCTCCAAACACCACTATGTAACATGCTGGATGTTTTACCCGTGAGACCTTAACTTCATCCACTTCCACCCCTCTAATTCAATGTGTGCTCACCATTTCAAAATGCTGCTGAAGAAAAATTGCAATCCAGAACATCTCTCTAATGTTAGAATTACAGAATTTTTCCCCACTTCAGATTTTTTTTTTTTAGAGAAACTTGATGTTACATGATCACCCGCCACAAGATGGCACATACATTAGTTGACAGATCTGCAGGTGGCTCATATTGAAAATACAGGATTATACAGATGTATACGAACACCTCAACGACACAGGTAACAATACTGAAGAAGAAGGGTCAGAGTTTATGACAGTCAATATGGTATGTATCACAGTGGCCTGGGATGCTCTTTAAAGAGGAGTCCTGGATGGTGCTCAGCTGGCAGGACAGCTCTGTTCTTAAACTCCTCAGGCTCATCAGCCAGGAGCCCAGTGGATGGAGAACACCACAGCACCACCCGAAGGCTCAGCTGGACCATTCTTCCTTCTCCAGCATGGGCACAAAACACCCAACCAAAACTGAAGTATTCTGCAGGAAAGCACCAGTTCTGAACCAAGCCCACAGCCTACCTCCAGTGAGTATTTCCTCCTGGTTACGTCCTGCTGCTTGGCCACGCCTTGGACTCTCTGGGCATACACAGAAGCTATACATGATGACGTTTGTCTACAGTTAAAGACGCGTTGTACTAAAGGGCATGAACAACAACAACAACAAAAAAAGAGTAAGAAAAAAAGCTCTAACACAAGCTGTTCTTCAGCTCAGCAGTGTGCCTTCTGGGGTTTATACAGGCTACTACTTCGTCCTGTAAGAGAAACAGCTCCATTCCTCAAATCCCATCCACTTTAATGCCTACCACAAATACTACATAACAGTACACACATAGCCACAAAAAGAGGATGGTAGGTAGTACCATTAATACTTTTCATGCCCAAGACTGTTGCCAACAGCACAAAAGTAACAGAAAACACCACTTACATAGCAGCTTAGTTAAATATCACTCCACTCCCTTTCACTGTTTTAAGTCACTAAGAAAGGATTCCTGCCCTTCTAAACATTCTGTTCAATCAATCAATCACCTTTAATTGCTAAACTACTTAAATAGGCATTTTAAAACATGTAAGAAGTATCTAACACACAAAAATACACGACTGGAAAAGCTTCCAAAGGGGCTTTCAAGGTTACAGGTATAATAACTGTTTCAGCATCTCCATTTCCCTATTACCTGAGGAGTCACGGAGAACAGCTACAAGATTGAGAATGCCTTCCTTGGTCCTTACAGGATCTCCTGCACCCATAAGAGTGACTTGCTCTGAGTACAATACATAGTAATGACTAAATTTGATGCTTCAGGGGCTGGTGAAGATGGATTTGGGCTATGACACACAGGCAACTGAGGCGTTAGTGCATATTTCTTTCTGTTGACTTACTAATGCAGAGGTGAATTCTGACAGAGGAAAAGGATCAACAGCACATTCAGCTTATGCAGCATGATTTTATTTCAAGGCTCCTATGGTTAAAAACTGTGCCAGCCCACAACGTGTTTCCAAATGCCTAATAAAATGGCATCCTAGCAGTCTATAACCTATTACATATAAGACACCTATTACAATAGAAGATAACACATAACTTTAGGTACTTGGTTTTTTGTAAAAACAAAAAAAAAAAAAAAAAAAACAAAAAAAAAAAAAACAAAAACCACAACCCTTCCTAATAACACTATTAAACATGCATAAAAAGGTACCAATGCTGTATAAAACCAGACTATACTGACAAATCCCCTCCCTCCATCCATTGGTTTAGGGCAGAAAAAGACATTCCTGAGGTATCCCTAGCTTTGCTTATTTCAGCCTTGTCTCAGCTATGTGGGAGCTTCTATATTAAAACTGGGATGAAAGCAATGCTCCACTGAGAGAATGAAGTGGTGGATAACTTTAGTAGCAAGGCTGTTAAATTCTTTAAAAAAAAAAGATAACCATTTGCTTACACAGCTCCTACTAGTGATCCCCCCCCCACCACCATTAGTCATACTGTGTACCAATACAATCACAGCTGAGCTCTTACTGATGGGGTGAGACTCTCTCAAGAGATGGGATGAAGGCAACTGTGTATCTTGAGAGCACTGGATAATTTTTGGTTTTTCCTTTTTACAATACTTTCAAACTCATTATCAGTTAAACCACTACACTTAAACACACCCACTTTCACCCATTGGATTCTATAGGTATAATTAATTACCTGCACAATATATTATCTGATGTGCAACAGTCTTAAACAGCAGTTTGAACAAAGACTATTAGGATAATTATATTGTGATATGGGAAATGTAAATATTTATAACATGCTAATTGATGTTTCTGCTTTAACATCAGGTATTAAGGCTTGATATCTCTACATATGAAATGAAAAGCAAGTTGAAGCTAGTCGCCAGAACAGTCACCATGATACCTACCTGCAGTCTACTGTGGGTAATCTGATAATTTTAAATGGCTGAACTCTAGATTTGCTATCTTCTTTCATTCACAGGATTGTTTCAGTCCCTGTAAACTATCCAAATACTACATGAAGCTCATTACTGTGATTTAGAGTATAATAAGTTACACATGATAAGTTCATGTTCCACAGCCCCTGCCTTGTGAAGCACTCTGCCAGTCTGAACTTCCTGAAGTGAACCTTTTTGCTCTTTCAGAGGAGGGAGGGAAGACAAAAGGCAGTATTCAACACCAGTTAGCTAACTAACAAAAAGGAAAAACCTCATGAAGACAAGACAATTTGTATCTTTCACAAGAGCGGGCAGGCTGTGATAACTAGGACTGCATATGTTTTGAACAAAAAAACCACTTGATGTAACACTAACCGGAAGCCATCTTGTATCACTGGGCATGTCAGGTTACATTACAGAGCCAACTGAATTAAAGATCATATACCATTTCAAAAGGGGCAAAAGAAATTTATAGACATATTGCCTGTGAAAAGCCCTGAAAACAGAAGCACACATAAGACTTTGCTGAATCACAATATACAGATTTTTCCTCCGACTCCATGAGACACCTGTTGCATCTTCATCAAGCTACATTTTATAGGAATTTCATGCCTTTCTCCTGCCTATTTTCTTAGGATAAGAGCAGTTAAAATACTCTTTTAAAAGAACACCATACCCAAAGAGCAAGCAACCAAGTAGTCAGGGTTTGATGGGGGAAAACTTCCCCTGCCCTCTTCCCCCTTCCGCGACACCAAAAATAAAAAAAAAAAACCCACCCCTCAACACTTGCAGGTCTAATAAGCTCTCAATCTTAACACACACAAAAATCTACTGTCTGCCATTACCGTGAAATACAGATATGACCATCCATTGAGTAGACCACTAGTTAATTTCCAGCCTTCAACCTCCCCTTCCTCCCCACTACCAGCCAGAGGGATTAATTAAAAAAAAAAAAGTTCAAGGCACAGATCAAGCCTGCTTCAGAAGCCCGGGCAGCCTGCTCACCACTGCTCTTCTTCCTGACACTTAAGCTCTCTGAAGCCTGGGGTAAGTTATAACCCTAGCCTCAGTTTCTCCAATTATAAGATGGAATAAAACCTTCAGAAGAACTCTTCTTCTGAAAGAACTCATTGATTCTTTTAAAATACTTCTGTTTTAAAATACTTTGCATGACCTTACTGTTACAAGAGCTATTCAGCAACTGTTCAACTATTGAAACAATAAAAAGAAGAAAAGTTTGGACTGTGAAAACCACAAGCTGAACAGAGAAGCCACACATGGGCTTTACCGCTTTTAGAGCATTATCCACAATCCTGTTCTTATCCTTATCCTTTATCCAAAACTGCTAACAGATGAAGATCATTTCCTTGTAGGGGACCAAAAAAAACCCCAACAAAAAACTCCACAAGCTTGAGACATGTCTGGGTCACAGTACTTGTAAAGCAAAATAAGTACTGTTCTGCTCTTGGATGCTGATTCAAGGCCTTTTAACATAAAAGGAAAGCTTCCCCTCAACTTAAGTGCATTTTATACCAAAAATTAGATCAAGTCAATATGTTATTTTAACATATGCTCTTTTCCAGATTGCCAATATTTAAGTTATTTCTGATTTTCTTAGTACTGAAAGGTTCAGAAGGTAGGTATCTATCTTACATAGCAGCATCAAGAAAGGAGATGGCATTTTGCTTTTATAGACATGTTTTCCCAGCATGAACCAATAAGGTTCCATTGGGAACTGGGTTCCAAATGTGTCTTTCTTGGGAAGAAAGATCAGGAAAATCAAGGTACAGTTAAAAGCTCCCATCCTGTTCTGCAAAAACAGTACACCAAAAAATTTCAATGTACTTACCCATCAAAACACACAGTCATATTTTGTATAAACATTTTCAACATTAATTATCTATGTCAAAAGCTTTTTTAAAGAACTCATTTAAAAATACATAATATAGACAGTGCTAGATCATAGAATATCTCAAGTTGAAAGAGACCCATAAGGATCATCAAGTCCAACTCCCTACTCCTTGCAGGACAACGTTGGAATATACGGACACTAACTGAACTCCAAACTCAGTCTCTCCCTAATTTCCTTCAGGAGACTCATCTCTCAGCATTTACTTTCTACTTCACTAGGTCTTAAATCAGGCCAAAAGAACAGAGAAAGTAGAGCTTCCCCCCCCACCCCACCATGTGAGAAAACAGCTATTTACTCAGCATCAAAGGACTGGAAACCTTCTTTTCAATGCCATGTAAATCTAGGACAAAGCAAAATAGCCTTAAAAAGACAGACAGAATTTCACACACACACACCCCCTGGTTTTAAAAAAAAAAAAAAAAGAAAGAAAGAAAAAGTTACATTGGAAATAGCAGAAAAAATATGTTCTTCCATTAAGCCAACCACTGTCTCAGTCATCATGCACACCTAATTTTTTCCACTACTGCTCTTGTATTCTCTCTTTCTTCTACCTCTTACTGTCAAAAAAGGACAGAGAATAACCTCATCTTCACAGAAGTTTCTAAGTCTCTCTTCAAAGATATCTCTAAGGTATCTTCAAGGATATCTCTAAGATCTCTCTAAGTAGATATCACTTGTATGTACAAGACAATATAGGACTGGCAGATTGTTTTTACAGCAGTACGATAATTTTTTTAAACATCTTCAGTATTTAGTGTATAAACATCTGATATAATAATTGATTTCTTCTTTCCACCTTCTTGGAAGAAAAAAAAGGCCCCTTGCATTAATCAGTAAGACTGAATATAAAATGCTAGAGAATAAGAAGGGAAACCTTCATCTTTTTGACTAATGAGAATCCTGCTGTCAAGAGCATAGATGCATTCTGAGTAGCTTTAAATAAGCAATGAGTCGACACGTTTCTAAAAGTCGAGGCTGTAAAACCACAGTAGTTTCATGAACTTACTCTTCATTCATCCATTGAATTAGGTGCTTCAACTCAAGAAAGAGCAGAACCATTTGGCCTTTTTAAGCAAACATCCACTTAAATATGTGCTGGGGAAACAGAGGGGAGCAGCAGTGGATTATTAAGATTCTTCAGAAAGCAAACTTAGGTTCAGCTCATTTCACCTTTCTCTCCTGGAGTTTGAACAAACACGTCTTTATTCTGGTTTCATATCTCAGTATCTCCCTTTCCAATAAGTTGAATTCAGAATTATTATCCATATCTGCCTAAGAGACAATGAATTTTAAATAAGCTAAGTCTGGAAACAAGAAGCAGACACCAGGTCTTTATTTTCCTATCAACTATCCTGACTACTTTGGCTCCTTTAGCTTACCCATCTGTTTATGGGTCCCATTGTACGTGCTGCAAAGACTGCGCACATTCTGGATACTACTTTGATCAAAACAGTAAGATGACATATTCTTCAGCCACAGAACTGTAGGCGCAAAGAGCAGCCATGGCAATCCTCTCACATGATGTGGGAGACTTGCTTCTCCAGTCCCCACCTCATCCCTACCCAGCGCAGTCCTGGTGAATCACAGGCAGGCAGCTGAGCCAGCAGCTGCGATGCCTACAAGACCCTGGAGCAGCAGGCAGCTCCACCAGGAAACATGCCTCTGCACACACGCTCAGGCACAGAAGGCTTCTCTGGGGGGTGACCTCTTCCCAGCTACAGCTGTCCCTCTGACATCCGCAGTGCCACACACCGGACCAAGGGACGTTAAGAGCTCCTCAGAAGTGACCAGACAGCAGGTAAGCATTAACTGTTTTCCCTCCTGTCAATTAAAACTGAACCTGTGTGCATTCCCACGCATCAGAAAAATCGAGGAGAAGGCTGGGAGCCCTGCCCTGCCTCAAACTCACTCATCATAGCAAAACACACATGAACATTGAGGCAAGAGTCTCATCATCCACAAACACTTTGAACACATACACACCAATAAAACAATCAAATACAAGATGTACATTAACAAGTCTTGTTACATTTTTTAATTAAAAGTATTTGCACAGTATGACTAATTATAAAAATTGCGCAATGGGTACCATGATGAATAAAAACATATTAGATCATTCTTAGCCAACACTTTTTATTTATATATAACAGAATGATATTGGATCAGGCCCTACGGCAGAACATATCGCATAACTTCAGCCAATGCTCAGTTAAATAAGGAAGGGCAGCAAGGAATAGGCACTTCACAGGGCAGTAGGAAACAGGAATTCAGTAGAAGACAGAAATCATCAATGCTAATTACCCTAGTAACTAACCTGGGCAGCATTGCCACTGCTTCTGTCTGTAAAAAGAGCTTATTTTTTTTAATACCTAATTCGTATACATGTGAAGAGAACCAAGCGCTTGTAAAGCACTCAAAATTATGTACGCACTAAGTTTTTTAGTAGAAATGTGAACATACTTCAAAGAAAAGGCAATATGCCAAGACCAAATTAAAATTTTCTCCATTGTTGTATTACTGACAGCATCTGATGGATGGAATCCTATGAACTACTTTGTGCCGTGTTAATTACTAGTGCTCGTCTGACATCTTACTTCCCAACGCATTTCTTAGAAGGTGACCGAGAAGTCTGGACTTTTGGATTCCATTAACTTTAAGAGAAGACATTAGAGTATCACACACAGGCATGAGAAATATTTGGAGACATCAGTACTTTATTCCCATCCCCCATCTAGTCTCACAGCAGCTATCCACCTGGAGCATAAATCATGCCATCACTTACATCTCTGAAGAATCTCAAAGTCAACAGGAGTCAGGGTTACTAACTCCATCCATTTGAATAGCGAGGCAGCCTACCCCCCATGTCATCTTAACAGACAACTTAAGGTCGTTTTCCTTGAACTCTGACAGACCTCCTAGGATACATATTTTCAAGATTTTTCTCCAAAGCCACAAAGGGTATAAATATACCTTCTACTTATTTTAATGAAAGCAAGTATGGCAGGACTCCAGAATCAATACTCAGGAACAGCTGTAGAATTAAATCTGAACCAGTTTAACAAATGCACCATCTTCTCATAGTCTTTTTCACCTTAAACATGTATAATATGCATGTAGCCTGTTCTGCCACAGTTCCTAGCACGGCCACTGTATTTGTTTAACAGAAGTCACACACAGGGGATCTCCTTCCTGGAGGAAAGGCAGGTGTGCAAAGAGTTACAACAACATTCCCAGCACACTGTGGCTTTTACTGTGGGTCTAGACTTATGCACATCTTTTCAAGTGGAAAAGAAAGTATGTTGTTGCAAGATTATACAGTATTTACATAATTGAGGCAATTATTGCACGGATCATATTTAATTACCTTTACTACCACAAATATTTTTCAGCTGTAAAGTATTAAACTTGTTTATCTGTGATAGTAATAAACCAGCCATCATACAAATAAAATTGTAGCCATCTCAGATTACTGTAAATTTACAATTTTTACAGTTTGAAATAGCACATGTGAAAGAACATCCATTTTCCATATGAAGCCCAAGTAAAATGACAATGTATGCTACTTCAGTTAGATTAGTAGAGGCTCTCTTCCTGTAGAGGAAGTAGCACATAAGCCAGCTGCTCCAGCATCATTTAGCAGGCCTGATTTTTTCATGAACTCTGAAGGTTTTTTGTGGCAGTGTTTGGTTGGGGTTTTTTTATTATTATTTTTGTGGTTTGGTTGGTCTTTTTGGTTGGTTTTGTGTTTGTTGTTCTCTCCCCCCCCCCCCCCTTTTTTTTTTTACACTAGCAGTGCTGGGAGTAGGTGGGTGGAGAAAGACAGCCTGACTCATGTTACACAATATGCATATAAAAAGACTTGTTCAGACTTTTCCACTGCGTGTAGTCCTTGCACAAACATTACTTGACCAATTAAAGGTACCAAGAGACAATACCTTACCAACTTTCTAAAGCCGAGGAATGGCTTCTATAAGGTTTTAACCCTTTCATCCACACTTTTAAATTGAATTTAGTTGTATCGTTTTCATTCTACAAGCTACTGATAAATCAGTCTCTGTACACTCAGAGCTACAAAACTGACTCAGGAAATTACTACTGTAGGACCAACTAAGTAATTGTAAGATCTGGCACAGAATTTCAAGGTTTGAATAGGTTTTAATCAGAGGGGCAGCAACAGAAGAATTACAGATCCTCAATTTATATATGAAAAGATAGGAAATATGCACAATAAAGTTGACGTGTAAGTAATTATGGATGGAAATTAGAGTAACAACATACACGCTTTTAGCATTTGTAAGCTTATACTGTCATGGCAATATAACATTTTGCTTCAAATCGCTGTTACCTTCATGGCGCCTTGCTCTCTGACAACCGAAGTTTAAGTTCGGAGTCCAAGCAAAGAGCAGCTGCCGAAGCACAGGTAACCCTGGACTGTTCCCCCCCAGTGCTGGTAGCCAGGCGAGGACCAAGCGAGGCGGCCGCGGGAGGGACACCCCCCGCCCCACACCAGCAGGGCACCACCAGCACCCTGTGCCCTGCGGGGCCGGCAGCTCCCCTGGAGGGAATGGGGTCCATCTGTGCCAGGCAGAGAGAAACCCAGTGCGTGGAAGTACCGTATAAATCCTCCCCATCAAAATCCTTTATCACAGCTGAGAAGGAGCCGTGGGGAATCTGACAGCGTCTTAAGCTGCCACCTACTGTACTTGTGCCGTACCTTTGTGCTTTCCCCTGTAACGTATCTATTCATTAAAAAAATTGGTAACAGAATAAGCTAAAACTTGGTTTATTCTCAGATGAAGAAAATACCAGGATAAACACGTGACAGATGAAAAGTCTCACCAGCTGTTACAGAGAGAACACCTCAGTGTTTGGCTTTAATGAGCCAGCTAGCATTGACATCTTTTAAAGCACAGACTTGCTTTGCTGCAAAATGAACACAATAATGTTAAAGTCACTTAGAAGAGAACACTAACTAGAAGAGTATGCAAAATAACGACAAAGTTTTTTTGTACAATTTTGTACAGTTAAACAGCCCAAGAACATCGCTCTCTCTGGTCTCCCAAGGCCTATGAAATTGTTACCTGTGCACAGAGCTGGCCACAGCGGCCCAGAGCGCACGTGGGGAAGTCTCCCTGGTAGAGGCATGCCTATGTTTATGGGTGGGCAGCCATAAAATGAGGTGCCTTAGAAGCGTCTCTGTTTGGTATTCCCCACAAGAGGGCCCCTCATCTCGGGAATCACTGGAAAGCTTTTTAGCACTGCAAGATGCTCAAGTAGCTATGATTAAAAAAATTCTAACTGGTACAAGTTAGTGTACCCCCTTAGCACTGCACTCATTTTGCCATCTACGCATTTATGAACAGCAGGGTAAAAACCCCTCACCCTGGTAATTAAGTCATTCACCTGAAGAAATCTAGTGAAGTGCAGCAGACATCTGCCCAACAATAAAGGGATCCACTTGTAACATCTCTCTGCAAAGTCCTCATGGTGCTGTTAAAGCTTTCCCCAGGATCAGCTCTGAAAGTCTGTATATCTAGCGGGGGGGGGGGGGGGGGGGGGGGACACGACACCAAACAAACAACCCCCCCCCCCCCAAATACACACAACACACACACAGCTATTTAGCTGGTTTGGTTTGTTTTTTAAACAGGAGCAATAAGTCAACCAGTAGGTAATTTCACCAAACCAGGATGGGAGGTTGACCTTCCTGAGGAGCCGGATCCAGACATGGGCGTTCCGCTTGCAGAGCGGACCGCAGCCGAAGCCATCCGTGTGCAACTCTCCCTGGGCACACATCTGCTCGCTCACAGACAGATCAAACAGCCACAGAGCAGCTCCCTGACATGCTACGAGGGTGTTCCTGTTTGTGAACGCCTGGAAAGCAGCCCCCGTGATAACTCTGAGACCTAAAAGAATCTCAACAGACAACAAATAGCTTTACAGAAGTTTAACTCTGACATTTCACACATGAGGAAGTGCCGAATGAACTTTGACAGCACAAAGCAATTTAAACTCAAAATACTCAACAACTTGTGCAAGCAGATCTACCTCCTGTCTACGAATATGTCCTAATGAGTAAAAAGTTCACCACAGTAACATGAAATGAAGCTACAAAGCAAACTCAGAATAAATCTAGGCACATAAGTCCTTTTAAAACTATACATATGTAAAATACTACACATATGTAAAATACGTATCATCTGGCAGCTCGTGTCCAGTTTTGGTAAACAATTAAAAAAAGACTGATAATACAGTTTAAAAAAAAAAATCACATCAACAATGTAAGGTAGAGAACTTGAAAAGAGTTTAGGAAACGTGGCTTTAAAAATACATTGACGTGAATTTAATGTGGTTGCAAACTCTGAAACACAGGGTAACAGATACACATCCTTTCTGAAGCTGAACTTTAGTGATGGCTGGGAATGATTTGTAAAAAGGATTTCTGAGCAAAAGCACTATACTCCTAACTTTATTAAAGAAAGACGGCATTTGGATGGGTCTGCCCACAGTTGTTGCTTGTGACTGCATGCCCACGTTCTATAAAATATGTATTAAAAATATTATACTGTGGAAACACAGTTAGTTAACCAACAGCCATATGGCCTATTCATATGTTGTTTTGGTGAAAAACCTCACTCTGTGATTCAGAGATAAACTTGGATTTATGTTAGAGAAGCGAAGGACTGGCAAAGGGTGACCAGAATTGTACTGCAGAAGGAGGAAAAAAAAGGAAAAAAAAAAAGGAAAAAAGGAGAGGACTGAAAGCTGGAGTCAGACTTCACAGTCCAGCAAGCAGCACTCCCAGTGAACGTGCCAGAAAGGCAACCCCTCCACTGCCTGCAAAAGCAAACAGCATCTGCGCCTACAACAGCGATACAGCGGCCGATCCGCTTGCGTAAGCCAAAATCTCCTCCCTGCACCCTCCTCGCCCTCAGGGCAAAATAAAAGCGTTTTAAAACGCTCTTGCAGCGTACATCCCTCCTTAGAGGGGATGTAAAGACACCTCCCCTGCTTTCCCTGTAGGAAGCATGGGCTTGCAGAAGCCCGTCGCTTGCACGCTTTTAAGGGGAAGCCAAAACCTCGGGCTCCTGCAGACCCCCCTCCTGCGGGGCGCAGGCCCCGGGCCTCGCTCGGAGAGGCGCCCGCCGCCGCCGAGGCGCAGCTAACAGGTACCTTAACCCCCCGAGATACCCCTTCTCCCTCGCCGGGGCTTACCTCATCCCCGTTAGCCAGGTGTTGCAGGTATTGGCCCTAACTGCAGGGGCTCGCCGCTGCCTCAAGTCCCGTTCAAAACCCGCTGCCCCGCACGCCCCGGGCTCCCGCGCCGCAGCCCGGCGGCTGCCCCCCCGGGCCCCTTCCCCGCCGGCCGGGCTGGGCCTCCCCCGCGCGGCTCGGCACCCCCGCGTTAGCCTCGTCGCGGTGAAGGCGCCCCGCAGCACACCGAGCCCTAAAAGCGGGGGGTTGCAGAACGACAAACGGTGCCCCAGACGCGACGGCGCGCACCCGCCGACGCCCCTCCGCGGGGGTCTCGCCGTTACGGCGGGGCACGGGCCGGACGCGCCGCTCCCACCGGCACAGCTCTGCCCGCTGCACGGGCCGGGCCGGGCCGCAGCACCCCTGCGCGGGGCTGCCCCTCCGGCTGGCTCTGGGCCGGGTCTGCAGGCGGCGGTTCGCGGTGGGCGACACCCGGGCGGACGGAGAGAAGGCCCCTCACGCCCGGCGCACGGAGGGCACGGGCAGCCGCGGGGCGGCCCCGCACCTGTTGCGAGAGGAGGCCGCCGCCAGGCCCCGCTGCGCTCTCTCTCCTCACGGCCGCCCGCGGCCGGCCGGGTGCGCAGGGGCGGCCGCAGCCGCGAGCCGCGCCGCTCCCCCCACCCCGACCGCCGGCAGCGCCTCACCTGCGGGGCGCCGGCACCCGCCGCTCCTGCCCGCGGCCTCCGCCATGTCTCCTCCTCGCCGAGCGCGGCTGCTCCGCCCCGCAGATCCGCGGCCCCGGGCAGGTGAGAGCGCCACGTCCCCCCTACCGCCGAGCGGCGGCGGATCTGCCCGGGGGCAGGTGAGGGCGGGCCAGGCGCGACCGGCGCCCGCAGGCGGGTAACGGCCGCCCCTGACGGGCACAAGACCCCGCCGCCCTCAGCGGCAGGGCGGGGGCGGGCGGCGAGTAGCCTGCCCGCACAGCCGGCTCCCGGGGCAGCCGTGGTCTAGTCGATATGCCGGTGCTTCCCCAGGTGTATTTTTTTTCCTCAGAGGGGCTCCCGCCGCATTGGCCCAGCTCATTAGGTACCGGTGCGGAGAGAAACGACAGGTTTTTGGGATGATTACCAATTCCCCGCTGGTGTCTCGACAGTTGGTGGGAGGAGTGGTGGCCACCTACCTCACAAGCCCAGGCGGTGTGCTGCATCGTTTGGGAAAGAACTGTACTGCTGTACTCTCGTTATTATGGTACATGCTCTTAACAGCTGGGTACGTACCCTAAGCTGCCTGCAACGCCCGGCTTCCAAAAAATGTCTCTGTGAAGAGTCGTCAATGTATCCGTCCTTTCTGTAAAGGTCATGGTCTTGCTACGTTTCCCATGAGTTCACCTAAACTTGCCCTCAGCTGCTTTCTAGGGATCGTGTAAGAGTGTTTCCCCTTAGAAGTGTTCTAGGTCTGGATTAAAACATAATTGCATTTTGCATCTGCATGCAGGTAATACCAATCATCAAAACTACAGTTGAAGAAGGGTGAATGAATCAGGGAACGCATGGTACACAGCTGTGGCACGCATATAGGCGAGCAGATGGAGAGGTGCAGCTCCCCGGGTTGGCATGCGGGACAAAGAAACCTTCAGCCACCATGCAGAACATCCTTCTTTCTCAAACAGCTAAGTTCAGGTGTGAGGTCTTCTTCCATGGGAATGGAGGATGAATGTTTTGTTGCAGCAGGAGCCACGTATGCTCTAAAACAGAAGGAGCCGGGGCTTGGGTGATAAACATGCCCTGGGGGCAGGAGAGCGTGCATGCTACAAGAACAGACTGGGCTCTATGCTGAAAGGTGCAAGACACTCCAAAACCAGCACTGCCTTGATCAAGTTTTCACTTCTGCATTCTGCCTGGCTCTCTTAACAGAGGTGGAAAGGTGTGTCTCAGTCAACCTGAGCCCTGGATTGCAACAGCACTAGTCAAGGACCAAGAGGCTATCCAAACTCAAAGGAAGTGGTATGTCCTGTAGTCAAAAGGTTGCCCTCAGCAAAATCCTGCACTAAAACATAACGTGTCCTTACAGCTTAATCTCACATCCCTCAGTTGTGGTCCCTGTAGGCATCCACCAGCATATTCAGGGAGTCAGGCTGAAGAGGCCCAGGCTGACCCCTCTGATGCACTCTGTCCCAAAATGTTTCTTCACAGTCTGTCCAAGGGTATAAAAAGTAACGTCTGGCACAATATAGATGAAGTAGCCTGAAATGGGGCTCTTATATAAGCTTTTGTGCACAGATCTAGTACATAGATGGATAAGCTGTGCTGTTCAGGGAACCACATTCAGATCAATTCATGATCTCTCAAGTAGCATACGTGTACATGGCCCAGCCTAAGCATGCATCAGACTTGATATAGTCTTACAGAACTGATTGCTGAGCAGCTCTGCAGAAGCCACCTTAGGTCTGGTGAGGCCACCAGTGAACTATAGGAATTAATTCCCAGCTGGTGCCAAGCTAGGTCTCGTGGAAACATTAAAATGATTCCTCGATCACACTCCCTTCTCTTACACATAGCTGGCATTGCTGAGTACCCAGAGTCATAGATACTAGAGAACAGGAGGCATGCTTTCAAAGTACCAACACACAAATAAAGCAATGCAATTACATTCTGGTCTATTCATGCTACATGAAATCAGAGGTTTTTAAACTGTAGTCATGGACTGATACAGGATCATGTTTCACACAAAAATCAAATTAGAGGAGTTCTTTGTCTTAGCGTCACTTTTTCATGGGTAGAGGTTTTTTTTAGTTGCTTTGGGTTTTGCAAGTCAACCTGCACCACTGGTCCTCCCAGTGCTTAAAACTACCTTGAAATTGTACTGTTTTCTGCTGTAACAGCAGTAGAAATTGGTAAACATCAGCAATGTTTCTCCTGAAATGTAGTTACATTTTTGGAATGAGTTGAATCTATCTGTGCCCAAACATCAACGGAACCATCTTCAGAGTAACTAAAATTATTTAATCTACTGTTCTTTGTTTAGCCTATTTTTTATACCTAATTGTTATTTTTTTAGTCAGCAAAAATTACTACATACATGTTAGGACAACATGTTTATGTTTAGAAAAAAATATTTAATTTTCTTTGAAAATACTTGCTAGACCTGAAAAATTAAAGCATAAGCTGTTCACTGATTACCAAGGTTTATGAAGAAAGAAGCAGCTTCTGTCCAGGCAAGTCTTACTCACAGTGGAATTTTTTGCAGCTGCCCCATAAGAATCTGATGATACCCAGTGCTAGAATGCTAGAGTGACAATGAGAGTGGATGGACAGGGAATATCCACCATCCTTTTTCATTATATGTGAGAAAGGCATATTGCATAAACAAAAGCAGAAGAAAACAACAGGCCACAATGACTATTCAGTGCATGGAGGCAGGACATTCATTTCTCAAGTCAAGTAGAGCACCCAGAGAATAATTTTGTTTGGCCCTGGATTGTCAGTACAGGAATTAGAATGAACAGGAAAACCGAGAAAATATTCAATGCTATGATTATCAAACTCAAATCACAGTAACTTTAACATGTGTCAGAAAGGTTCCCTTGATACTCAGTATGATTTTTTCCTCTTTTTTATTCCAATATTTTCCAGTTCTACACCTTTATTATTTTAAAAGTCCAAAAATATAGGAAAAAGTGAGTCTCAGGTTCTTTTTATTTTCAACTGTGTATGTCAGAGATAGCTTTAGAACAAGCTAACATTACTGTGGTTCAGGTGTATGCAACTGGTACAGTTCAGTAGTACATAAACAACTCTAAACCAAATGCACCATAGAACTTAAATTACCAAAAATAAACAATATTAAACTATGTAGGGCAGTAGGTAAAAACAATTACCTTTAGGTCTTGCACACTAAAAGAGAAATATCTAGTTATGATTGAAATTATGAAGTTCTACTACAGATTATTGAGATATATTACAAAGAAAAACTTGAGAAGCTGTTGTCACATTTTGGTTTTGTTCCAGTGATGTGCAATCACATGAAATCTTACATCAGTTTTTCATGAAATTAACATCTAGTTACTTTAACGACAATATTTCATGAGTTTATAATGGTTTTTGGTGTTTTTTTTAATTTTTGAAAAACTTGCATGTAAAAACATTTAAAGTAAAATAATGTTGCAGGTTGTTTACAGGTTCCTTATGGATTATAGGATTAAAAGCAGTCAGGAAGCTGCAGTGTTTTTAACATTGGTAAACAAATACTGGATTAAAGTGCAACAGTCCTTCTGACAGCACACCTGCTCTGTGCTGAAAGGAAATCTTTTCCTCTCTGCAGAGGAGCGAAGAAAAATTTCAGTGTCAGGCGTGTTTCTCTCGAAAGTCAGTGATGGCCTTCCAGAGCGTGCATAGCATTCCTCCTCTGTAAAGAAAAATCATAAAGATGCTCAGGTACAAGATACTCTCTAGCCTGAAAGCATTCCAATTTAGGTGCCTTCTGATTTTCCTGCTCTGTTTCTGACCAATGAAATTCAGTGCGAAGGCTGATGATCAAAGGTGAAATTCAACACGCAATACTCAAATAGAGAACAGAGTCCTTTCCTGATTACAGTACAAGGGCAATCTTTCCACTTTTCAGATGCCTGCTTTCTGGAATTCAGACTTCTGGTCCAAAGGACCTGCATAACCCACAGCAGACTTCCAACATTATGAAAATGTCAATTATTAATTTTTTTTAATTTTTTTTTTTAGGTAGTTAGTTATTTTTAAACTGACTGGGCATACACAGAATGTTTGATAACTTCTATTGTTTCTGCTTAACCTTGGTTCTGCAGTGACCCACACACCTGGCATGATTAGGTGAAATCTAGTGTTAGCTGTAGTCCATGAGTAGTATTTCTAAAGTTTGATGATGATGATAAACTACAGAAAGTTTTGCTATCTCTACCTTTTTAAATAAAAGCAAGGGTTTAATGGGATATCTAGTGTCTCCAAGTGTAAGGTAAAAGCTTTACTTTAAAATTTTCCCTTTGCTTTCCTTTAATAGAAAAGCTTATTTTAAAATAATTTAAACAGTATCAGCTGTTTATCAGGAATGCATCAGTATACAAAGACATACTGGAAAGTGTTACTTAAATTAATACTGCACAATCCAATCAATAGAGGCTTAGTATCAGTTATTTTCTCTTGTAACAAAACACACTCCTGCTCAGCACAGTTCTTTTAACTGTAAAGCATTACCTCAGTCTCAAACATTTCAGATCATCTCGTGTAACATAGCAGAGAACATCCATTAATGTGTAGTCTTCAGCCAAGAACTACAAAAAGAAGTTTAAATGAACATTTTGTTAGAAATATAATCTAACTTTAAGTTTTATATACCATCTGCCCTTAAAAATAGAAGTTCAAGTTTAGAAGAAATGTAAAATTGGGCCAAACTGTGGTACATGTAACTCATTAATCCACATTGTTTCTAGAAATACAGTGAAACTACTTAATTTTTATACTGTATACTCTACATTGGCATACCAGGCACAACTTGAAAGGTGTAATGCTTTTACAGCTACTCAAAACTTTTGTCAGCTGGCATTTCTATTGTTATCACCAATATCTCAGAGTCACAGACTTTAATGAACACAAAATTAGAGCATAATTAATACCACATTTCACCCATGAGGAAATTAAAAACAACAGTTAAGACCTACCTTTTCAAAAGTGGCATCTAAATTTGATGTACTTGAATTTTGAGGAATCTTTGATCTGATCTGTAGGAGTGATAACTACATGCAGGTTTTCCTAGGTCAGCTGAAATTCTGAGATGCTCAGCACCTCTAAAATTATGTAATGTGCTGCAGAGCAGACCGATCTACTTCAGGAGATTTCACTTCAACACAGTTAGCTAAGGGTGAACATGTACCCTGCATCCAGGGTATAATCAGCAGTAACTGCTGCAATGTGTAAAGACACTGAAAAATTATGAACCAAAGCAATACTGTCTATTTACCAGGACATTTTATTCCCTTATTCCTAATCAGATATAAGAATTATTAACAATACCGTATTTTTATGAAGGCCTTCACATTCATGGCTTTTTTCTATCCTCTGAAAACAAATTCATCTCTCAAAATGTGCTGAAGTAATTGAAAAGGTTTGGTATCTTCTTGCATTGAGTCACAAAACAGTACTCCCACTGTGTCAGAGTGAACAGAATCATTGCTACCTTGTTTATTGTGGCCTGGTCAGCTCCTTGAACACTCAGCCAGTTTATGAGATCAGGGTCTTCGGTCCCTGTGCCAGTGGAATGACGGTGACAGACAGACAATCCAGGAATATCTAGAACAAGCATTTTTGAGAAAAGGTTTTGTGTTGCCAAAGCAACCTCTTGTCATTTTTGACTGCTGAAGCACTTTCTTCGGTGAGCTTTCCCTTCAAGCTTAGAATACCAGTATACCCATAAAGATAGATAAATTTCAATTCCCAAAGCACAGAATTACAGTTATAGACAATTATAGACCAATTACTCTACTTGGTTAGGGGTACAGTTAAAGTAGCGTGAACATTGATACAGGTACATTTTTTGTCCTCTTCGGAAAATGACTTTACTAGTACAAGACACATCAATTTCACTGTAACTTTCTACACTAACGTTGTTGCATCACTTTAGCTAAACTGTTCAGCTAACTCATACAATTGGTGCGTAGGCAATGCCTTAGACTGAGGATTGGCTGCTTTAGGCAAGCAACACTTCTTTGAAGCACATTACACGGAAACATCAAACTGCATTAGCACTTCCACCTTCTTCAGGGCAGATACATATCAAACTCGGCTTCCCTCAGTAAGCTTTAAGTTGTATTTACATCTCGCCAATTAGATCCTCTTGAACTTTCAGTGTAACAATTGGAACAGTCTGTAATTCAAAGAACACATACCTAAACATACTAGATTATCCTCTTTAGAAATAATATTTTGTAGGATATGAGCCTTGTACGCTTCCATATAATCACAATCAAAAATATTTAAATCATACCATTCCTTGTACTGTGATTAACAAATTCAGTAATTTGTTTCTACAACGTACATTCTTACTTCAAAGCAAACCCTACCAGAAGCAGCATAATAAAGCATCTTTGCTGAGACTGGCTCAATAAAAAGAACAGAAGTTTAGCTGCCACTGTCTTCATCTGTAGCCAGTATGAAACTTTTCCTTGAAAACTCTTCTCACATACCTATTGGCTGTGACCTAAGCCGTAAGTTTCTGATCTCTTGATCTTTTTCTTCTATAGCCTGATGTAAGAGGACTTGAAATTCTCTCTCCTTTTGAACCAACTCCTCCAATAACCTGTGAAGTAACGGGAAGGAAGCACACATTTCCTTAAGTAGTTTCAAATTTTCAGGAAAGCAAAGATCTTACTACACTTAAACTGGAAACCTTATTGTACAAAGACAAGGACAGACTTCTTCAGCTTTCATAGGAGTATCTTCTCACTATAGATTTATTATGACCTATATGAAGACATAAACATTCACTGGTTCCTAAAGCTATAGCTCTTTAAAAAAAAAAAAAGCCCCAAGCACACCAGCCTCCATATACACATCCACCCACTAAACAGGTGGTATGGTACAAAATTTCAGTGAAATTTCTACAGCCAGCATTCTGTTTTAAACAAAACTGTGTAAATGAGAAGAACAAATATCAAAGTGTTTCATAAACCAAGGGCTAAACTTTGTCACATAATCCTTCGTAAGGAAAAATTCCAGTTCACATCTCTTCAGCAGACATTTTCAATGGTATGGCAAGGGTGGAGCCATGATGAAAATATGGCGAAAACTTATGGTTGCATTTCTTAAATGGGGAAAATATGTTCTCACCCACACAAGGGCTGTCCCTTCCTCACATACTAGGCACTTTGTGCCTACCCTCCTATGCTATATGAAGAGTGAGAAAAGAGGAGGCAAAATGCCTTGTGTCTTCTCCTAAGCAATTACTTTTGAGAATGCCAAGCAGAAACAAATTGGAACCCATGTTTGACTTCCTTCGTAACACAAACCCAGAGAAATCCAGAGAGATTCAGTGGTCAGCACCTTTTGAACTGATCAAAGGAAAATAATCAGAATACAATGGAAAATTAGTATGTGAAACTGCTGCAATTTGTTATTTTAGTAAAGCGTTTTAGTAAAAAGGACTTGTGAACAATATGTATTCAGGAACTTGGTCAGAGAAACTGGACATGGAGAACCGACTCATAAACCTGTCACTGACTTCTGAGTCTTACAAGTTCTGCCTTGAAAGAATTGCAGCACCTTTATGCCTTCCTTGAAGCCTTCATCAGCCTGAGAACTATGCAGTAACTGTTCCCTTTTTGTATCATTTTTTTCCCCCCTTTTTTTTTAATTGTATTTATTTATACCAGTTGAGCACTACAACTTTTTTTCTGGGGCACTGAAAGATAGGGACATTCTGGAATTCAGCTAGAGAATGTGCCACAAAAGCACCTTACCTGTCTTTGCACAGAATTAAACTGCATCTCATGATTGCTTTGTAAAAACATCTAGCCCTACTTTTAGCTTGCATGCAGGCCTACCAGCAGCATAGCTGCATTTGAGTGCTTCCACACCTGAGCTAACAATTCTTAAGAAGTCCACCCTGCATGTGAACAGAGCTGCTTTGTGCCTCAACACACACCCACAGCGTGGCTAATCTCAGTGTAGACTGATAGTCTATGCAGACAGGTGTGCAGTCACCTTTCAGTTAATTTATTGCTCCTCCTTTATAGCCATCCATTCTGCTTGAAAAAGGCCTTCGGGGCCAATAAAATAATCAACTATTTTCTCTTGATAACTGCTTGCTGCTTATGTCAATAAAGCTTTAACATGGACAGTTGTTTAAGTATTAATTAGTTACCTCAAAATTTCTGCATGAATGACAGGATGTGATTATTTGGCCAAAGGCTTTACATTTGAGAAATTTACAAAAGCAAAGTGCTAGAAAACAGTACCTCTACAAATTGATCACTTCTGATGCTACTCCCCATCATAAACTTGGGAAGTGAGCCAATCTAAATTATTTATGTATTTATTTATTTAAGTGCATCAATAAGGCAATCAAAATACTTCTCAGTGGTCATCACAAGCAAAAACATTAATTGTAACATAAGAACTCAAAAATACTGATACTTTATTAAAAACAGTCCAGTCTCATGAATTACTCTAATTACAGCAAAATTCTTGGATACGTTTAAAAGTAAAATGCAATTTAACATTTAAATTAAAATTGGAACAATAACCATAAAGAATGTTCTACCAGCATAACAACTGTCTTGCTGAAGATGTTTCTCTTTCTATCAAGGTCATATTCAACATTTTCTGAGGTTAGTAAGAAATCCAATGTCATAAATCAGATGCTGCAAAAGCTTAAATATCTACTTTAAACAGACTATCTGGTATGTTTTAATGAAAAGAAAACAAAATAATATAGAAAATTATTTGGATAGAATAACGGAGACAGAGATTTGTCTCTGATATTTCTTAAACAAAAAAATCAAAAAAGAACCACTTCTCAGGTTTGAAGTAGAATATGTATATTTCTGAAAAAATCCAGTATCCAAACATCTCACTTCTTTTAAACAACACACCTAGTTTTCCCACCTTTCTCTGATGAACAAAATTTATTTAATAAAAAGGTAATGCTTGCTGGTAAGCACAGATCCTGCTGCAGTGAATTCTGTGCACAAAACAAGTCTGAAGCAGTTTCCTTGTGGAATTCATGTGCAGCTGACAACTAGCTTGAGTTCATTCCCCAAGAATAACTATAGAAAAGAACAGCAAGTTCTGCCTTAATGGAAACAAAACATAACACCATTCATCAGCCATACACAGCACATGAAGGAGAGAAAAAGCAGAAGCTTGGCAGCAAGCTCAATTTTTTCAGACCTTCCTTGAAAGGGCACCTGAAATCAAGACTGACCTTAACTTGCATCACTGTTGTTCTGAAACGAATAAAACTAATATAAGTGATTACTCACAGCTAAACAATGACCATCATTTAAATTAACAACTGGCAGTACTATGGAATTTTGATACTATCACTAGTATTCTAGCATATGTATTTTAAAAGCAAAACAATACATACTGTCACAAGTAGGCTAGTGTCTCCCGATGTCCAGACTTACCTGTTTGTCTCTAATTTTAGCCTGCCCAGCTGGACACTCAGTGACCTGTGAGCAGCCTGGGAGTCATGGGATACCGTAGAGCTGAGTGTGCTTACACCTGAGGTAGCTACTGCATCTTCCATGACAATGCAAGGCTGTTGGATAGTTTGATTCTGAGGCTGTACATCTTGATCTTCTTCAACTTCTATATCATCTTGATCTGCTGTATCACTTTCAGATGCAAGACTAAAATGTGGCCTCAATTCTATTAGTAACATTAAAATAAAAAGAAAAAACATTAAAGATGTTAAACATTAAAACAAAAGCAGACCTAAGTGACTATTTACAGATCATCCTACAGCTTTGGTTAAACCAGGCCTGAAATTTCTGTAGCAAGAGAACAGATGATATTTTCTAGGGGTTTAAGACCACTCAGACCATAACAGTATCTTAGTTTATGCTGATTATTATTCATCCTATCGAATGTTCAAAAGCTCTAAAAAACAAAAATCTGGATGAATAGGATTCCAGATTTGGCTAGCATTTCATGTCAAATTGTGCTGAAGTACTATGTGCAGCAGAAGTACTTTCTTTTGCTTTATTCCATTCTCAGTGGTTTGTAATTCCTTATGTGTCTGACCTGAAATGTTTTATTAAACAAATGACCATTATTTCTCTTATATCCAGCTATTCTTGTTGCTATTCTGGCATATTTAGCATTCTCCCGTTATAAGAATACTGTGTTTACAAAAAAATTGTATCCAAAGATACAGAGGGGAAATAACAGACAGACCCCTTTCCCAAAAATTAAAAGTAGCACACTTCCCTTCTACTTATCAGAGAGAAGGCTGCCTATTTTGTAATGATGTACATCCACAAAACAGCGGACACAAAGCTATACGTGTACTCTGGTTTCTGTTATTCCCTGTTTAAACTACCTACCAGAGCTTACCAGGTATGCAAGATATGTACACAAGATCTTATACTCCTACAAAATCTATTACTGCAACAACATCTGTTTGTTAATTCTAACCATTTAATATAAATCTTCCTTCCTTCCTTCCTTCAATTGTGGCTTCTTAGTGCTGAGCACTCCCTTTAGTCTCCTCACCAAAACATACTTTTTTTCGGAATCACACTTGGGTTTTGTCCTTTCTGCTGAAGGGCCAACAAGTACATTTCTCCTCTTTACAAAAGGGACATTTGTTCCTTCATCCATTTTGTCTCTTCATTTCAATGCTACATAACTTTTTCAAGGCTGAACATACTAAGATCAACAGTTCTGTGCTTCCTCTAAAGAAAGCAGATTTATTATATAGCAGTTACTCAAATATTGCTAGGCAAATGTGTCTGAATTTGCTTTGAACTTCTGCATCATACTAATAAGAACACTAATAAGTTCACTTTGCCATTGTTCACCACCAGGCAGCATAACTATACATCATCTGCTTCATACCGCTCCTAAAACATCCCATAACTTTTAGAAGTGTTAAGGCCAGAGATAAATCTTCACATCATTCATGGGGGGGTGGGGTGGTCAGACAAAGGCAAGGGGAAGCAATCAGGAGTAGGGTAAGGCAATTAGGGAGGAGGCAGATGATCAGTGCCTGAAAGTTACTAGGGCACAGAGGCTTTTGTTTAAGCTTTACCATGTACAAGTAACACTGATACTGAGCTGTATGGGAAAGAAGAGTCTATTAAGGAGGAATTCTACAGTACTATTATACAGCCGTAAAGTACATGCCCGTTAAAGGTGTTTGGCATTCTAATCAAAAGACAGATTTTTCTTATGACTCAAAAGTAACGCAGAAACCCTATTTATGCCTTGCTGGCTGTGCTGGGGATACGGAAAATACCAAGGCGAACAGGAAGAGCTGTAACTTTTGTTGGAATTTTCAGATCCCCTTGATAATTTAAGACTTAACCCACTGCAGAAAACAGGAACATAAGTATTCTGACTTCAGACTTAAAGCATTAAATAATATTTGAAAATTTCACCATTAATTCCTGTGTAGGGAATGGTGGAATCACAAGCTTAGGAGTTAAGGAGCAGCAGAGAAACTAACTCTGGAAATAAGTAGAGTAATAACAGAGTGGGCTACAGTTTCTTCTACACAGACTCCTTCCCTCAGCTAAGCTGTGCATTCTACTTCCACAACATTCAAAATACAATATTCAAACTGCAGATTTTTTTTTTTCTTTAGACAGCTTCTGACCAGGAGCCAGAGAGCCTTTTGAGTGCTCCAAAAAGTGCATCATTAATCTGCACTTTGTAAAACACCTTCCAAAATCGGCACATGCTGGCAAGTGGTCTGTCCTTTGAATTTCAAGAGGCAGCATTGTGCACCTCAAAAAAATTAGGCCCCAGAGCACCTTAGTCTACTACAGCTCACTGTGTTGCAGAATTGTTTAGATGACGCATCTTGGAAAGGTGCTTTCCAAAATAACTTGGACAATACACTGATTAGCTTTTGAGTTGCAAAACAGACAGTGAACAGGAAAAAGGCCACTGCTGGTTTCAAAATCTTAAGTGAAGCACCATAATCACAGCTCTAAAGCCTGTTTAAAGAGATCAGCCAATAAATATTTGCTGAGTGTTAAGAAATGACTCACCTGGGACCAAAATAGTAATAGCAGTCTGCACAGCTTTTCTGATTATGCTATCCAATGCAAACATCCAATGTGGCTTGATGTTATGATTTCGGAGAACTTTATTGACCTAGCAACAGAGAAATCAGTTCAGATGTTATATCTCCCCCAACTTAAAATTATAATATATGTCAGCATTATATAAAGTGTTTGAAGTTATAGATGCTGTATCAAAGCAGGTGATTAAAACTCTCTCGTGTTGTCATTAAATGGAAACAGCAACATTGCTAACTTCCACCATTTTATTACAAGTCATGCAATATTTTGTATTTTTTATCAAGTACTAGTTCCTGTGTTAAGTGATTTTTGATGACTGAGATACTGAAGTTTATTTAATCTTCATGGGTGTGAAGAGAAAATTAAAAAGAATGCGAGCAAGACAAATATCAAGGACTATATTATGGAACACTTGTAACTTAAGCTAATTAATCTTGTTATTTTTTTGGCATCATTTTCACTGCTTTCTCTGAGCAATACTTATCTGTTTTAAAGTACAATTGTAGGAAATATCAAAGAGCTAGCGTAATGCTGCTCCTTCTTGATTCAGAAAATAGTTAATTAGTGTTAGTTTAAATAATCAGGGGACTTCATTTGTACACTGTGACATTTTCTCTTTCCTTCCACTTTTTACTTCATACAATGAAATAGTTTTCTACACTGGGTTGCTCCTAATTCCCTACAGGCCTGCTTTCAAACTGCTTTCAGCCCTGTTCCCAGATGCCTCTATGGATGCTCCATGCCACTTGCAAGAACGTCTCTACCTCGGGGGAATTGTTTTCCAACTCCCAAATGACAGAGAAGCAGCAGGTGGGGTGACGATGCTACAACGAAACGCCTAGCCACAGTAAGCGGCAATAGCACAAAACAGACTTGGTGCTGTTTTCCAGGCATGGAAGCAGTCCAAAGCAACAGACTCTGTAGGAGGAGAACTCGAAAAGTTGCAGGAAGATACAAATGTAACTGTATTTAGAAAATCATGAAGTTACTCAAAGCCTTATAAAAAAAAGTAGCAACTACTGCTTACTAAAAAATGTGGCAAGAAGATACTTCACTCAGGTCTTCCTAAAAAAGAGTTTAGTTTAATTCTCTCACATTGTGATAACCTCTCCGTAAAAAATGACTGAAGTTACCCAAATGATGCCTTCAGAAGATATGTAAGAGTTAGTAATGTTATTAATCATATTATTATCACTGCCCCAAAGCAACAGTGTTCAGTAATGCAGTAATTTATGTAGGTACCTGTACTGGGTTTGGCTGGGATGGAGTTAATTTTCTTCACAGCAGCCCCTATGGTGCTATGTCTCAGACTGGTGACTAAAACAGCCTCGATAACACACCCATGATTTAGCTATTGCTGAGCAGAGCTTACACAGTGTCAAGGCCTTCTGCGTTTCTTACGCTGCCCTACCAGTGAGTAGGCTAGCGGTGGGCTAAAGGCTGGATGGGGACACAGCCAGGACAACTGACTTAACTGAGTGAACAGATATTTCCTTCTGTATAATATCATGCTCAGCTATAAAACTAGGGGGGTAGTTTTTCCAAAGGAGCCATTGCTCAGGGACTGGCTGGGCATTAGTCTACTGGTGGTGAGTGACTGCTTTTGCATCACTTGTGGGGTTTAGTTTTGGATTCTTTTTTTTTTTTGGGGGGGGGGGGGGGGAGGGTGTTTGTTGGGGTTTTTTTTTCCCCTTCACTTATTAAACAGTCTTTATCTTGACCCACAAGTTTTCTCACTTTTTCCCCTCCTGATTCCCTCCCCCATCCCGCTGGGAAGGAGTGAACGAGCGACTGGGTAGGGGCTTTCCTGTACCTGCCAGCCAGCATCAGCCCACCACAGTACCTATGTCTCCTCAGTTCTGCTGCCAATGGCCACCAGATGGCACTGGGACACTGTGCTTGGACTTGGCGAGCTGTCAGCAGGGCGGGGGAGCCTGCCTTGTGCCCGACACCTGGGCTGGCCCATGGCCCTCCGAGGCAGCACAAGTCCTGTTTGCAAGCACTTTGCACCTTCCCATGCTGACTCCTACCAAGACATTGACATGTGTTTAGCTAAGTGCCACCTATTTAAGTACTGAAGAAACACAATGTAACTTTGTCAAGAACACAACAATCCACAGTAATACGATTTAGCTATTTAGATTACAGCACAAAACTACTTTTTCTTGGTTGCTCCAGTGAGGATATTGTGATTATTAAACCTTGTTACCTGAGATTACCTTATTAAATCCCGAGAACAAGGGAACTGCTTTCCCTCATTTTTAGCAATATCCCAGTCTCTGCGCTATCTGAGGTCTTGATACTGATCTGGATTTTGGTGTTCTACTACAGAAATCTAATGTATGTCCAAAAAAATTAAGACTGGGCACATATAAAGCAAAGTTTTTCATTGAACTTTCTGTGGGTTTAGTTAAACGATAGAGAGATAGCAATGAAAGACATTTATCAAATAAAAACCAGCAACTTGTAATGATAAAGTTAAGAGAAGAGGTAAAATTTTTATTGAAAAGAACATGACTCAGGCAATTACCACCGAACAACTGATGCCCAGCAGCATCTCCATCAGAAAACCAACCCAGATATTTGTACTTTTCCCCCCTCAATTTTTTTCTTGACCTTGTATGTTTGGTTTTTTTCTTCCAAGTGTCAAAACAGTAGCAGTATGAGGCTAAGTAGAATGGAGAGCTGAAGTATACTCAAAGTGAAGACTCAAAGAAAAAACTTTCACTTGTAGAAACCTCTCTTTTACAGATTAATTTCACACATTAGTGGGTTGTGGGGTTTTTTTTGCAAACAGCATCTAATTCTTGTCAATCTAGTCTATGCAACAAACAGTTTACATGCTATGCAATCCTTCCTGACAGCTCTCTTGCTTGTCAGAGTGCCCCAGGTTTACATACTAATAGAATCATCCACCTCAAATGCCTACTTGGATTGTTACTTCATTTTTACTACACGACTTCAGTCTGGACAAGTGATGCCCAGCACACCTGCACCCTCCCATGTTGGTTATTCATCTTAAATCATTAAGCCTAATTAAGTCAAGTTCAAGAGATCTGCATTTATGTAGGATAAGCCTGACATTCAGTCTTGGTCTTATTTACCAGAAAACCCTCCAAAATGAGATTTTTTGAAAAGGCTTTCCTGCTTTAGTATTATGACATGACGTTTACACAACTGTGCTGAACCTTCTAGACCTTTAATCAGCAAAATCCCAACAGTTGTGTCCAGGATCTGTGTCCTGCCAAAGGATCACATGACAACCCAGCCAAGCCATGGCTGTGGGCTGGGTTTTTGTTATTACAGGTTAAAAGCTCACAAATATTATTGTTTCAGTAACTCTGGATGGAAGTGAATGAAGTTCTGTTTGCTTCTGGCTCCTAGCTTTTTTTTTTATTTATTTTTTTGGCAGTTTTGGTGCCAAAATTTAATAGTAAAAATGACAACTTACAGCATCTTGAAAACCAAACAGCACGAGCTGCACTTGACTGATACCATGACTGTCAAAGTCTAACTCCAGTTTCAGTTTTGAAAGAGTGGTTGCGATGATTTTACGATCAGTGGACCGTACAAACTCTCTGAGGCTGGAAACAAGCGTTGTGATATGTTCCCATTTTAGCTTGGGCTCTTCAGCTCCCTGGTAGAAGAGAGAGGAAAAGAAATAGTTTTGACAGCCATCTTTTGAAACGTACCCCTAGAGGGACTTTAGCCAATAACATCAGTTGGCAATACAGATTTTCAGAAACTCTACTGCTACGGCTAAGGGAAAGGTGCAGCTGCAGGTCAGATAATGGTAGCAGCATAACTACAGCAGCACAGAGTTCTACCGCTGAGCTCCCTGCTGATGCAGATTACTTGATGAGCAAGTAGCTGACTTTGTTTTATATCAGTTGCTGAAGTATATGTGCACACTACAGTCTGTATCTTTCATTGTACAGGAGTGAAAAGATATGAATAAATATACTGTGCACTGAATACTACAAATTACTCTTAATTGCAAATAAAGATGTACTTTGCAGTGCCTCTAATTTCAGAGTACCTCTGAGAGACAACATGCAAACTCCCGCAGTAGCATTTAAAAGAAGGGATTAGTCAAAGTTACATAGAAGGCTCAGAAGACTAGTTCTTTCCTACATAATTTCTCAATACGGAACTTTTACACTTACCTATTCTTAGAGCAGGTCCACAAATCTGTCACCTTTCTATTATAAATATTCATATGCCTATTTTTAGAAGCTTTTGTGTTTTTGCATGAGCTACCAAAGTAGCAAGAAGCTCAAAAGCATTCATCAGAATAACTAGCATAAGTAGGTAAAAAGTAGAGGACTGTGTTTACTCTCTAAAGTAAAGTTATGTGAACCGAATACAAATTTCAATTCCAAATCTTAAAATTAAGCCAAAGATAGAACACCATACTCATTGTTCAACACAATGTTCAACACATTAGATGCTTATGCTGAAGGAAGTTAAGTAATTATTTATATAGACTAAAGATATCTGACACTGATTTCCGTAACAGAAGGACATACAGCGTTTGGTTCTGTTGTATTTGCCAGTTTTATGCCATGAATGTTACAGCTGACCAGACATCAAGAACTCTGTTTGCCGATAACATTGAGGTTTTAACTATAGTTAATTAATTCTGATCAGGATGAAACAAACAAAAAAAAAAGCTCTAGAGCAGTCAAACGTTCCACTGACTAAAGCACCTGTCTCTGAGATAAAAGATCCTAATCTGCTTGGATTTGGAGATTCCACCTGATGATTGGCTATACTGAAGTGGATCTCTTACTCTGTCCTGCAGTAGCTGATCTCCTTTTTGTGTAAACAATTAAAAAGCCATTAAGGCAGACAGGTGGACACACAACACACTGTAGCCCTGGACTAGAAGTTCCAAGTCCATCAAGGCATGCTGGGGACAGGGCAACCAGTATGGCTCCCTAATAAGGAACAGTGACCTATTTGGGGAGGATCATTCTCCTCCCCTAGCCCCCACACCCAATGACTTTGTTGAAATTGTTCTTATGAAAAGTTTTTGTGAAGGGAAAAGCACTATCAAAGCCTAAATCCTGGTAAGGCCTAACAAGCAAGTCAGGCTTCCATCTATCAGTAACTTGCATTTAAGCAGAACGTAACAGGAAGCCAACTCAACTTCCCCTTAACTGCAGTTACTACCACTTTCTGGTGGTTTGAGTAAGTTTCCTACTCTTTGACCGGGGTCCTGCTCTCAAGGGAGAAAAACAGTGTTTGGGAGTCAGAATTCTGCATCTTCTTGAAGGGCAGATAGTCCTATGGATGTGTGCTTTGAACTCCTTGGCTCTACAACTCCATGTCTCTGCTCCCATCTTGGGCTGTTCCAGCCCCAGCTGAGAAAGGCATGAAACACCAAGCACCCTCTCTGGATCTTGTGATTGAGTTTCAGACTCTCACAATCACTGATTATTCCTTTCATACACATGCTAACAACTGTGTCTGTAATAGCAACACTCTAGCAATGCACAGATCACGGGTATCTCTTTTATTGACTTCTATTTTAACATTTTCTATAGTTACCAGGACAACTGTGGGTTCCTCCTTCCCCCCACCAAGCTCTTTTTATTGGTATGGCAGCAATTTCCAGTTACATTAACTGTAGTACATGCATAAGAATCATATTGGCTTGCATCAGTTTCTAAACAGTACTATCTTTAGACGATGAGTTGTCACATTTTATACAAATGTTTTAGACCAGCAATACTTAACCTTGAGAATGAAGTGAGTCAATTAACTACTAACACACACATTACAAACAAGAACAAAAAATGTCATCCAATTACAGTGTTGCAACATTTAGCAGTGTGGTCATGACCTGTAATTTATTCAGTGTCATCCTGAACTGATACGTCATCATGAATCATCCCCACAAAGGAGTGTCAAAAGGTCATTCTGCAATTATTTTGTTGTTTGCTGTTTGCTCCCACTGTTACTCCATCCTCCCTCCCCTCCATATGTGCTCCCAACTGCTGTGAGGAATAGCTGCAATTTATTTTCTCCCTAGCCCCCTCTTTCCCCTTTTATGGCCGTTGGCTAGAAGGCAATGGTGTACCAGTCAGTCCCATTTTTTCTACTCAATAACCTAACATAAGGCCAGAGCAGGCCAAAAGACCTAAACCTCCCTCCATCAAACCAGTCAGCCAGAAGATAGAACTCTAAAAGGGTGGCAAAGTAATCACCTCCTGGGGATGATCTATCTTACATGAGTTGACCTGACAGCCTCGGTTAGTCCCATTTGAAAAATCACTGGCAAAATATAATACCATGAAAACATGTTTTTCTGTTGTCTGGCCAGCACTAATATCCAGGTATACATATAGTATTTACGAACAACACAAAATGCATATGTAATGCAGCATAAACAATTTTAAAGTCTATTTTTAATAGCTCCAATAAAACAATAAACTGTGAAAGCTTACATGGTGTATGCTTTCTAGTTTAATCAAACTTTATTTTTTAATTGCTTTACTATGTGTAATTTCAAAAGTTCCAGGTAATTGCAGCTAAGTCTTCAAATTGCATAAAATTTTTGCTGCCTTCTAAAATTACCTGAGCCAAAGCTTCCATTAAGTTCCTCACCACCTTCTCTTGGTCCTCAGTTAATATCCTGTGAAGGGTGGCTCTCCTTTCACTATCCTTCTTCAGCATGAAAAACCCAGAATCTTTCTCTTCAGGTGAAGGAGGTGCACTGTGATCCTCAAAATTTTCATCTGGGATGCTGAATGAAAGACACTCGGTGAAAAGAAACTTTATAAAAACCACCCCAATGCACACATTCCTAATCTACTGTGTAACATAAATGCCAGATAGCTCTTTACCTCAGAAAAAGGGACCGGATTCCCTTCCCATCTTTTTCTCCACAGGATTTGGCTCTTGTTTTGAAAGAGAATGGATCAATTTTTAATTCTGTATCAGGTGAGACAGAACCATATTCACTGCTGCTACTTGTATCTTCCACCAGAACAGGGACAGGTAAGGATATACTCCGAAGATACTCTATTCATATAGAAATATTCAGAAATTAGAATTTAATAGTGCCATCACAGTTCTGAAGTGAAAAGGTTATTCTTTCAGAGGAAACAGACTCCAGTCTTCCCCCACACCAATACAAAATATTAAAACAAAACTGACAAAAAACTCCTAAAGCTTATTCTTCTGGAATAGAGTTATCTTTTAGTTACATTTTTATTCAAAAGCTTCCTGAGATATGGAAATGCTGGGCTCTTTGCAAGTTCACTTACAGAACTTCACCACTGGAGTGAACATGCATCTCACACCATCAGTACGCACTTTCAGCAGTAGCAAAATGTTTCTACAGGGTCAATCATCCAAGCACCTTCCAAGATCTTAATTTTATGTGTGTACATATACATATTTATATATACAATACATAAGTATATATACTATAACACATAAGATACATTTCTTTATCAGATTGTTTTGTACAAGTTCAATTAGTTCATAGTCTTTGATTAATAATAAACATGCATGTTAAGTAAGAACTTTTGTTTTTAAATCCAGAGGACACATTACTGCTGCAAGAAACTATTCATACCTATTTCACATGAGCACATTTCAAAATGTACTTTGATAGCAACTCAGCACGAAGGTAACTATGTGTTTGTTCGGTGTGTCGTGTGTCCCCCCACCCCGTTCATTTCCTGAAACAGATGACTATCCTGTACCCAGGCCTGACAAGGGGTCTCAAATGCATTCCGCTTTTTTCAATTACACAATTTAGCCTAATTAAAAAATCTATGTTATCTTTCTCCACAAACCTTGACTCTATTGCTACTATAAAACAGCCATTTGGTTTCCTGCTCAGATTGCCACTAAATAGCCCTATAACAACAACGCAGCTCTTCAAGCCTGTATTACGCACCTGCCTAGACAATTAAACCATAGTCTGGTCGGATTACAAATAGTAGTTTTAATTCGCGCAATGAATTAGAGGTTCCTAACAGAGAAAGGTCACTTATTTTCGTAATTGTGCCCACTTCTCGTTGCAGCATTTTAGTGTGACAAATTATACCAGAATAAGCGATTAACTATAGTATCTACACAGTTATGTTTTGATAGAGAAGTATGATAAAAACTCACCATTTGTGTTAGCTGAAAGAACTGTGGGAAAAAAGCAAATAAAAAAGAAGGTTAAATGTGCTGAAATTAACTGAGAAAATAAGCATAGTCTAAAGGATAACTCTCTTCCCATTTTTATGGACTATCTGGACTCTCCTGTCTGCAATCTCTAAAAGTGTAATTTATTGCGATTTAAAGTTAATTTTAACCTGGGGGGTGGAAACTACGTTACAAGTGCTCAGCCAATGTCATCTCCTTTACCTGGTATTTTTATTTCTTTTAGGTATCATGCCAAAATAATACAGAAGATATTTTCATATGTATATATGCACACACACAGACCACGTCATTCATACTCTCAAAACTCCTTTGTTACTTTCCGTAATTTAGAACACTACAGGAAATGAGTACATGAAACAAAAATAATGCAGTGCATGCACATTTGCTATGGGACAAAGATTATTTTGATCATGTAGAAAACTCCTGAGGCTCAATAGCATGTTCTAACCTTACACAAGATGTACTCTATGCAAACATTCTTTGCATGAAAACATATGCAAATTAAAAAAAAAAAAAAAAAAAAAACCAACAAACCCAAAACAAAAAAAACACAAACAAAAAACCCAAACCAAAAAAACCCCCACAAAAGCTGCACATAACCATAAACAGACTTTTAGAAACGTTATTAGAAATATTTATATAAATCACCTCTGTGACAACATGATAACAGAATTCTGCTACAACAGGGTTTCTGCAGCAAGCTGCTAGAACAGAAGGTTACAACTGAATGTTCACCTGGGATGGAGATCTGCTGTGTTCACCTTAAAGACTAAATCAGCAGTTTCAGTAAACAGTATCATCGACAAGAGAAAAATTCCAGATTGAGTTTAGCAACGCTCACCTGAGAGCTTTGATGGGGACTTTCTTTTTTTGCTTGAAACCTTCAAGAATTCATCTATAAGAAGCTCATGAGCAAAAGCTCGTTTATCAGGATCTGGTTCAAAGCAACGCAATATGAAAGCCTTGGCTTCTGCAGACATGGATTCAGGAATCTCTGGGTGTATTTTAAACATTCCCACCTGAGACAAATAAAGGGAAAACAATGGCCTACACTGTTTTTTTCCCCAAACACTAAACAGCATCAAAAAAGTGTTTAGATAGGAAAAGTGGTATATTGTTCTCAAGTTTTGATATTTTCTTTCTGTAGTTTATTAATTCAGAGAATAAACCCTATTACAAACTGTATAAACAATTGCATTAAAAAACCCCACAACTGCAAGTAGAGGCTCTCGCAAAGCAGAAAACTGCTTCTTTTCTCAGTTCTTTTCTGTTTTTTTTTTTAACACCCAGGCTGCTGAATAGCTGCTATTGCTCTATTACTCTCTTCAAAACTACACAGCACTCCCACTCAGTTGAATCAGTGCATTCTTCTTAACATCCTCATTAACCAGGCATTTCCTTTATCTTCTTTTCCTGCAATCTCTAATTCTAGCTTCTCCAAAACAGTCATGAGATTTCCTGTGTTTACAAATACTGGTCTGAGTTGTACAAGGAAGATGTCTGACCTTAAACATAGCTGCTTGTGGTTCTCCCAGTTCATAAAATGGGGGCTTCCCTGTAGCCATCTCGATGATTGTGCATCCCAAAGACCAGATGTCTGCAGCCTTCCCATAGCCACGTGGCCCTTTGTCTATGATTTCTGGTGCCATATACTGAAGGGTACCTGTTTAAAACATACTCATTTTTTTACTTAGGTGCATTAATGATGCAAATAGATAGCTAAAGGACAAGAGGAACAAAATCACTGAGCAGTGAGCAACAATGGGAAAGTTAAAAAAAAAACTCCTTATCAAAAAAAAAAAACCAAAAAATTTCCATATGCATTCTACATAAAACTCAAAATATTATTCAAAATGTTACTTGTGCTAAAAACATGTGATATCATCTGCTGATCTGATGATACTGCTTTTCAAAGTCAATGACAATTATTAAGAGGTTTCAATGAGCTTTGGATCAGACATAATTTTCATTTACTGTATTACAGATTAAGATTAAAATAAGGAAGATCACTCTGAATTGCATCCAGAGAGGTAAAGGAAATGAAACCTGAAATCTGAACCTAAAACAGCAGGTGATATGAACATTTTTTCTGAAGTATGGGAATCAACCTGATATATCATTCTGCAGTCTGTTCCATTTATCAAATTATCAAGCAGAATGAGGATCAAGTTAATGACAGGCTCTGTAGATAAGCAATTCTGGAGATGAACCCAGGATGTCCAAGCCAGTCATAAAAGAAAAAAAAAAGGTTAGCCTTTGATCAGCAAGATGAAAAAGCCATGCACACAGAAGAGACAGACTCAAATACAACATAGGAAAGACACAGCTCTTCTCTTGTAGAGGACTTTCATGTCTCAAGTGGAACTTCCAAAACAGCATTCTCTTTGAACAGTGCATACAAGTACAGTGTATAGCTTAAGATTAGGTATACAAAAAGTTATTCTTGTAACAACCTTTTATATTGATTTTAAGTCAATGAAAGTTCAGCAGCTGTGGATTCTGACCCTACATGCACAGTTCAAGTGAGGAAAGAGTCTCCTCTGGGAACATACCAGTGAAAGTTTCAGTACATGGGTTGATTCCTGCAAGTCTCTTTGAAGTTCCAAAGTCCGAAATCTTTAACACTCCACTGTACGTGTTGATAAGCACATTATCACCCTGAGGGATAGAACATTCAGAGCAATTATTTTTCTCTGCTGACTCTTCATCTAAGACTTCGTGTATAGCCTGTTTCTACAATGCACTCTTCAGTAATAATTACTTCCTAAGACTATTAAGAGGGCAGAAGAAAGAGGAATCAATAGTGTTCCTGCCTTATGTAACCCCATTATCAGAAACTTCATCTCAAAGTGAACTCCCCCTACCTACAGGAATACTACAGGAATTCAGTTAAAAAAATATTAAGAGAGGGGAAAAAGGTGCTTTTTTTTTTTTTAAAAAAAAGGGAACTTTTTCATCTGCAGTCTCCGTGGAAAAGAACCTGCTAATATCCCATGCACAATCTTCTTCACTTCTAATAAGCTTTTATGAAAGTTCGATCATGTCATTGAAAACAGAAATAAAAATATCCACTTTATCACATCTTAAGTGGCTATATGTCAATTCTTCTAAAATTAAAAAGAAACATATTTTGTTGGTGCAAATTCAAATCAACAATGGTTCACTTACCTAACCCAAAGTTCAGAATAGCAGAGAGGGTATGTGACAATGAAGAACTTTCGGGGAAAAAAGGGTTTATATTACAGGACAAATAAATGGTTATGCAGTTACATAACACTATCAGGCTTAATTCTCTGGAAATTCTTACCTTTATGTCTCGATGCACTATTTGATTATCATGGAGGTATTTTAATCCTTCAAGAATCTGCTTGGTGTAAAAGCCAATTGTCTGCTCATTATTTTTTAATGGTCCCCATTTTGATCGTAGAAGAGCAGAAAGGCTGCCTATGATTTTGGAGAGCAAAAAAGTGAGAGTAAAAATCTAATTAAATTCTCCCTTCTCCCCCAAAGGAAAAAAAAAGTAACAACAAACACCAATCCCAAACCAAGTGTAGGCACCTCTTCTATAAGCAAAGGCCTCTCCAGGCGAATGCTTAGTTGTATCATCACCAGCCCAAGTAATTAAAAAGAGGGTCTCAGTATCTCCACTGGCCTCAACTGCAGCAGAGAAGCATATGCTTCCTCAAGCAGGCAGATCAGAACCCATTTAAAGCAATGCGCTCACCTCTCTCCTATGCCTGGAGAAAAGTTGCCCCAGAAGTATGTTGTAGAGGAGTGAAAAAGGATGGATGTGCATATATGCATGTTTTTGCACATACACCAACTCCACGGTTTCTCGAAAAGCTAAGCTCAAGAAGTGGGATTTTTCTTGCATCTGGCTGCTGTGAGTTCTGTGGTCTCAAACAGAAGCAACCATCACCAATCGCCTTTCTCTTGTGCTAGGTACCTGAGGAGGGCTCAGCCACCTGAGACCAGCTACAGTCTTTCTAGTAGGATGACCACAGACCATCTCTGATCTGTAGGTAAAAGGAGCTTGCCTGCCACAGCAATGATCTGAGCTGTATCTGTAGCACACCCTACCTAAATACTGAATGAGAAGACTCAAGCACTTTGAAGACAGTTGTTCCCATTAATTTAGGAAAGAGATATTAAAGAATATTACATTACATTTGTATGAGGTATATCTTGTTGCAGTACTATAGGTTTTTATACTTTTAAAATCTTAAAAAACAAACCAACCAACCACCAAACCAGTCTCCCCCACAACTTACCACCTGGCACCTGTTCCATGAATATCTTAATGAAGCCGTTCTCACTAAGAGAACCTAAATACTGGACAATGTTCTTATGTTTGAGATGCTTATGCAAAGCTATTTCTTCATGCAGAGGCTGGGAGTACCTGGAAAGAAAAGAAGCAGTTTATTCAATATTGACCTTTGGAAAGAAAGTCTTATGTTTACTGTAGTAGCTGAAGTTCTATTTTAGGTCCCATGAAACATATTTACACTGAAAATGACTATGTTAGATGCATTTAACAACAGTGCTTGTGACCACCACATACTAAAAAATTATGTAATCGTATATAAATACACGTAACATATATAAAATATATATATAATATTGTGTATACAGGCACACACAAAATGTTATAAATGTACATAGATAGACTGAGCAAAACAAAATTTGTGGAAAATTAACTCCTCTCCAGCCTAACTAGAAGAGAATAAACAGTTGGGCAGTGATTGGATTCAGACTAGTGCCAAAGCAAAGTAGTAAACCATAAAGTCAGTGTATAATAAAATCACCTCAATAATGAAAACAAATCACCATTTAAATTTTAATTAATTAAAGGAGGAGTCTTATCTGAAAGCAAGAACGGATAGCTATCAGAGTAAGAAAACAGGAATCATTTCATAGTCCAAGGTAAAATATTTTTCAGAGATGTAAGGTTTTCAGCGGCCTTTTTGCCAAGAAGGTTTCTGGAGTCCAGATTCTTCTCTAGTGTGGAACACCACCAGAGCTCAGGGGCCGGTGTGCTCCCTGGGCCAGCCCTAATGCTCTTCTTCCAACCATGGGCAAGTTGGAAGCAAGTCAGCTCAGCTGCCAGATTCTGTGTATTGTCTGGCAAAACGCAGACAATATGCTGAGAGTCTGGTGGCTATTTTCACTAAAGCATTAACATCTGCAGTCAGACTTCCGGGGTAGCTGAAACAGATGAAGGACACAGTCATCCTTCTATCAGTCCAGGTGCCACAAGGAGCTACAGAGTCTTGAGCAAGTGGAAGACATATTCCGATGCTTATACTGAGGGAGTACTAAACATAACTGCAAACTCAATCTTGCGGCTACTTGCCACCAAAAGGAATAGTTTTACTGCCACCTTCACATTCAGCAGGTGGCCCTCAGCATAGACTTCACACAAACACTGGTACATTCTCACCCCCTAATGAACTGGCAGAAAACTTTTATTTTATTTATTTATTGGGAGGAGGGGTAGCTTCCTGCTGCCTCAAGTCCAGGAGTTAGCTCTCCCTGGAGCCAGCAGAGTGCCAGTGCCAGGAATGCAATCAAAGCACAAATGCGACTGAAGTTGTTAGGGGAAAAGTGCCTGTGAGCTCCACTCCCTTTTGGGGTAGGTAGTTATCAGCTCACCCTAACAACAGCATCAAGCTACAAGTGGAGGCTGAACTCTTAAAAAAGTGGAGGGAAAAGGAGTGGGCATCTGAAAACCCCTCTGGACAGCTGTTGCAGAAAACAAGGAAATTATTTGGTTAATGAAAAGTGTGATTATGCAACTCCGAGTCTATTTACTAAAAACTAATTTGGGTTTTGGCTTGCCTCTCCACACATGAGACTATAAAGATTCTGACTACACTGTTAGTCATTCAGAAATGCAAAATCATCAGACATTATATTCCCGTGTTCTATTAATGGGATATTCATTCAGAGCAGCAATGGCAAGACCATTATAATTCTTCCCCCTGCACTTTTAAACTGCACAGTTAATTGAGTCTTGAGCAACTAAAATAATTTAGCAAATAAAATAAAGCCATAAGAAAATAAATGCTGCATCCCACTGGAGAATTATTTTAGAACTTAGTCATTAGGAGACTTTAAATGGTATGGAGAAAGAAAAATTCTAAATCCTAGAAAGCTAGATCTTATTATCTACCTAACATGATTTTACTTTAACTTGGAAAGTTGATATGGCCACTGGTACTATTTTGTAGTACTGGAAATGCATTTGAGGGCAACAGCATTGCAGGAATGTTTCCTCTTCTTTCAGAATGTGTCTCTGTAGTCTAACATTTCCTGACAATTAAGTAAATTATTCAGTAGCTTATATTTAACATATAGCAGTATCAAAGACCCACTGCTTTTTGCACAGAAGTCATTGCATTTCTGGCCATGCTCTGACTCAGAACTTAATTATTTCTTACAAATCCAAAAGATGGTAATTTTTACTTTGAAAATGGTAAGAATTGACTTCAGAGATTAATCGTTTTCTTTCTATAGATTTCTTTCAGAGTGCTAAAAGATCAGGTTGTAATTAATCAGAAATGAATTAATAATTTTTTCTTACATTGCCATTAAAAGAATAATACTTGAAATTTGTCCTGGAAGCCTGTAAATATTTTTGAAAGTCTAGATGAAAGGCTAACAGCTTCTTAATAATCTCTTTTCCACTATGCTTTGCACATTGAACCTGAAACCTTTTCCAATGAAAATTCTTTTAAATGTGTACTGGAGAAGAAAAATCTGGATTTTTTTTTTTTTTTCCTTTAAAGTAGTTACTGCTCTATTCAGGCTATCTTTCTATTAACCACAGTTGTTACAAACAACAAATTTCTTCTTAGCACATACAAAACTTACAACTCTATTTTGAGTCAAGAGATTGTTTTATGTAATGAGGCCATACTTTCTGAGAAATTCTAACACATCTTGAAGTTAAATTTACAATAACAATATAGAGGATGGAAGGATTCCCCTTTCCATAATCTAAGTTCTAGTATCTTTAAAATATTATGAGTATGGAAAAATTACTAGACCACACACATACCCATATTGAACAGCCGATATATACATGGATTCAAAAAGGTTTAGAAGGATTCATTTTTTAAACGTCAAAGAAAAGAACAACTAAGTGAGGACAGAATAACCCAAGGAAGGCCCACAAGAGACACCCATGGAAAAGAAACTGAGCTAGGACACCAGGTGGCATTACTGGCCTTCCAGTCTGTAAATTACACAAAGAAAACTTTGTAAGAGTTATCACACAGTGTCCTGTCAACATCTAGGCTCCAATACAATTTAAATAACAGTACTTGATGCTGGACAGGTTGTAGAGAATAATGCTCCTTTTCCACAAATGGTGGTTTTACTCCCAGGGACATACATTCTAGACAAAAGTGAGAATTAACAGCCACCACGGCAGGTTAGAATAGCCTCTTGTATTTACTGTTTTGAATACTAGCACTCTCTTTAAGACAACTGCTATGTAGGGATGGGTAAAACCAACTTCCTTCCTGATATTAGTTGTAGATTGAACACTGCACAAACAAGGATACACTTATTTCCTCCTACAGAGGAAATGCAGCATGCCAAAATATGGGAAATCCTGCTGAAGGACAAGCTATCCATTAGATCACAGTAGTAAACCAAAAAAGCCAAATGTGCACAAGATGAAAAGAAACTTGGAAATATGGATTCCACTCCCGACTGAAATGATGGACAAAAATTCACCAGTTGGTACACTTGATATTTTACCTGCATTCATTTAGTATGCAATTCCTCCTGCTACCAAGCAGTATTCTGTCTTTATCAGAGAGCTTCCTTTATAAAAATGATTTCTTTAACCATTGGGAAAGGATGGATTTATCTTTCTGTTACCAGCCATGGCCATGACTTTATTTCCTACTTTTCATAGCTTTCCTGAACATAAGCCTGAGTTACAGTCTTTGATAATATTTTACAGTCTGTCTGAGAGGCACTTTAAATATCCAGGCACTCAAGTCACCTGTTAAGAAGCAGCTTGTACAAGAGTTGACTACAAACACCAAAGGCTAATGTAGAATTTAAGAATAACTTGACAGTTTAATACAGTCGGTTTCATTTGAAAAATCTTATCTTTAGACTTGCTATCACTTTTATCACAACATTTGTGGAAATCTGTGTATTCAAAATAGGATACACTGCAAGCCTCCAGATATACAAGTACTGAGGACATCGAGTGTCTGGTCTTTACGTGGTAACCTTTATAAATGAGAGAGGGCAATACATATATAGAGACTGCATTAAAAAAACGTGGACAAAAAAAATCATTCCACATGATTTATTCTAATGTTAAGGGGCTTCATAATAAATGATGCACAAACAGGAAAGGAAAATGCCTTTATCAATGATTCAGGCTCAGAATTTTAAAGGAGTCCACAAATCATGAATTTCAATAGTTCTTTTATAAGGGCATGCCTCAGCATGTCTAAGTGGATAGGGCTTATCACTAGGTGTTCGAGTGAGATTCTGCACTTAGCAATATTTCTTTTGGAAAGAAAAAGTACTATAAACTACTAGTACCAAAACCAGTAAACATCTAAATGCTCAGTTGTGATCATAATCTATTCCACAACTTGGAAACGTCTAGTTACAGAGATAAAGAACACCATTATATACCACAGACAGGTAATTTATTGGCAGCTTTGTAGAAGAGGTACTGGTCAGCAAACTGGTTGATCAGCAAACTAGTTGATCACATTACTGATGAAATTATGTAATGCACAAAATTTGGAAATCAGCCAGTTACTATACCTGCTGTCTCTCTCTGGGATTTCTTTAATAGCAATTCTCACTTGATTGCTCAAATCTCGTCCTGCATATACAATGCCGTAAGTTCCTTTCCCCAGAATGACTCGCTCGCCATTTTCATCATATTCGTAATCATACTGCAAAGCAAACAACAACATGAAATGAAACAGAAGGATAAGATTTATTCCATCTGACACTGTGCTCATAACTAAGGCATCTAGGACGCTAGTTGCTTTCTGCAGACTACAGAGAAGGAAAGAAAAACACTTCAAGAGGAAAATTCGCATACCGTGCAGACATGCCTGTATTTCTCTACTGACTGTACAGGAAGCACTGGCTTCTAAGGTAGCCATTTCAGGTAAGTGCATAAAGCTAAGCTAGCCTTTACCTGTTCTGTGTAGATACACTTGCAGGTCTTACTCAACAGCAGCTGCAATTCTGCTGGCAGGTGCTGTAAAAACATGACGACAGAGGGCACTCTGCGCCAAACGGAGACCTTCGGCTCCCACACAGGCATAGAAAGCAAGGCAGGACACACTTAATTTGCTCCAGATGCTCTCCGGACCTGACCACATCTTCCAAAACCAGCACAACTTCAATGTTGCCAGGGCCAGGTCAGCCAGCAGTGTGCCAATGGAGGTTAGTCAGGATTACCGTGTATTAAGCATGGTTTCGGCTGAATTTGAATTTCAAAGAGTTTAAGGCCAGTCCATAAACGGTCATTAGATAGATTATCTGATCTGTCCTCTTGTATAACACAGACATGTAATTTCACACACTCACTCCCGTGCTAAGCCCAGTAGCTCATGCCCAGATAAAGTATTTTTTCTTTTACTCAAAATAAAGACTGCTATCTTTTTTTAATAAAAGAGAGAATCCACTACTACTTTTAGTACTTTGTTTCAACAATTAATTACTCTCACGGCAAAGTCATGCCTCTTAATTCAAATTTCTTTGGTGTCACTCTATTTCATTTCATTTCTCTTCAATAGATTAAAGAGACCATTAGCACATAGTAATTTTCCCTGTAAAAATACTTACCCACTGTAATCAAGTCACCCACTGCTTTTCTTTTTGCTAAAATAAACAAATGAGGCACCCTGAGGTTCTCATTATAGGGTATTTTTCTATCCCGCAAGTCACTCTAGTGGTTTCTGTTTGTCCCATCTCCGATTTCAGATGTATTATAAAATGCCAACATCAAAACTGGGACAGAGGCCTGTATTCATGATCCAGTACTGACTCTCTCAATTAGCTCTGGATGTCTCTAGAGCTTTGGGACTTTTCATGTCAGATTTTCTTGTGACAGGACATGGGCTTAAGTATTCTATCCTGTTCCCTGCCACCTAAAAGAAAGCCTAAACACCTTAACTACTGCATTGCACCCAACAGCCCTGTACTCACTTTTCAACTATGTGTATGTTCAGATAGAAACCCAAGGTGAGAATACAGTATGTAATGGGATACCAGGCAAGCTATAACTTAGCTCACGGGTGGTAGCAGAAGTAGGGCATCCTAAGCTTCAGTGTGAGTTAGTGGGCTAAGGGTATAAACAGACTCCCAGCAGCACCAACATCATCATCTGATTTGAGTTTGCTGTGCATCGCCGTGCTTGCCTATAGATGGTAACTAGCAAGGACAAGCTTTCCCCTACAATTATATCCTTACTTGTTATGCAGACGACCTGCAAAAAACATAACTGTTCATGATTCCAGTGATGCATGAAATAGACAACAAATAGTCTTTAAAATTTAAACAGATGCTAATGCTGCCTACGAGTACACTCTGAAGTAATTGTTACAAGAGTCACTCTGTAATAAGCACAACTGGAGAATTCCAGAGTTGAGTACCTTCTCAAGCAAGTATGCAACTGAAATACGAGAGATTTAGCTATGCTGGTTATAAAAACTACATGAGGACAATTAAAAAGAATCATTAATTTATAAACAGTAGAGGATAAATTTTGTAAACAATAACTTGTCTAACTTCTTCCAGAGAAGGGATGAGTAATTTACTCCCTTCAGTGAAATGCTACATGAGAAGCCTAAAATTTTTTGGGGGGTGGGTGGGGTGTGTGTGTGTGTAAAAATACCTCTAGAGAGTCTCCATCACATTCCCCTTCCTCTGTAGTCTTCCCTATTTCTTCAGTGATACTGTTTACCATATCAAAAAATCTGTTAAAAGGAAAACAAAAAAATAAACAAAAAAGCAAATACACACTTGAGAAAGTATGGGGACAAAGAGAATGCTTCTCTCTAAAGTAATGAATGAACCAAAATAGGACTTAAGTATAGTAAGTATAAACTCAGTGTAAAAGCTTGTTTGTTGGCAAAAAGAAAAAAAAAAAAAATTTGTTTACATGGAGAATTAACAGTCAAAATCTGCAGTTTTCCTACTTCTTTTACATATTCCTTTTATACGTGCAAGACATCCATGATGTCTGAAATTACTAATGGAATTCATATTTCAAAATCTATGTATCAGGTGAAATTCTCATCCTATACCACCATTTCTTTATGTCCAATGAAAGCACTGAAGCATAATGAGAAATGCCCAGAAGTCTTGCCTACATTTGGAGGACTTTTTGTAGTGCAGGAAGGTTAACTTCAAGTTTTTGCTTGAATGAAAAGCGGGTCTATTTTATGACTTCCCATTAAAAAAAAGGTATTATTATGTATGACTTCTATCCCTTTGAAAGAAAGCAAGTCGAAATACCATGTCATGCTAAGGTATTGCTTACTCATCTTCTTAGAAGTGCTCAGATACGAAGGGGAATGAACATAGTGAAAGAACCTATGTGAACTAGGATGGATGAGAGGACAAGCTAGGGATTGGGCTGGGAGGTAGCCACAGCCATTAATATGGAGTACCGCTATGATTTTTGGTAAAGTTGCAGCCTTTTTTATCACAAAAAGATATGCAATTTCCTCTGGGAATGCCTTCTGGATCAATTCAAGATCACAGCCCTCAAGCTTATGAAGTAGAAACAGAGCTTAGCGAATTTGAGACACCCCTAATTTTGTGCAATGAACCCTTGCCAAGTTTTCTGTAGGGATACTGGTACAATCTTACTTATGTAAACACAATGCTAATGTAAAGGAAATCAAGCGTGCTTCTTCGTAATCATAAATAAAATTTTAGTTACAGTAAAAGAGAAATCTTGACCAGACCTTGTTGTCACCCCCAATGTTCCCACTTCAGAAAGTCCATTTTAAGTTTAGGATGCTTTGTTGGATTGGAGGCAACAAACACTTGTAATAAGCCTTAATATGATAAGTATTAGAAAAATAATCCCACAAAGTGTGTAAAAAAAAAAATTAAATTTGTAATTATATTTGTTTCTAATGTTTGTCTCAGCTTGCACTTTGACCCTTCAAACCTCATACATCTGCAGGGTACTGTACTACTAAGCTTTCACATGAAAGATGGTGATCACTGAGGATGCTCAGATCAACTTTCATCATAGCTCTGAAGTCAGTCCCTGTTGTGCATGCAGACACCACCTACCCCATCACAGGACGGGTTTTTTTTCTGAAACAACAACAGTGACACACCTTCTGCAATGAAGTTCTGTGCAGAAATAGATTTGAAAGTCATCTGAGTTGTGTAGCACATACAGGAAACAGCACCGTTCTTCAAACTTCGAAATGCTGAAAGAACAGCCAAGCAGAACATGTTATTGGAAATATGCATTTGGACTTCTACCGGCTATGTCAAACCATACAGATCAACCATTTCATATGGGAAAGCACCAGATTAAACCTAAGAAGCCATAGTTTTCCCTTATTGTAAAATTACACTCTTGTATCCTCCAAAGTTCACATTCTGCTGTTTGCTATCACTCCACTTGCCCCCTAGTCCACACATTGCTCAAGAAAGAGTAGGAGTGAAGAAGTTAATAAGATTATTTCCATTGACCTGAGTCATTTTTGTCTTCAGTGCTTTTAGGTAAGGCCCTTAATTTCCACTCCTGCAGCCAGGATGAAACATCCTTTCAGGATCACATTAGAAAGCTAGACTTTGAACTCAAACCATGAGTTCTTCCGGCTTTAGAAATCAGCCACAGCTCAATCCTGAATACAAACATTTCTGATCGGTTCCTTGTGAATTGGTACGTTGATACTATGTTGGAAAAATATTTTAAAATTAAGGCAGCATCAAAAAATGAGGCGAACGACTTTACCACCCTTGCCCACCCACGCCTTTCTTCAGTTTTGGTTTTATCTGCTACAACAGGAGAACAAAGATAATGAAAAAGTATGTATGCCATTTTCTTATGGATGCATAGATGTCTCAACAGAAGAGCGGAAGAGGTGCAAACTCGGGTATAGTTGTCAGTTTTCTACCCCAAGTAGGCTGCAGCTCTTGCAAAAATATTCATTCACCAGAACTGTTTTATATGCATGTCATTACTGCGCTCCTTATAGAAAATATTAAACATTATTTGAAATAGCTTTCTGGAACTTTGTCACATGTTGAGTGCCAGGTGTCAAGCTGATGCAGTATAATTGACTGTTACTATATTAGCAAAGGAAAAAAAAAAAGATGGCTAGAGGTGTTACAAGAGAATATAATGCAGTATTTGAGAAACCAAAAAAAATTGAGTCTCCTTACTAACATTCTTAAGATCCTGGACAAAATCCACAGTCCTAGTGAAATCAATCTATTTTAGCTGGATCAAGATAACCATCATGTTTTTATTTAATTTGTAGCACAATAAAGTAGAATGGTATTCTATGTTGTGCCAAAGGACTGATGACTTAACAGTTTTTATTTAAATATCAGGAAATACTTGTAATTTGCAACCTTTAATATGTGTCTAAGGTTGTCTGATCCTTGCTTCCTTTTACGATTCCTCTATTGTAGAGCCCTGTAACTTTTGATAAACAAATGGCTCTCTAGACAAGCTGGGGGGGGGCCTGCCTCTCATAAAGCTACTTAGGAGAAAAGCGAGCTTCATTATAAGAATATTTGTCTTTGGGTGTGGCAAGTCATTTATTTTTACGTTAGGAAAAATTCGGAAGTGCTAAGTAATGCACACATCTGGGAAGACAGTCACTGTCCCCAGTTTATAAACTAACTTTGAATTCAAGTTTTTCAATCATATAGATAAACTCTCCAGATATGGAGTAACTGATTTTAACAGAATTACCCATTCATTTCAAGTTCCATGTGAGTTTAAACATTTTACTGACTGAATGGTCAGTTTAAACCTGACACGCACAGAAGCCACTAACACAGCAGTGAATAAAAGGGTAAGAATGTGGAGTGTACACAGAGGGCAGCCAAATTCATAAATATTTAAGGTCTTTAAGTGAGCTTTTACATTGCTTATATGTTGCTTTCCTCCCTGAGAAAAAGTTGTTAAAGTGAAAAAAGGAAGACTAAAAAATACTAAGTTATAAAAAGAGACAGGATAATTTCTTCAGGAAATGCTTCATTCTGGCAGTTCCCGAGCACACATAGTACCCGCTGACTTCTATGACAGCAGAATTGGGGCTGAATTTGTGAAACTCTGAAGACAAACAGAGAAGCACGATGCGGCGTGGCCTTGTGCCAAGCTTGTGTGCGTCCAGAACTCCCCTTAGTCAATAAGAAATACTGCAAATGCTGTAACTACTGCTTACTAATACTTCCAGATGAAGCAGCAGATAAAACAGTTGAGCATTGGCAGCAGCCACAGAAAAGCAGCTCCGTAGAACTTTTGTCTGTTTTCTGGAAGTGTAGCAGTATAGACACCTCCTACTGTTGTAATTAAGTAGTCTGACAAGATTCCAAGCTCCAAGAACTTGGGATGGAAGACGAACATCCTTGTTGTCAATTCTTAAGCTATGAAGAAAACTGGATGTAGATCTGAATCCAACTTTTTCACTGTTTCTAACACTACATTCATCAGCATGACCTCTGAGGCACTCTCCCACGGAAACAACACAAGTAACAGTTATTTCATAATCCTGGGCTTGTCCCGAACACTGAGAAAAAGCCAACTTGTAGTCTAGCAACTTCAGTCTGCTACTTTATTTTTTATTTTTAAACTGGAAAAATAAAGATGGTATCTTCTTGCTCGTATGATGTCAGCTCTGCAGAACACTAGGGACTTTTCTGGATAACCTAAGATGCAAAGCACCCTGGGGAAGCAGCCATGTTCTAAAAGCCCTGATGAAGTCTTTAAGATTAAGAGTACTTTTTGGCCTGATTCAATAATAAACATTTATGTTTAAGAGGTCAAGAAGGCATATGACAAAAGCAGAGTTATTTACACTGGTGCACAAACCACTAATCAATGAGTTTGTTAAGCTAAACCCAATTACTATGGCTCCCCGCATACAGAGTGTGATTTAGCACTGTGCTGCTCAGAGAGCTCTATATACTTTCCAAGTCCCTTGCAATTCTTGAGAGCTCAACTCTATTACTCAAGAAATAAGACATTGATTACACCGGCTGATATATAGCACTCAGAAGAAGTGACCCCTCAGTCACTTCCTTGAAGTATTTACCAAAACCATTAGCCATTTCAATGCAAGACGTCTCTTCAGACCTGCTGTCTCCTTATGTAATGCAGTATATATTTATGGAGGCCTTTGTTGAAAAAGCCTCCAAGATGTACAAAGACCTGCCTTGTATGTTAAGGCTGCACCTCTAAAGCTGGCTCTTAGTCTAGAAAGGCTGAGAATCCTCATAAAACTGGGAACTCCCCCTTCCTAGACTGCTTTAAGTCTAGAAGCTTCAAAGAAGCCAAAAATAGTCTGGATAAAAAAACAGATTACAAGTGGGCCTGGTTCTGAAGGCTGCCCCTCTCCAAAGAATACCTGCCTTCATAAAACTAGGAAAAAACCTGGGAAACACTGAAAAATTAAGTTATCAGAAACTTGCATATATTTGGAAGAAAAAAAAAAAAAAGGAAAAAAAAAAAAAAGGAAAAAAGGAAAGGCTTATTCAGTTTTATACTTGCATAAGATAAAGATTTCCCCCTGCAGCTCCTCATGGAGGCAGCCAGAGAGTTTTCTAAGAATTCACAGCGACTCTTGGCTCACTGTAAAGTCTTCCAAGTTGTTTTGGACATCTGTCCAGATGAACAGATTGGAAATTTAATTGACAAATTAAATGACAATTGACAGTTTAAACAACAAATGCAGGAGGGCACACCAGAAATGGTACTGACCACAGCATAGTTTAATAAGAGGGAGGGGAAGAAAAAAAAAACAAAACACAAAACCAACCAAAAAGGACAATAAATACTTTTTTCTTTTTTTAGAAGCGCACAGAAACATACTGTAACCAAAACCCAAACCAGACTGAACCGAGCGTATCATTGCAATTTTTGCCTAAAATAAGCTGAATCCCATAGGATTGAATTTCTGGGCCTATCGAGAGTTTGTTTTTTTAAGTTACTTTTTGGAAGGAAAAAGAATCATCCATCTGTGCAAAAACATACTGCAGACATAGCGACAGCTTTGTGTGTATGGAACAGTTATTATTAGAACAGAGCAATGAGTATTTTAAAAAAATGTAATATTTCTGGACTTTTATTTTTTTTTAAGTTACACTAAAAAGCAAACACCAAAGTGGAAAGTTGCAGAGTGCCAAAATATAGATAAATCCTAGGAAAAAAAAAACCAAAACCAAATGAGACTAAGATGAAGGATTGATCTGAAGAGGTCACAGCAGCAGAATACTACTTCCTTACTATCAGAAGACACAAATTGCAAGGCTGGACCCCTGCCAAATAGGAGGCACATGATGTGGGTCTGTGTGTGGAGCACACAGTCTGGGTCTGCTAGTGGAGCAGACCCACTAGCTCAGACGTGGCTGTTCTTTACTGACAATATGGCACACCATCCGGACTAGACCCCCCTCCAGTAAAGAATTCTCCCTAGAAGAAGTCTCCCTAGTAGACAGAAAACATTTTGCTGAAATCAAGCAAAGAGATGGCAAAGTTTTCGCCTTTGTCACTATCTCACAAGCCCCGTCCCGAAGAGGGAAGTGTGCTGAAGAAAAGAAAGGTGGTCTTGAACGTCTAACATCGTTCTCTTCTAATCCAGTCAAGCCAGTCTTGCACATGTCATTCCTGATCCTATGATGTATTAATCCATGTTAATCCACTCCACATGAATCTTTGGGAGGTTTGGGGTTGTTTTTTTTCTTTTTTTTTTTCCTCCCCTCCTTCTATTGACTCCCTTTTCTGTATTCTCAAACAATCTTCAAGTTTTCACTTTGTGGTCTAACCACTACTCTGCCACTCTGCTTTGATAGACTCTTCTTATGGGCCTTCTCTGCAACAGCTTTGCTGCCATACCCATAAACAGACATAGAAACAAAAAAACCCCCAAACATACACACTCACACCAACACCCAACAACAGGTGAGCAATTAGGTTACTGCAAGACACCCTGATCTTCTCAGTTTCTCACACCCCTCTGCTCCGCACCCATATGTTACTTACTGCCTTACGTCTTCTGTGCACCAAGCAGCTCCTGGCCATGACAGAACTCAGGTAAGATGACATGAAATACTGGCAGTTATTTTAATTTCATCTTGATTAGCATAAAGTGACTACCAACTTTTAGAAAATGTTAGGTTTTTTACTTAATGGGCTATGTTTGCTAATTTTTTACATAATGAACCCGCAAGCAGTCATTTCCAAATCCAGAATAAGACTCCTGGGGCTTCACTTAGAGCAGGGCACCTGTGAAAGTACCTGCAATACTCCGCTCCAATTCTGTGTCTGTTACTCCACCAAGGTCCACAGCAGCAGCTTAATATAATACTCATTCAATTACTCTTTTCATTTCAAAACATGAAAGGGGAAAGAAACTTACCTTACTCCCCTGATAGAAGCAGCACTGAAGTTCCACTCGTGGATACCTTTCTGTAACACGCAGAAGAAAATAAATAAATAAAACACTCCTTTTTACGAATGAAGTGCCAGTAGGCATATCTTCTATCTGGAACTCAAGAGGCGGAAAGAGAAACACTTGAATTATAACAGCGTATTACCTTTTGACAGTTATTCTTCAGGGCATTTTTTTTCCCCACCCAAAACCAAAGGGACAGAAGTTCTAGATAGAAACCCAAAACCTTTTGGGTTCTTTGTTTCTTCACTGTTTATTCTGCAAACACAATATACTATTTTAGAAAGTATGCAAAACAGCAGATCAGAAGAGCTGCAAGTATAGCCTGGTCTGGGTGCTGAACTTGGGGTCGCATGCGACCCTCTGGAAAGTGGGGGCAAAAAATTCCACCTCTGAGAATAACAAGAGCCTGCTCTGCATGCTCTGTGCCCTAGCGCGTGGGAAGACCAGGCAGAGCGCGCTACAAGCAGGAAGTCTGACGCTGGAGAGTAAAGTGGGAAATTCTTGGAAAGTAGGAGGAATTGCCCAGGGAAGGAGCAAATCTGAAAGCCAAGTTTCCAATGAAACAGAAAGGAGACTCTTTCCCTAAGAATCCAGAAGAGAGCAGTAAGAATGTACCAATCCCCCTAAGAGCTGCTGGAGTAATGAGCAAGGCTGGAAGAAAGGAGCCACCCTAAGAAAAGGGCCAGGCCTCACTTATTTTCAGATCTTTAAAATTTACATCTGTCACATTCAGCAGAACTGAGTTCTCTCTGTAGACAGTCACATTGCTCTATGTTTATGTTCTAATAAAACTTTACTGTAGGAAACAGAAGCCTTTTGTATCTTCTCATGAAAACATTCTCCTTTCAGGAAAAGGTGGAACTACACCAGTCCTGGCAACCTTGGGATCCCACCACAATGAGCGACATATTTGAAGAAACTGCTTTCTCGAGCTGAATTTCATTTGGCATTTTAGTCACCTGAGCAATTAAAAAGGCACAGAGACATTTCTTGCCAAGAGGTAATTTATAGCATAAGGGCATAGCGTTAAACACAAACATAACCAAATGTATTCCAAAAGAAGACATGAAAATGTGTAGCTTACAAAACATTTAATGAATACTGAAATATACAGACGTCAGAACAGATCCACTGCCAAAATTGTTGCACAATGCGCAGCAAGTGATAGAGGAAATTATTCTCCCAGCTATAACAGCTTTCTTTAAGGCTTCCTACACCAGTTTTCTCCTCCTCTGTAATTCTTTCCTTCCTGCTCAAATCGCATTAAAGGTTGTAATGCTAATATAAAATGCCTAACACAACATACCAAAAATACAAGCAAACATCTTTCTTGAAGCATAAGCTTCACACTATTATAATTGTAAAGTACAAAGCTGTAACTCCAGTAGCTCTTCAATGTTAAATCGGGGGAAGGGTTTCTCCAGCGGCATACAGGGACAGGAGAATAGCCTGATACTAAGAAAAGGTGGGATTGCATCTTGAAGTGGAGGTACCAACTGATGCTAGTATGAAGTGTTTGTGAAACTACTCTTTGAGTTGCCTGGTTCTCTTCCATGAAGAAAGATGACCAACTCAATCCCTCTGCTAATAAGGAGGGTGTATCTGCACTCTTTTACTCCTCCCTCCATATAAACTCTGCCACTTTCCAATTTTCCATGCTTGGAAACTCTCTTCAGAGCTTAGCTATTGGTACTTGTCCAATTCCCACTATTGTGAATAATCTAAAAATCTAAATAAGTTCAAATATACGTCCTGACAGGCAGAAATGCTCAAGAAACATAACAAGAAGCACAAGTATCGGGCGTTTTACCTGTCATCTCCATGCAACTAATCTCACACAGATTCATACATCTTTCATTTACCACAGGATGTTCTCAGGCAATGAAATAATATAAAAGTTATGTCCCTCATGATCTTGCCAAGTTTTGAATACATTGGAGTAAACATACGAGGCGTGCTATCCAAATTCAGCATCTGTTCTTTGGTTAGGCAAAAAACCACCAACCACCCAAAACAAAACTCAAAATGGATTCAGAAGCCAACGCAAAACAGAGACAGGCTGTTCTATTTCAAGCTTGCAAGAGCACTGCTGCATTCCTCTAACCCCATGCGGAAAGGGCTGCTAAAATTAGGGAACTGCAAGGCAAAGGTAATGTGTTTTCTACAAAATGTAATGCTATCTGATTTTTATAGACATTTGTTTATGTTAAATTTGGTATTATTAAAGGCATAAATATTAAGATATGCTGCTAAAAAAAGCCACGGAAAAGGAAGAGGCCACAGTATTTATCCTGGTATTGACTGTCATTTGCCTATTTATTACAAAATTGCTGGCTGCAGGCTCCACTGAGTTTCAGTTTGGATTTGAAACAGAAATTCAGGTTCTTTGTGGATGAAAGGAAGTTCATATGCTTCGTAACTCACAATTCTTACTCTTAGAGCACTGACTGAATTTTAGAAAGTAAGTAAAACCATTAATTTATGAGCCAGAATGAACTGAAATCTGAAGCGTGAGCTGGTAAAGCTCTGACAGACCTACAGTAGGTAGACTGAAATTGGACAGCTGAAGTATTTTCCAAACCCAGCTGTCTAACCTACCCTTGCAGTAGGGATAGGTGGTCTTTGCTTGTTAATCAGTCCCTAAAATGCCTGTTTTCACCCTAGTAAAGATCAAAGTAAGAGTCTTTGCAGTGGGCTGACAGATAATACATCAATTTCCTTCACAAAATCTCTTATCAAAGACAAATATTATACTGGTTATATTCACCTGAGAAGGAAGCTGGTGTCTCCAAATTCTTCTAGTCCCTTTTCTCCCTGTAAGGTCTCTGATGGATTCTAAGGGCTTTGACAAACTTGCAACAATAGACTACAATTGTACAGCTGAAGGGCTAACTACCAAATTGCCCATTGCATTCTTTTGATGGATATTATGGCTCGCAGGGCAAGGATGCCTGCACTGGGTATCAATCAGATCCTGGGCTACTGAATAAGCTCGCCACAGTAGGGATTCTGGCCAGAGCAAAAGTACTAGGGAGTGCATTTAAAACTGACCTTGTCTAATGCTATTAATTAAAACTAGGGCATCAAAAATAGGAAAACGCTAATCTGCAGAAAATAGAGAGATACACTCCCCAAATCAGGAAGGAAAGGAGAGGGGGTAAGGGGAAAAAAAAGTATAGCATACTATAAAGAAACTTTAAAAATGGAATAACAGAATTACAATAACGGAAAACGCTACAAAGCAAACGTTAGAAACTCGGCAAAGCCAAAATAGCTATCTAGTAAACACCAAACAGGTACAAATACATGCAAATCCTTCTTCCAAGAACAGGATGACTGGGCAGTCAAGTGACACAGCTATGAAAAAGGCCATTGCTGAAAGCATCAAGCAAAATATCCCAGTAGCTAAAAGATACTGAATACACCATGAAATACCACTTATGGAACATGAGCACACATGCTCGAGTAAGGTTAACTCAAACTGGAACATAAGTCATGGCAATGAGGTGCCATGTGTGGCCAGTACACCAAGCCTACTTGTTTTGCCTAAAAAAGCCCAACCAAACCACCACCAACAAAAAAAAACCAACCAAAAAAAACCCCACGGCCACTAAGAGATATTAGGCTTCTTCTTAAAAATACTGTAAGGAAAACATCAGAGAGAGAAAGAAAGCACTTAACATAAACACTGTGTTAGCAAAAGAACAAATGAGTATGAAATGGCAACAAATTGAGACTGAAAGCTAGAAGACTTGAAATAACACTCTTCTACTTCACCAGCAGTATTCCAATCTAGGCTCTTCCACAGGTGCAGTGGCATTCTCAAACCACTTTCCAGCACAAACAGTCATCTATGAAACCTACACTAGTATTCAGAGGGAGCCTGATCACTTTATGTAAAACATTATACGGCAAGAGTGCCTGCAAGAGGTGAACAGGACTCAATAGTCCAGAAAATTCCTTCTGCTCCTATATTCCTTCTCATTCTATAGATAAGCCACTTAACAGAATGGAAAGTACTGTTTGGAGGTGAACTACATACGCACAAAAAAAGCCTCCAAAAAAACCAAACAAAAAAATGCATGTACAAGTAGTTTCTAAATAGACTAAGTTCTGAATACAGAAATACTTTCAGAACAGTTATTTTACAATAGCAAGGTTTACTCTGTAGTACTGACAAATCATTATTTACTGTGTGGTAAATTTTGGTCTTGTCCAAGAATTGCATAAATTTATTTTTTATATTATTCTCAGAGGCAGAGCCTACTTGGAGAAACATCAGTCAGAATAAACCACAAAGAAACAGAAATTCATTGGTCTAGGCAAACATTTCAGCTTGTGCTCTAAATATACTATTTCAGCCACTGACCATTTACATTTTCTCCTGAACTCACAACAAAAATTCTAAGCAGTACAGCCTCACGTATTCTGCATGCAAAAATTTTTCTCCTTTAACAGACTACAAGTACGAAAGCTTAAGGATGGATTACCTGAAAAATAGGTATTCACTGTCCCATCCTGTAGGCAAACAAAATGCTGCCATGGAAGAATGAACAGTGCTAGTTCTTACAAAATGCACCATCTCCAGTGTTGTGCCTCCAGCTGACTCAGCCTCCATTCACTCTTCATATACTCCTGCCATGTTTCCATGCTCCCATCCTTCTCTGAGGTTCTACAGTGTCCTTCCTATCTTCACTCTTACCAACGTTTTGCTTCCTAAGCATCCCAAAATGCAATAATCATTCTAGGTTTTCCTCTCCCCTTGCATCTCCAGATTTTCTAAGCTCCTTGCCAAATACGTCTGGCTATCTCGCACCTTGACATATGGACTTCCCAGCTTTTTCAATTTCTAGACCTTCTGAGCATCTATCTATCCTTCTGCCAAATACTTCTTTGGCTTTTGATTGATTCCGCTCCTATTTTAAGACATCAGTCTCTATTACTTTCATATTAAAGGAGTATTTACCACAGTATTTACCACAGACAAGCAATACTGCAAGTACAGGAAGAAGATAGTTCTGTTTGTAGAAGTAATTTTATGATACATTATTTCTATGATGACAGTATATTGTAAATTACTTATGAAATCTTAAGCAACAGACTTGCTGTATATCATACACTGGTTTAAAACAACCTGAAAGAAGATGCAAGTTATTTTAAAAAATGACGGAGACAAAAGATCCATTAAACAACATGACAAACTTAAAGAAAAAATTAAGAATGCCATATTAAAAAAAAAAATTAAAAAATGCACGGCAACATATGTCCACAGCATCTTCCCGTGTGTTACTAAAACACTTTTCTCCTTTGCAGAATCCATCATTAGATGCAACTGTTTACACGTTATATGCCTTATATACCACGCATACTTTTAAATTGTGGAAAAAGTTACAAGTACAGATGACATCATGGTATACCTTGTCATCAGGCAGCACATGCCAGATAGATACAGTCTTCTCCTCGGCTTCACTGTTGATGGATAGATATGAGGGCTGATAGATTTTCGTTGGTTCTAATATTAAAACCTTGTAGAGAAAATAATTTTTAAGAGTTAGTACAAAATACGTAGAACTTTAAAAAGTATTAAAACCTGTTAAAACTATTTCTGTAGTCATACCATAGCAGGAAAAGCAGGGGAAACAGAATGAACGGTACAATTTTAGGTACTGGGCTAGTTTAGTATGGCTGACAGTAACTTAAGATTTAAAAAAAAAAAGCCAACTTTAGGTTTTTATGTAAGGCTATTATGTGGTAGCACACATCATAATTGGTAGCACATATCATAATTTTCCAAATTACTTCTCTGACAACTATCAGATTTTGAAATCTTTCTGTCACAATTCATTCTCTTGCAATGCCATTCAAGAATGTCCATCTCCCATGGGGACAGAATTCATGGTATACCTTTATCATCTTTTGGTAGAAGCGCATTTGGGTAAATCAGAAAAACACATCAACCAAGAGCTAGACTGAACTGTGTTTGATTTAGACCACTGTGAATTGTAGCCACCAAATCAAACAATTTTCTCAAAAGCAACAAGCACCACTGCAAGAGGCTGACAGCTAAAGATTATAGAAAATTTCCTGGAATAAGTGAAACAAAAACTAGAACCATCATATAAAAGAGATGGGATGCAATGCAGCAAGATTTAGTCTAACCATAACTGCTTAGTAAATGAAGCCAGCCACTGTGCCACTTTAATAATGTTCTGCCAGAATTACTTCCAGATCTTTAAAGCTTCCAGCATGCTTTAAAGGAAGAAGTCAAAAAAGTTTGGCTATTTGAAGAAGTGTGGTTTCTCATTAGAACTATTTATTTATTTTAGATTTTCAGTGGTTAAAACCTGACGTCTAAAACACCAAATCGATATTGCCTGTGTTGAAGGTATTCTCATTCTTCAGAATGTAAAGTATTGTTATTAATTCAGGAAAAAGCTACTCTTTTCCACTGCAGCATGCACAGGAAGATTTCTAGCCCTCAGTGTTTAGCTGAAAGACATTTATAAAATAGGACTAAGTTAAAGATGGTTAACAGACTGATAATCTCCTTCCTTTCTTCTGCCCTTCCCTCTCCCATACAAGCTCCAATCAAACATCATCTTCAAAATACCCAAGATACAGAATTTCTCATTTGAAAAAATCTTTGGAGTCAAAGAATTGCTTTAGGAAATAATGATTGACTGGGGCAATTTGGCCTGCACCTATTTAAAAAACAAAAACAAAAAACACCTAAACATCTAAGTAGAAAGTCTTGGAAAGAGCCATGGCTTAGAGTCAAATCTAAGCCATGTCACCTCCTACAGCATCAGTGAGCACACAGGTACACTGGCAGAAGAGGAAGGCCAAATTCTGAAAAGTATCTAGGCATTTAACTCTGTAAATGATGACCAGTGGGATTTCAAATGTGTTGCTTGGCATGTCCAGGCACTTATAATTTCTAAAATCTGGTTTAGAACATTTCACAAATCGGGATCTTTAGCCTATAGCAAGCTACCCACAAGTGGTGCCATTTCTTCCTCTAAAGGCCAAAAAGAGGATGATGACACTGATGCTACCAGGTAAGAGAGCAACTGACAGCTAAGCTAGTACTGATGCACAGTGAAGTCCTTAAGTTCAAGCTCTGAGAACAATTCACAACAAGGAAATCTGCAAAAAAACTTATTTTAAAATAAATTATTTGCAAGAATCTGGGAGAAGGGAGGGAAAAGAAAGTTACTATGTTTCATTTTGTTGACTTGTTAAATGGTGTGATTTTGCTTCTGAACAGGCACAAATAGAATTTTTGTATTATGAGAGCTCATGTATGTCTGTCTGCAACACCAGAAGAGTTTCCTGTACAACACAATCAAACTATGTAGTCACTGGGTTTATCTTTCTGCTTGTGCTATCGCAATGATCGGTTTTGGTTTGTCTCTTAATATTAATAAAAATCCAAAGCATGTGACTTGAACAGTTTTATAAGTCAGAGTCTATTTTAAGTATCTAACCGCTCCATTTCATCATCAAAAATCTAAAGAGAACATGGCCTCGACTTTTACAAAAAACAGAGGATTCAAAATATTTTTTGCTTCCCTGCAAAACTTTACGCCCATTCTCCTCGCAGAAGGAGAATCGGACTCCCTAGACTCTCATGTTGCTTTCACTTTACTGCCTCAAGCTGTCGCTGTTCAACAGTAGAGTCTTCCTTACAGTTTATTATCCCATCTACATACAGAAGCCAAAAGAACTGTACAAAACAACCAATAAGCGCTTCAAGTATTGGGGAGGCAATAGCAACTGCTATTTAAAACAAAAAGCTGTATTTGCTAATGGTTAGCTAGGATACCCAAGACATTGTTTCCCATACATATATAGTTAATATGTACAGGGAACAAAGATCTTTTTACAGTATACTTTCAGGACATTGTACAACACCAGGGTATCTCATAAAAATTTTGAACAAAATGTTTGTGGAAGAAATAGAAAAGCATATATATACTTATAGTACAATGTTGTTGAAATACATTGTCTAGTAGCTGGAACAATAGATTTCTGACTGCTTGGGCTGATTTTTAACCTCTAACAGAGCACAGGCTTAACTGGCAGTAGGGTATGCAAAGCCTACTGAACTAGAAAGAGACTGAAATTAAGGATCTTTTCTTCAAAACATAATACAGTTAATATAGTATCACCTGGAATACACTGCAAAGGTTTGCTTTAGAAGTATACCCATTGGTAGAAAACACTAAATAGCAAAGTTCTGTCTTGACTTTTTTCCTTATTACTTTCATATGGAACACACTGTGCAATCCTGTTGTGCACACATGCAATCAATTAAAACCAATCTAATATGCAGGCCAAATACATTTCTTCTGGACAAGCAGTTTATTGTCTGGCAACCTAAAAACAAGCAGTGTTTTGTGTTCATTTCCTTCATGTCACAATGTATTAAAAAAACCCCAAAAACAAACACACACACACACACACACACCCCAAACAAAACAAAAAAAACCCAAAAGAACCCCCCACAACAACAAAACAACCACTTACTGGAAATCGAACTACAGACACATCTGTCTTTGTGGCTTCAACAAGGAAGTCCATCCAGAAGTCCACAAGTTCCTGTTTGGCCGTATGCTGTTCTGGAGTCAGTTTCTTAAAATGCTGATATATCAAAATAGTCTCTACAATAGACTTCAGGTACCTGTGATCATCCAAGCATACATAGATAGTAAATTTAATACAGTTTGTAATAATATCATCTCTACCTTTAATCCCAGCTGAAGCATTCACCATTGCAACACCAAGGCAGCCAGTAAGGTTTTGGCTCTCTATGACTGCTTTTAATAATAGCAATTCCCCATTTAGAGCTGGAAACATAGCTGCTATATTAGTAACCTAAAATACAAATGAGTTCTGGGACACTCCTTCCTGCATATATTCCTGATCCCATATACTGCCTCCTATCCTAAACCATGAAAGCTTCATGAAATAGCTAAATCCTCTACCTAGGGACCCAACTGAACCCATGTCAAACTTGTTTCAGTAGTGGCCAACCTCAAATAAAAACTCAGGTGAAAAGTCCGCTAGTTTAGCTTTCTACGCTGTTCTGTCTTCTGTATTGTATCTGCATTGGCAGTGGTTTAACACAGATTCCTAAAACATGACGCTTCTGGAATTGATTATCCTATAAAGACGACAACAGCTACGCTAAGCAGCCTTTTGGCATTGCTAGGGAAGGACAACAGCAGTGCTGAATGTCTCCCCTAATTGCAGCTCATCCCTTATCCCCCTTTCTGCTGTTTTACTTTCTGGGGCTGGTTTACGGGGCTCCTCATAACATTGCTTTCTCTTGGCATTTTTGAAAAAAGTTGTAAAAATAATCTTATGCAATTTTTATGAATACTACTGCAATTAGATATACATACCTAAAGAGCATTTATCACCTTATCACAACTAGACTATTCATGGAAACTTTGTTTTCAGGCTTATGACAAGATATAATGTAAACTCAGAGGGCCTTTTGGGAACAGTTCCATAGCTGTGCATTTTCCAATCATCCTTCTTAGGCCATGGGGATATCTGGCTTAAGGTACCATATCTACTCCCCTTTGCACCAAGTGGGCTCTGCTGAACAGCAGGCAACAGACTGGGAAGGAACTGCTCGCAGGAGAAATCCTTCCTGAAGCACAAATGAACGTGCTGTACCTTCGGAGTTTAATCCACAGACTTAAACCCTAAAGGCACTGGTACATAAAATCCTGACAACTAGACATTCATAAACTCCAGAAAACGCTACCAGGAGACTTCCAGAGAGTGCTATCGAGCTTCTCAGTAAAACATGCACATAGCAAAAATGGAAAACCTTGCAGGTAAATACACTGTAAACAGCATTTATTTATTTTCTGACCAAATTCTGACCAAGTTCCCAATTTTGACAGTTTCCTATGTTATGTCTATATGAAGTTTAGCATTTCCATATTTTAGCACACATACATACATTCCCCTCTGATCAGCTTTTAGAGACAGACTTTCCAGCCTTTATAAAAAGACAAAAATACATAGGTTGCAACATACACACTCTTTCAATTGGCAGACTGACAACTTTTTTAGTCAGAAAGGAGTTTTGGTTCTCCCCAGCTAACAGGATCCCAGCCCCTGATGAGTAAGTGACTGGTCCTTACTTGCTGCCTATATCCAAAGCACAACAGGTGCCGGGAGCCTGCTGTCAGAGCACGTATCTCTTGGCCTTTGCATAACAAATGTTGAGTCTACAGGGTTGTCTTTAACCCTGGATTTATAATCTTTCTGTTAATTGGACTTTAATCTGCATTCTTCTCAATCATAATGACACGCAACTTGCACCGTACAGCTCATTCATGTTCAAGTTCCTAAACAGCTGGTATGTGCAATAACCATCACAGTATTCCAAGGTATATCCATGCCTCTCTGGCCAAGCTCTCTGCATTCCCAAAAAACTTCAGGCAGTTATGACTAAACCCACGTGCCACTATCAATTCTCTTCAGCAATGTAACCGCTGAAGTACAGTGCCTACAACCAACTCCTCCATTCCCCCTTGCCTGCAGAAGAGCCCAGAGCCCATGGTGAATCTGCCCTTCTCAGACATCAAATTAAAGACCCATATTGAATCTATTCCTGAATAAGGGCAAAAGGGGAAGAGAGTCCCTTGTCTGAGTAAAAGTGCAGTGAAACAATACACAGGCAGCAAGATCTGTTAAAAAACCAAAACCAATCTCCTGTTGGCTAAATACAATGCTGAATGAGTCCCATGTTTTCATACATAGCAATGTACGTGATCTCATTTATCACCTTACCATGCTGGTGCCTTTAGCTTAAACAGCTTTTCTGAAGCCTGGATCACTCTTATATGGTCATTAGCCAACATACTGGCCCCCAAGAAAGATCCCACTTCCCAATAGCTCTGCAGTTTCTCCAAGCTCCCCTTTTTACCAAGCAGGCTGCTGATCTTTACTCCTGTAGTAAAAAGAATAACAGGTCACAGGAATGTATTAATGCAGTTTTAAAATAACCATTTCCCTGATTTGAAATCTATTAATTGCTTAAATTACTGTAGCCTCTCCATTTCAATGAAGTAAGATGGAAATCATACTTACCAGTTAATGTTATATGCCTTCCAAACACCCTAAGCGGAAGCAGATTTTTTTTTTTTTCCCCTCCCCCTCTTCCTAAAGGCTTCTCAAGAAAGGAACTTTAAGACATCACTGTCAGGACAAGGCCACAGTCAGATTACCTATGTTCTTGCATGGACCTCATCTGTAAAGGTAAATTGGGGCCTTAGGCTACACAACATAGCTGTAAAAACTTAACAGATGCTGAGTAAGGCACCTATTATGTTTTTTTCTGCTTTGTTTTTTTGACTTACAAGCCCCAAGCCCCAAACTTACCTTTATAGACAAGGTCCCATGCAGAAGGAACAGATGATCCACTGGGCTTCTTCCAGCAGTGATGTTCTTTTAATTGCCGCAAGTCCTACCCCAATGAAAGACATCTATTAATATTCGTAAGTCCCTCAGCAACTCAAGACTATGGAGAGCCTCAGGCTTTATTTTGACTTGCTAAGTTTTCTGAGAAATACAAGTTTCCCTGTGGCCTTCACGATGATTTTTAGTTCATATTAGCTGCTACATATTTATAGCTAACATGAGATATGCTACACCATCCCCCGCAAATAAAACAATTTGCAGCTTACAACACAAGCCTCTTCACCACCATAGTCTTTTTTATTCACTTTTCCCACACTACTCCACTATGACAGTTTGCCTCCCACATCACCTTCCATTGCCCTTGATATTAAGGCTGAGTATTCACAAGAAATTTCAATGCAACTGTTGATCTTTATTTTTTCCTTAACCTTCCTTAAGTAGCTAGCAGACTAAACTTCATGCTGGAAGCAGCAATAAATCTTATCAAAATGGATATCACTACATTAGCTACATTTCAGTCTACAAAATGTATCTTGTTTTCTCATGTTGTTCACATTTTTATGTTATCAACATCAGACAATAAATGTTTTTAAAATGTGAAATTGTATCCAATGGTCTATAGCCTATTTCACATCTATATTTCACACTTTGTGCTCTCTTGCTAACAAGAAATTGTCATGCTTGAGTAACATACAGAACAAAATAATACTTAAATCATATAAAAACATTATTTGTTTGCTTCTTGGGAAAGAAGTTTGTTTAGTTATTCCTTAAGAGAAAAAAATGCAATAGATTTTACAAAATATTTCGTATCTGAGACACGATGCAATGTACATCACCTCCATCAACTCCGCAATGTACAGCGGTGACCATCTCTGCATATATCAGCTCTGCAAGGCTTTAAGCCAGAGTGCTATACACATGCACACTGTCAAGAGACCGCTTGAGGATGTACACCTACACTTGTTGGTGTAGGATAGGAAGGGGGAATTTGTGTTAAATGTGTTCAACTTCAGTTGAGTTCTAGAAACCAAAACCTACACACTATCCACACAACACAGTAAATGGAAAAAACTAAGCTCCCCCAGGACCCTAAAGTAACACTACTCAGCAATATCCTCAAAGGCTGAAGGGCTCTGCTAGAATGTCTAACACATTTGCAGGCACGTGACAGCAACATACAAGAGCAGGTAGGCACATACTAAATTCCACAGGCTTTGAATGTGGCCTCATCACAAGGGAAGTAAGGAATTGGTATCACAGGGATACAGGAATCATTTCAGATGGGTATACCTTTTCTGGGAGGAAGGGGAAAGGGAGCAATTTAGCTGTGCAGAGGGCCTTCGCCGAGTACTGGGCGATGGCACTCACAGTTGCAGTGACCACT